>NW_004444066.1:6078442-6135183 GCF_000243295.1 Trichechus manatus latirostris | reverse complement strand
GAGGACTCCCTTTAGTATTTCTTGTAATTTTGGTTTGGTTTTTGCAAATTCCCTAAACTTCTGTTTATCTGGAAATGCCCTAATTTCGCCATTATATTTGAGAGACAGTTTTGCTGGATACATAATTCTTAGCTGGCAATTTTTTCCTTCAAGGCTTTATATATGTCATCCCATTGCCTTCTTGCCTGTGTGGTTTCTGCTGAGGAGTCCGAGCTTACTCTTTTTTTTTTTTTTTTTTTAATACTTAACGTCAGTGGTTAGGCTGGTCACTCTGTCACACTCCTCACTTCCATGTGCTTGTCCAGGCTCAGGCTCATTTTAAGATTTTGAGACAGTTCATGCCAACTTCTGATTGTGAATCAACAGAAGAAAGTTTTTCCTCACGTCATGACTTAAATGTTTCTCTGTAACTTCTCCAACTGCTTCTAATACTCTACTGAAGAAGTTTAGTCTTTTTTCACCAAACCATCCTTTAACATCTGCACCCCACCCTCCACCCCACCACTGCTACCAAATAAACATATTTTTGTTGGGGTTATATCTTGATAGGTCCCTTAGGTTGTGGGAATTAAAGAATAGTGGTATGGGTCTAATAATTTAGCTTTTTTTATATAATTTTTTTTATTGTACTTTAGGTGAAGGTTTACAGAGCAAATAGTTTCTCATTAAACAGTCAGTACACATATTGTGTTATGACATTGGTTAACAACCCCACAACATTTCAATATTCTCCCTTCTTGACCTTGGAGGACCTTTTTTTTTTTTGGTGAAAATATACATAGCCAAAGATATACCATTTCAAAAATTTCTACATATGCAATTCAGTGACATCGATTACATTCTTCCAGTTGTGCTGCTATTCTCACTATCCTTTTCCAAGTTATTCCATCGCCATTGTCTTCAACTCAATGTCCACTAGGCTCCCCATCAAATCTTTTGAGTTGCTGTTGTCAACTTGATCTCACATACATAGATAATTCTTTTGTTGTTGTTGTACTTTTAGATGAAGGTTTGCAGAACAAAATAGTTTCTCATTAAACAGTTAGTACACAGATTGCCCTGTGACAATGGTTAACAACCCCACGACATGTCAACACTGTCCTTACTCAACCTTGGGTTCCCTATCACCAGCTCTCCTGCCCCCTCTTGCCTTCTAGTCCTTGTCCCTGGACTGCTGTGTCTCATTAGTCCTGTTTTGTTTTATGGGGCTCCAAGCTTATTCTTATTGACTATCCTTTGTAGATGACTTTTCATTTATCCCTAGCTCCTCTTAAAATTCTCTCTTTATCTTTGGTTTTGGCAAGTTTGATTACAATATGTCTTGGTGAGTTTCTTTTGGGATCTACCTTATGTGGGGTTCGATGAGCATCTTGGATAGATGCCATCTCATCTTTCACGGTATCAGGGAAGTTTTCTGCAAATAAATGTTCAACAATTCTCTCTTTATTTTCTGTTATCTCCCCCCGCCACCGCCCCGCGTTCTGGTACGCCAATCACTCGTAGGTTATTCCTCTTGATAGAATCCCACATAATTCTTAGGGTTTCTTCATTTTTTTTAAAACCCTTTTATCTGATTTTTCCTCAAATAAGTTGGTGTCAAGTGCTTTACCGTCAGTCTCACTATTTCTGACTTCCATTGCCTCAATTCTGCTCCTATGACTTTCTATTGAGATGCCTAATTCTGAAATTTTATTGTTAATCTTCTGGATTTCTGATTGCTGTCTCTCTGTGGATTCTTGCAGCCTGTTAAATTTGTCATTATGCTCTTCTCTAATCTTTTTAATTTCCTCTATTGTGTGTTCTGTGTTTTGATTAATTTCCTTCCTAATTTCTTAAAGAGTTCTGTATATTAATCTTTTGTATTCTGCCTCTGGCAATTCCAAGAAATTTTCCTCCTCTGGAAAATTTCTAGATTCTTTATTTTGGGAGCTTGCTGAAGCCATCACGGATTGCCTCTTTATGTGATTTGATATTGACTGTTGTCTCTGAGCCATCAATAAGTTATTATAATTATTTATTTTATGTTTGCTTACTGTGTCCGAGCTTCTTGTTTTGTTTCAATATTCCCAAATAGGCTGCTCTTATGAGCTAGCTTGATTATTGGCACCTTTGTAGCGCTAATGTCATGTCACCAGGTGGTTAGATCTGTTACTAGGTATGTGAGCTCAGGAGTCTGCCCACTCCTTCTGTATGGGTTCAGCTCAGGTGCCCAGGTAGATAGCCACCAAGTGTGTAGTATAGGCTCTCACCTACAGTCCTAGACAGGCATGGATGATTGGTGTAGGCACAGGCGTCTGGCTGCAGCAAGGGGACACACTCTGACCAAGGCAAGGGTTGACGGCCGCCCCCGAGTGTCCAGGAGGAAGGCGTGTCCCTGTTCCCTAGAGTGCATAGGTGGGTGGGTTTTGCAGCTGGACTATGGGCACCCAATGCTGTTGGCTGTAAGGATTGGAGGGCACCTCTTATTCTTGGGCCTCTATCGCAGGTGGTTAGGTGGCGTGGGTGGAGCCACCAGTCCTCAGGCCCCTGATGTCAGTAGGTGAAGACCCTGGTTAATGGGCAGAGCAGTGTCAAAGTCATGAACCTGCCACTTCACAGCTGAAACAGTTGAAGTTAGACTTCAGGTATATACCCTGTTGTACTCTGGTAATGAGGGCCTATGCTGCTGAAATGGGCCCGCACAAGTCTCCACAGGGTGAAAGGCACTCAAAGTCCGTGAATCCCTTATGCCTGTGCCTAGGCAAAGGAGCTGTGCCTACCCTGGGTTCCTGGCTCAGGGGAGCTGGTGGTTTATCTTTTCCTGTTTGTTAATTTGTTCACTCTCCTAGGCCAGGAGAATGTCTCAGGGTGTGTGATGGATCCTACTTCCGGCCCAGGGGACTCGGTAATTGCTGAAGCCAGTCCGGGACCCAGTGCAGAGCGGGAGCGGGGAGGTAAATGGGAGAGAGGTTTTTCCCTAAGGGGGGTGTTTTTGATCCACGCGGTAGGCCGGACGCAAGTACTTATCTTTTGCCAGATCAAGGCCTCTTCTCACTGGTTCTGGGTGGCCAAGTAGATTCTCTGCTGCTGGGTTTCTCCCGGTGCGGAATATGCCTCCCGAGCACTGATGCTTGCCTGCCTCACAGCTCACCCATGAGCTGATCAGGCCTGAAGGCCTCAGGCTCTTGCCGGGTCAGGTCTGGCACCTCCTCGCTGCTTCTGAACCGTTTTTCCCTCCCCCTGCCACTCAGTCCAGTTCCTCAACTTTGCCTTAGATGTTCAGGGCTCCCAGATTGCCATATATAATTGATTCAATTGTTTAGTCAGGTCTTTGTTGTAAGAGGGTCCACCAGAAGGGTCTGACTACTCTGCCATCTTGGCCCCGTCTCCTATCATTAGACTTCTTAACATTAACTTCCAACTGTAGAAAAATGGTCCATTCTGAGAGATTGCCTGGGGAAGATTTTCTGGGTTTTTCTATTGGCTACAGGATTTTAGTGTCCTTTCCATCTATCTGGGGGATTCAGTCATGATTATAGAACTTATCACTGCTCAAGAAAAGTGGATAAAGAAATGACTGGTCACTGGGTAGCAATTAACTTCATTAAAAAAAAGAAGAAAAAAGTCAAAAGCTCTCCTGGTTAGGAGTTTTCCAAATAGCTTCTGCCCACATTGTCATGAGAACCTTGAACAATATGGATGCTCATCTAATTACCAAACCAACCTGAGGAGCAGAGTCTGGCATTATGTGTACCCATTATTAAAGGGTAATTCAGTGTAACAAACCAAATCGAGTAGGTACAAAGACTGTCAAATAAAATAAACCACTAACAAATTAAATTACTTTCTATTTCCAGTGGAAAGAATGCCGGTCATTTTTCATTTAAAAAAATATGCATCTTAATTCCATTTTTTAAAAAACACGAAAAGCAGCAGTTACTGGACTCTTGTGCTGCCTATACTGAGGTTTATTTTCTATAGGCACATCTTTCCTGGTCCTGGGGCATTTTCCCTCAGAGAATTAATGAAGCATTAAGCCTCACCCCCGTCAGAAAACTTGTTTTCTTCATGGATCAATGGTGGATGGAGTTCAAAAAGCAGGAGCAATAGGTTGGCTCCAGTTTATGGCGACATATCAGAGCTGTTGTTTCCAGAATGAAACTGCCATTCATCAGCACCCTGCCAAAAACCCCAGGGAATCCTATCCAAATAATATAATTTTAAGATTTCCCTGATCACACCCTTCAACGGCCTCAATATGTCACTGATTTCTTACTGGCTTTGTCATATAGATTGTAATAAGCCTGGGAGGAAAAACCCATTTGGACCAAGTCAGGCTTTGAGCCTCAGGTTCTTAAATACCTTAAAATTAGATTCTGTCATTTGGCAAATATTTATTAAGCACCATCTACGTACCAATTGGTGACACAGTGGTGAAAGTGCTTGGTTGCTAACCGAAAGGTCGACGGTTCGAACCTGCCATCTGTTTCGTGGGAGAAAGATGTGCCAGTCCGCTTCTGTAAAGATTTACAGCCTTGGAAACCCTATGGGGCAGTTCTACTCTAACCTATAGAGTTGTTATGAGTCGGAATAGACTTGGCGACAGTGGGTTTGGTATGTGCCAATGGCTGTGCTAGACGGTGCATGTACCAAGCTGGCCCAAACAGATAAGCTGTGGAACTTAAAGTCTAGCAGAGAAGAAAGACATTAATGTCTCAGGGTAAATATATATTGTTATGAACTGTCACTGATGCTATAATTGGGCCCTAATTTAGATTTATAAATTAGATGAGACATTAGTGAGGAAGTGACACCGCCCCCCCACCCCCCAAAAAAGCATCTTTTAAATCAGTGATTCTCACTGAGGGCTATTTTGCCCCAGGGGACATTTGGTAATTCCTGGGAACATTTTTGGTTGTCACAACTGGAGGGATGCTACTGGCATTGAGGGAGTAGAGAGACCAGGGATGCTGCTAAACATCCTACAATGCACAGGACAGGAGCCTCCCCACTCCCCCAACAAAGAATTATTGGTCCCCAAACGCCAACAGTTCTGAGGTTGAAAAATTCTGGTCTACATAAAACTCTTCCAGAACAGAGTATAAATCTATTGTGGATAGAAAGATCCAGTATGAACTTCCACAACAGGCAGCAAAAAAGTTCCAGTTCATAAAGATGTGCTGGATTAAAAAGTATCTTATATATGTGATTTGAAAGGCTTAAGACACATCTCTCATTGCCAGCTGTAAGAACAATATACAATCCATAAAAGCTGTCTGGATAATTAATGTATATATATTTTAAACCCAATGAATCAAAGGTGGTTTTCATGGCAGACTTACAATTTCATGCTCCCCATGGCTTTGACTTTTTTTGGCCTCTCTATGGAAAAGACAGGAAAAATACCTTTCCTTCAGAAGATAAACTCACTGTCTAATTACCAGCCCATGCAGCAGCCTGTAATTCTTCCAGTTTTTTCTTTTTTTTTCTCCCAGACACTTCCATGTTCTGCCAACATCCCTATTTCTCAAAGCATGTTTCCCTGTTACTTCCCTTGATGCCTCACATTTGTAATTCTACAGCAAAAAGGAGACATCTTAAAATAGCCCAGTAGAGGAACATTTCAATTAACACTTACAGCTGGGAAAGGGGTGGTAGTGGGAAGAGGCAGTGGTTTACTTTTTGGTTAGGATTAATCACAAATTTTTTTTTCAACTGCTGTTGGTTAAAGTTCTTCTCAAAATCTCGTTAATGCACTTTCTCCTATTAGTGATTAGTATAAATATCATCAAGTCTGACACCAAGGATCCACAGACCTTAGGAATATCACACTACATTCTGTCATTGATTACTGGGGTATATACAGAGCTAAGAAGATAAGCATATGTTTGGTATTGCCTTCAAGAATCTTAGAGCTGGAAATTACCTGAGAAGTCATTTCTACTCAAACAGTCTGGATGTATACAAAGATACATCTCCAAAAACTTTGAAAACATGGCTTTTCATAGATATTAACAAAGCTATAGGGTTTCTATGAGTGGGAATCAACTTGATGGCAGTGGGTTTGGGTTTTTTTGGTTTATATACATAGCAAAATTGTGTCAGTTTTGCCTCCCACCAACAGATGGTGTAGTGATTACTAGTAAAGCTTGAAGTTAGGAAACAAGTGACTTCTGAATGACCTTTCAGAATTGTATCCTCTGGTTTCCAAACACGAGTAGTTTCAGCTGTACGTTAGAATCAAATGGGGACACTCACTAAAAATTGATGCCCGTGCCCCATCACTTATCAGTTAAATTAAAATGCCTGTGAGGTGGAATCCAAGTACTGGTATTTTGAAAAAGCCCCCAGATGACCAATACATACAGCCAAGGCCAAGAACCAATGAATCTGAGAGTAAATGGAAGGTTTTCCATACCCAAAACTCTTAACAGCATCTCTGTGGGACAAAGACCCAGAGATCTGCTCCACTAAAGCTTACAATCTAGAAAACCCTATGGGGGCAGTTATACTCTGTCACTTCCAGTGCTGCATCCATTTGCTGAAACATCTCAATTGGTATTCTGTCAATTCCCAGAGCCTTGTTTTTTGCCAATGCCTTCAGTGCAGCTTGGACCTCTTCCTTCAATACCATCGGTTCCTGATCATATGTTACCTCCTGAAATGGTTGAACATTGACCAACTCTTTTTGGTATAGTGACTCTGTGTATTCCTTCCATCTTCTTTTGATGCCTCCTGCACTGTTTTAATACTTTCCCCGTAGAATCCTTCAGTATTGCCAACTTGAGGCTTTAATTTTTTCTTCAGTTCTTTCAGCTTGAGAAATGCTGAGCGTGTTCTTCCCTTTTGGTTTTCTATCTCCAGGTCTTTGCACATGTAATCATAATACTGTACTTTGTCTTCTCGAGCTTCCCTTTGAAATCTTCTGTTCAGCTCTTTTACTTCATCATTTTTTCCTTTTCCTTTAGCTACTTGATGTTCAAGTCTTTTCTTTCTCTCCTGTCTTTTTAATGACCTCTTGCTTTCCTCATGCATGATGTTCTTGATGTCATTCTACAATTTGTCTGGTCTTCAGTCATTAGTGTTCAACGCATCAAATCTATTCTTGAGATGGTCTCTAAATTCAGGTGGGATATACTCAAGGTCATACTTTGGCTCTCACTCGTCTATGCCAAGAGATTTGGAAGACAGCTACCTGGCCAAACAACTGGAAGAGATCCATATTTATGCCTATTCCCAAGAAAGGTGATCCGACCAAATGTGGAAATTATTGAATAATATCATTAATATTACATGCAAGCAAAATTTTGCTGAAGATCATTCAAAAGCAGCTGCAGCAGTATATCGACAGGGAACTGCCAGAAATTCAAGCTGGATTTAGAAGAGGACGTGGAACCAGGACTATCATTGCTGATGTCAGATGGATCCTGGCTGAAAGCAGAGAATACCAGAAAGATGTTTACCTGTGTTTTATTAATTATGCAAAGGCATTCGACTGTGTGGATCATAACAAATTATGGATAACATTGCGGAGAATGGGAATTCCGGAACACTTAATTGTGCTCATGAGGAATCCGTACATGGATCAAGAGGCAGCCGTTAGAAAGAACAAGGGGATACTGCATGGTTTAAAGTCAGGAAAGGTGTGCATCAGGGTTGTATCCTTTCACCATACCTAGTCAATCTGTTTTCTGAGCAAATAATCCAAGAAGCTGGACTATATGAAGAAGAATGGGGCATCAGGACTGGAGGAAGACTCATTAACAACCTGCATTATGCAGATGATACAACCTTCCTTGCTGAAAGTGAAGAGGACTTGAAGCACTTACTGATGAAGATCAAAGACCACAGTCGTCAGTATAGATTACACCTCAACATAAAGAAAACAAAAATCCTCACAACTGGACCAATAAGCAACATCATGATAAATGGAGAAAAGATTGAGGTTGTCAAGGATTTCATTTTACTTGGATCCACAATCAGCACCCATGGAAATAGTAGTCAAGAAATCAAAGGACGCATTGCACTGGTAAACCTGCTGCAAAAGATCTCTCTTTAAAGTGTTGAAAAGCAAAGATGTCACCTTGAGGACTAAGCTGAGCCTGACCCAAGGCATGGTGTTTTCAATTGCCTCATATGTATGTGAAAGCTGGACAATGAATAAGGAAGATCGAAGAAGAACTGACACCTCTGAATTGTGGTGTTGGCGAAAAATATTGAATATACCACGAACTGCCAGAAGAACGAACAAATCTGTCTTGTAAGAATGCCCCTTAGAAGCAAGGATGGTGAGACTACGTCTCACGTACTTTGGACATGTTATCAGGAGGAGCAGTCCCTGGAGAAGGACATCATGCTTGGTAAAGTAGAAGGTCAGCAAAAAAAAGGAAGACCCTCAATGAGATGGACTGACACAGTGGCTCAAGTATAGCAACAACTGTGAAGATGGTGCAGGACCAGGCGGTGTTTCATTCTGTTGCTCATAGGGTTGCTATGAGTTCGAACCGACTCAATGGCACCTAGCAACAACAACATAGTCTGTCACATGGGGTTGCTATGAGTTGAAATGTACTTGATGGCACCTAACGACATCTTTTGGGGTATGAGATCACATGGGCTTAAAATTACTTTTACAGTTCCTTACTGATTGAGGGTTTTTATGTTAGCTTTTTTTCTTTTTTTTTTTTTAAAACATTCTGATTATTTTTTCTAACAGATAAAAGAAAATAATTTATGGAAGATAAAAATGATAGGAAATGGGTTACTATCTATAATATATAAGGTATTCTGGCAAAATGATAAAAAGACAAATAATAGAAATATGGGCAAAGATACAAACAGAAAATTTTGAGAAAAGGCAAAGTAAATGACCAAGAAATACATAGAAATATGCCCAACTAAATAGTAGTCAGGGAGATGCAAATTAAGATTTGTTTAATCTTACAAACATTTATAAGAAATTTATTACATGCCAGTCACTATTCTAAGCCTTTTTTAACTATTCGTTTAATACTCATAACAACTGTATGACGTAGGTATTCATATCACCCTCTTTTTAAAGATTTGAATAACTGAGATACAAAGAAGTTATAGGTCTTGGCATAAAGTCACACAGCTGGTACTTGCTGGAGCTGAGGGATTCTAGCCAAGATGGTCTACCCTTAGCCACTACACTATGCTGCCTCTCAATAAAATATTCACTTGCATGGGCAAAAATTACAAAGACTGATAGCATCGTATACTACACAGGATAGAGGAAATGGATACTTGCTGGTGGGAGTATGAATTATAAGCTTTTCAGAAAGTAATCTGCAAGTAGTATTTAAAAAATACAGTGCACATCTTTTAACTTAGCTAATCCTGCTTTAAGGGAAATTATCTTACAAAAAAGGTCCCTGGGTGGTGCAAATGGTTTGCGCTGGTCTAGTAACCAAAGGTTGGCAGTGCAAACCCACCCAATGGTGCCATGGAAGAAAGGCTTAGTGATCTGTTTCTGTATGGAGCAGTTCTATTCTGTAATGCATGGCGTCGCTATGAGTTGGAATTGACTCAACAACAATGGGTTTGGGTTTATCATATAAAAATTAAACACCAGTATGTAACAATATATGTTTGAGAACATATATGCAGCATTGTTACAATGGCATGGCAGAAAAATCTGAAAACATCCTGAATGTCATCAATAGAGGAACGATTTAATAGGTTATAGTGTACCCATACTTTATAGTATTTGTAGCTATGTCAATGAATAAGTTGAACTGACTTGGAGGAATGTTTATATTACAAGCAGAGTAATGTGTACAGTATGATCCCAATTTTGTGAGAACAAAATGAAATCATATCCATCCATCTATTCATGTTAACGAGTGTTTGTATAGGCATTGAGAAAGGTGTGGAAAGACACACACCGAATTAGTGACACTGGTTACCTTGAGATGTGAGGCCACAGTACAGAATTATTTGAGCTGTTGCTATAAACAGGTATTACTTTTGTAACATAAAAGACAAAGAGATAAGTCATCACTTCTAATGTCCCCAGGGCAGTACTCTTCGGATTCCTCAGTCTGCACTGGAATCTTACTGGGAAAGCTTGCATAGCTCTAATGAGCATAACCTCATTCCTCTGACCTTAGATCTGTTTTCCTGAATCATTTACCTGTTATTGGTTCAACAGAGAGTCCACTCCCTTCCTTCATACAACAGCCTTTCAGATATTTGAAGACAGATCTCAAGCCATTCCACTCCCCATTCAATAAATTATCTCAAGACTCAGCCTCCAATTTTCACAATTCACTAACAGCCAGGGCTGCTTGGCCTCTGCCAATGTTTTGCTTTACTGAACACAATAGCTGAGCTGCAAATACACTAGTTCAGAACCCAGAAGGACTTTGATTCTTCTAAACAAGAAATACATATTCTACTTACATGTCTTAAGAATGATTTAGTTTTATAATAATAGTTATCACATTACCACCACAATGGCCATCAATTCTGACTCATGGTGACCCATGTGTGTCAGAGTAGAACCGTGCTCCATAGGGTTTCAGTGGCTGAGTTTTTGGAAGTAGATCACTAGTCCTTTCTTCCGAGGTGCCTCTGGGTGGACTCAAAATGCAAACCTTTCAGTTATCACTCAAGTGAGTTAAACATTTGCACATATATCACAGTCAACTACAATTCCCAAGTCTTTTTTTTCAAATAAATTAATACCAAGTCAAATCTTTGTATACTAATGACTATTTTGAATGTGATTCCTAACCGCTCCTCCTGGGATTTATTCCTTTTTCTTAAAAGTGAAGTACAGAGGTGGGAAATGGTACATGTGTGAAGGTGGGAGAGGATGATGGGAATTAGTGAACTATGAATTCTGTATCTTTGGATTTTTCTGCATAATGAAAGCTGTTGGTCAGGAGATTGAAGGACTACTGAGAAAGATGGAGAACACAATGACAGTGTTCTGAAGTCTGGCTGAGAGTGAGAGTTACCTTACATCCCCTTTTCCCAATGACAGGGCTGAATTTGAGTGTAATGGTCCTGGAAAATAAAAGTTATATGAAGTGGGTGAGCAGAGGAGAGAGAACTCCAGAGAGCAAGGTTTGCTAGTTTCAAGAAGAGAGAGCAGGAATAGTCAGAGAATAGAGGTGAAGGAATGGTGTGAAAAGAGAAGAGGACATCTGAGAAACAAAGCAGCACAAAGGACTCTAAAGAGAAAAAAGATAGGCAAGTTTCAAAAAATAGGAATGGGAAAAGGGAAGAAAGCAAGTCTGGGCTCTCTAAATTTCAAGAAACAGAAACAGACTCAAACTAAAGAAAAAAGGGAGTATTGTAGGATAGAGAGGTCTTGCAGATTATTTTGTAGGACTGGAAACGGAGCAAGTGAAATGGATTAGGGACTTGGAAAGGTTAGAGAGCTAGTGTCTTAATTATCTAGTACTGCTCTAACAGAAATACCACAAGTGGATGGTTTTAACAAACAGATTTATTCTCTCACAGTCTAGGAGGCTAGCAGTCACATTCAGGGTGCTAGCACCAGAGGAAAGGCTTTCGCTCTCTGTTGGCTCTGGGGGAAGGTCCTTGTCATCAGTCTTCCACTGGTCTAGGAGCTTCTCAGTGCAGGGACCCTGGATCCAAAGGATGTACTCCCTTCCTTGTTCTTCATTTTTGGTGGTCCCTCTGTCTCTCTGCTTGCTTCTCTTTTTAATATCTCAAAAGAGATTGACCCAAGATACCTGCTCTTGTAGATTGAGTCCTGCCTCATTAACATAACTGCCTCTAATCCTGCCTCATTAACATCATAGAGGTAGGATTTACAACACATAGGAAAATCACATCAGATGACATCATGGTGAACAATCACACAATCTTGGGAATCATGGCCTAGCCAAGTTGACACACTTTCTGGGGGGACTCAATTCAATCCGTAACAGTTAGTAAACTATACTTTTTCTTTCCGTTTCTCTCAGGGACCACCTCATTTCCTAAAGTGATTATCTTTGCATGTGTGTCCCTTTCTCAATGACTTCCTGTGTTCACCAGTCTGAACATGGTCTCCAATGGCTCACTCTTGCCCTGACATCACAATACTTTCAGTTCAAGTGCCCAGGGCCATTGGAAAGAAGGAAACAAGCAAGGAGAGAAACAAAGCAGCAAAAATAGAAGAGTCAGATCCCTCAAATTAAGTCTAATTCCTGCCCCTTGAACATATTCATAATCATCTCCACACTTTCTCCTGCGACGCTCCCCTTGTTCACCTCTCTTCCTTCCACTCATCTCCATCCCCAAGTCTTCCCTAATCCTGATCTTGACTGTTCCACCTAATAGAAACTCTCCTCATTCCTCACTCCATGTATGTGCCCAATCTAGTGGAGAATAATCTGATATTTTTAAAAGCACTAAAGAAAAAGATTGATTCTTTGGCTTCCTTCCTCAGCCTGAGTCATTTTTTGACAACCCTCCCAGAACCATTTTCTAACTTGAATTCTTCATGTTTCAATTTAGTTAACACAGTCTCTTATTCAAGGAGAGTGAAATACAATTGCTCCCTGAATAAAAATTTTCTTTTGTTTGGAATGGTGTTATAATTGCCTTTCAGCCTTCTTCACACAATGCACCCATTTCTTTTTAATTCTCTCTTATAATCCCCCTCCCAACTCCCCTGCCATCTTAGAAGTTCCATGAACCCTCTTCTCGGCAGTCAAGTTCTTTTTTGACTAGAATCTTAAACCACTTTCAAATAAGAGTTCATCCTAAACTGAATAAAACTGGATAAGTACTTTATCTAGCACAACTACTACTTGGGGTTACTTATGCCTGAACTAGCTTTAACTAACACTTTTGTGTTGTTATTTACCAGGACCCTGAGATCTTTTTCTGCATATTTACCTTTTCTGTCTCTCCACATTCTATACGTGTGTGGTTGCTTTTCTTTCCACATGCATCAGCACTATGCTTTGTCCTTTTAGAATTCTATATCCTATCTATTATCCTCAAGTTTTCAAGATTGTCATCATTTTCTTATTCATTTTTTATCTTTTCCCCTCAGTTTTGTGAAACGTAAGTCTACAGTATGGCCAGGAACAGGGATAAAGGTTATAGCCTTTGAGGCTGACTCAAGACAGTAAATTCCGTTAAAATATTTTTTTTCCTTCTGACAGGAGGAATATAAATTATTTTCTCTAATAGGCAAAGCAGAGGACAGCCTTTAAAAACCATAAGCTCTTGAATCTACTAGTTAAAAAGGAGAAACTCTAATCATATACACGGAAAAGAGGACAAATATGCAGTTCATTTAAAATCACTGTAGTTGAACATCAAATTACTACACCTGACCTCCACCTATTCAATTCTATGGAGAACTTATTTTGCTTCTAATCCAGGAATAATAATTATATACTGAATTTCATCACACGTGCATTGAATATGTGAATTCAACTATATACATTTCGCATAAAACAGACAGAAAAAGAAAGAGGAAAACAAATTTAAATAATGTTGACTATTGCAACTGCATTCCACTCAATAGATAGAGGCCCTGACGTGAGTATGAGATGGAGGGAGTAAACCGGCTCATTCCTCAGTCTGTGTGGCTGTGTGGATCTCATCTTTGAGATTCTTGATATGTTGACGAACCACTAAGGTTTAAAGAAGTATACTTTTCATAAACGGCCCCTAACATTTTTTGCATAGTTTTATATTGGACATTATTCTTTATATTGTATATGTTTATACATATATATTATTCTGTAATGAGTTTGTAAAAACTATTCATACTATATCTTATGGGTAATTTTTCAAAGGTATTTTTTTAACCAAACCTGACTTTTGCTTTATGGAATGACTTTGTAACTCAGCCTCTACAAAACTGCCACTATCCTGACCCTTTATGAAACACCTAATATTTCCCATATGCTTTGTGTACATTGGAGCCCTGGTGGCACAGTGTAATAGCTACGGCTGCTAACCAAAAAGGCTGGCAGTTCGAATCCACCAGTCGCTCCCTGGAAACCCATGGGACAATTCTACTCTGTCCTATAGGGTTGCTATGAATCGGAATCAACTCGACGGCAAGGCGTTTGATTTTTTTGATTTTATGTATATTACCTAGCTTCTATAAAAAAAAATCTTGCAAGGTTGATAGTTTTATCAATATTTTACAGATGTTTAAAGAACTGAGGTTCAGTGAGGTTAAATGACATAATAATAAGACATGAGGTCATTCCATTAGGATCAGCAGAGGTAGGATTCAGATATAATCTGACTTAATGGACCACACTTTTTCTACTAGAGTATTTAAAATCTTGATCATCTTTAAGCTCTTCAGTGGTCTACACTGGGGGTCTTTTGTCTTCCTTTGTCAAGGTCTAATTAGTAGTATAATAATCCAACACTTAGAAGAATTCAGGGTTGTTGATGTTAGGTGCCGTTGAGTCAGTTCTGATTTATAATGGCCCTGTGTACAACAGAATGAAACAGTGCTCGGTCCTGTGTCAGCCTCACAATCGTTGCTATGTTTGAGTCCATTGTTGCAGCCTCTGAGTCAATCCATCTCGTCAAGGGTCTTCCTCTTTTTCACTGACTCTCCACCTTACCAAGCATGATGTCCTTCTCCAGGGACTGGTCCCTACTGATAACATGTTCAAAGTACGTGAGATGAAGTCTCGCCATTTTTGCTTACAAGGAGCACTCTGGCTGTACTTTTTCCAAGACAGACTTGCTCATTATTCTAGCAGTCCATGGTATATTCAATATTCTTCACCAACATCATAATTCAAAGGCATCAATTCTCTGGTCTTCCTTATTCAGTATCCAGCTTTAGCATGCATATGACGTGATTGAAAATATCACGGCTTGGGTCAGGCACACCTTAGTCCTCAAAGTGATACCTTTACTTTTCAACACTTTAAAGAGGTCTTTTGCAGCAGATGTGCCTAATTCAATAAGTTGTTTGATTTCTTGACTGGTGCTTCCACGGGTATTGATTGTGGATCCAAGTGAAATAAAATCCTTGATGACTTCAACATTTTCTCCATTTTTCGTAATGTTGCTTATTGGACTAGTTGTGAGGATTTTTGTTTTCTTTATGTTGAGGTGTAATCCATACTGAAGGCTGTAGTCTTCGAGTCCTCTTCACTTTCGGCAAGCAAGGTTGTGTCATCTGCACAGCGCGAGTTGTTAAGGAGTCTTCCTCTAATCCTGATGCCCCATTCTTCTTCATATGATCCAGCTTCTTGGATGATTTGCTCAGCATACAGATTGAATAAGTATAGTGAAAGGATACAACCCTGATGCACACCTTTCCAGATTTTAAACCATGCAGTATCCCCTTGTTCTGTTCTAACGGCTGCCTCTTGGTCTATGTACAGGTTCTTCATTAGCACAATTAAGTGTTCTGGAATTCCCATTCTCTGCAATGTTATCCATAATTTGTTATGATCCACACAGTCGAATGCCTTTGCATAGTTAATAAAACACAGGTAAACATCTTTCTGGTATTCTCTGCTTTCAGCCAGGATCCATCTGACATCAGCAATGATATCCTTGGTTCCACATCTTCTTCTGAATCTGACCTGAATTTCTGACAGTTTCCTGTTGATGTACTGCTGCAACTGTTTTTGAATGATCTTCAGCAAAATTTTACTTGTGTGTGATATTAATGATATTGTTCTATAATTTCCACATTCTGTTGGATCACTGTTCTTTGGGGAATGGGCATAAATATGGATCTTTTCTGGTTGGCTGGCCAGGTGGCTGTCTCCCAAATTTCTTGGCATAGACAAGTGAGCACTTCAGTGCTTCATCCGTTTGTTCAAACATCTCATCTGATATTCCGTCAATTCCTGGAGCCTTGTTTTTCGCCAATGCCTTCAGTGCAGCTTGGACTTCTTCCTTCAGTACCATCGGTTCTTGATCATATGCTACCTCCTGAAATGGCTGAACATCAACCAGTTCTTTTTGGTACAGTGACTCTGTGTATTCCCTCCATCTTCTTTTGATGCTTTCTGAGTCGTTCAACATTTTGCCCATAGAATCCTTCAGTGTTGCAACTCAAAGCTTGGATGTTTCCTTCAGTTCTTTCAGCTTGAGAATGATCTACACTAAGGCATAACCTAGTGGTTATTTTTAAGTATGAAAAAGATTGTATGGATATCCAGCTTTTTAAAAATAAATACAGGAGGGAAAAATAAGGCTGGCCTCGGGCTTCTTTCTATAGTAAATGGAATGTCAGGAACGTAACCAAGCAATGTCCACAAAGTTCTGACTATTTTATATTCTCTCAGGCTGTTAGTACAGTAACAACATTCTTAAGCAGGCAAAAACTCAGGTAACACACTTTTTATGAGCTTCTACTAGAAGGTAAGCTCCGTGGTGGCAGGGTCCATTTCTATGTTGTTTTCCATTGTATCCTCAGTACCCAGGGCACAGGGCATTATACATAGCAGAACAAATGTTTGTTGAATGAGTGAAAAAAAAATTTATAACAAAGAAAACTGAGATTTCTAAACTTTTTTTAAAATCAAAATCATCTGGAGAGCTCTTAAAGGAAAAAACAAACAAACAAACAAAAAAACTACAACAACAACAAAAAAAAACAAATTCTAGGTCCACACCTCAAGATTCTCAGTTGGTCTGGGATAGGCTTCAGCATTTTGATTTTTAGAAAGTTCCTTAAATAACTGAGGAGAAGACAGACTACTGATGCCAAACCTCAGTCCTCTTAGTACCCACTACAGAAGTTTTGCCTTATGGGTCCTACTTATGCTATTATTTACTTAATATTTTTCTTGAAACTGACACACTTTTTAGTTAACAAAATTTATTTAAAAAGGAAACTTAACATCACTATAATACATGGAAGACTGATTTTCCGTGAACTGCCAAAAAACAGAATAAAATTATAAAAATACAATGAAGAAGAAAAAAAAAACAAAACTCTTACATTAAAGCCAGATAAGACCAAAAAGACTTTGAGCTTAAGAGCTCCTCTAAAAAAAAAAAAGAAAAAAAAAAAAAAAAAATCAAGATTTATAAGTGTTAGGAGAGGGGTTAAAAAATAGTAACACCAAAGTGATACTTTGGGACTGATGTAATCAGAAGGATTTAAAAAAGAAATGAGAAGGAAATATCTTCCTTAATTATGTGATTCGATACCACTTCAAGATGTGTC
Source organism: Trichechus manatus latirostris (assembly GCF_000243295.1). Lineage (NCBI taxonomy): Eukaryota > Metazoa > Chordata > Mammalia > Sirenia > Trichechidae > Trichechus > Trichechus manatus. Next base: position 6,118,040 of record NW_004444066.1, on the reverse strand, counting down.
TTGCACCAGTAGAAACACATATCCCAGACTTTGGGAAACACTGGTATTTGAAGGTGACCAGCACAGTACCTGGGACATGTTAGCTGATCAACATATGTTGATTTCAACTATTTACAGAAAACCTATGTTGTGTCAGGCTAACTGTTGTGGGTTGGGAATAGAGAAACAAATAAGACAGTCTCTATCCTTAGGCCGCTCAATGTTTTCATGCACCTTTTCATGGTTGGGAATTGCTTCATGGTCAGTTGGATGAGCTGTTTGCATAATAGAAAGAGAGCTGGGATTCCTGGCTGGACACCAACAGCATCTGTCTCTTGTCCATGTGTAACTGCAGCTTTCCAACCCAGTAAAGGGTGGATTTATGTCTTTTACACTTGTTTCCTATAATCATAATAGTATCTAATGCTTATTGAGGGCTCGGAATCTGCTACCTCGGCTGCTAACTGAAAGGTTGGCGGTTCGAACCCACCAGCTGCTCTTCAGGAGAAAGATGTGGCAGTCTGCTTCTGCAAAGATTACAGCCTTGGAAACCTTATGGAGCAGTTCTACTCTGTCCTATAGGGTAGCTATGAGTTGGAATCGACTCGATGGCAACAGCAATGGGTTTGGTTTTATTTTTTTTGGCTTATCTCGCCTCACCCTTACCCTCATCCTCACAACTACCACATGAGGCAGGTACTATCACGGATGATTAGCCTCATTTCTCAGATGCGAAAACTGAGGTAACAGCTCTGACAGAAGGCCTTATCCCTGTGAAGACAAAACTACATCCTCTGCTTAGCCGACTGGCTGAGCTCTCTGACTATGGGCTTTTCTTCCATTGTATTGCCTGCTACCTCTATTTAAATCCCATTTCCTTATCCTGGTGTGATCATAAAAGGAGCACGTGACTCCAAGGGTGGTCTCATTAGCTTCTGGTTATTAAAGAGGAAAATGCAGAGAATCGGGAGGCAGGTACAGATGGGAACTGCCGGACTGAGAATTAAGTTAAATGATAAGCAAAACAAAGGGAGAGAATAAGGAGATGATTTCACTGGAGGTTAAGAGGAAAATAATGAGCTCTTTTTTAAACACCAAAGGAGAATGTAAGTGGTGCATGAGGAAGCCAGGCTGCTGGAGCTTGGCAGGGGGTAATTTATTGATTGACAAGTAAGAATGTGCCAAAAAGAAAGACATAGGGAAGGAAAATTATTTGCTGCAGTTTTCACAAAAGGAGACGTCCAAGGAGGCAAAAGGAGATGTAAATTTCCCAGGGGAAGAAGATTATGAAGTAAAATTCTTTTCTTTGAGTCCTCAAAAGGCAAAGCATTGGCTTTGATGCCGAACACAGATCAAACCACACAACTGGCCCTCGATACTGACAGACATCTAAAGCTGTTTAGGGTATGGGGGGCGGGGGGAAGAAACCAAACCAGTTGCTCTTGAGTCGATTTGGACTGATGGGGACCCTGTGTGTGCAGAGAACTGTGCTCCACAGGGTTTTCAAAGCTGTAACTTTTGGAAGCATATTGCCAGATCTTTCTTCTGAGGCACCTCTGGGTGGGTTCAAACTGCTAAACTTTTGGGTATTAGTCAAGTACTTAACTGTGTCATCCAGGTACCCTATGGAGTAGGAAGTTGGGAGGTATAGGAAGCTGGGACTAAATCGTCCTAAATCTTCTAAAGACAGAGTCAGAGAAGACCTAGATTTGCTTAGGGAAGAAGCTTGATGGGTTCAGTGGGTTCTCCCAGATAAAGGAGTCAGGGCTAGAACTAGAGACAAAGGCAGCTTCTCAAGCAGGAACCTGCTGGAGAGGAGGGATGCCTCAAAAGACACAGAAAAGATGAGCGGAGTTTGTCCAGACTTTCTAGATGAATGTTAGGTCATCTACCTCAATGGAAAAACCAATAGTAGGAACTGGAATGAGTAAAAACAGCTAGGGTAAATGAAATCATAACAAATAAAGGTGGCAGACAAACCTCCCTTCCTATATAAGTTGTATATACATGGAGCTGTTCAATTTGGATGTCCATTTAACACTTTCTTGTTAACTTCCAATTCCTCTGAGGAGTTTGATTCAAGGCTCGTCCCCAACTATTTATTTTTCCTTCATGTGAACTCTTCACGTGGCATTCTACTCCAGATATATTTCATATGTATTTAAAATTTTTTTTTTGTCTTGAATGATAGGAAACGAAATAAATCCAGCTGTTGAGTTATGATACTAAATACAGAATAGCATTTTCATTTTTTAAATTTGTAGATTTAGGCAAGCTAGTTTATAGAAAGGAACCTTGGCGGCACAGTGGTTAAAGTGCTTGGTTGCCAACCAAAAGGTTGGCAGTTCAAACCCACCAGCTGCTCTGTGCGAGAAAAATGTGACAGTCTGCTTCCGTAGAGATTACAGCCTTGAAAACCCTAGGGAGCAGTTCTACTCTGTCCTACAGGGTTGCTATGAATTGGAATCGACTGGACGACAATAGGTTTGGCTATTTTCTGGGTAAATTTACAGACTGTTTAGAATTTCAATCTCTCAACATATACGACACTTGCAAATGTTTCTGCTCATACATTTTTTTCTTCCCCAGAAGGGACCAATGCCAATAAAGCGCATCTGCTTGACTTACGGCTTTTCCCTTCCGATAATCAGCAAGAATTATGCCAAGGCACAGTGTTGTTATTAAACAGAAATAGAGAGCAATCTAATTCTACCTGATAATTTGGCTGGGCACACTGCTTTTTCAGAACCTATCTCATCACAGATGCTGGCAGGATGATTTCTACAGAAAAAAAGTTCAATTAAGAGGAAAATTTTTAGAAAGTCAATTTCTGATGTCCAGTGTTGCATCTGAGTATACAAATGTTAAATGGGTTAATAATGAGTTTGTGCTGGAAGAAAAATATAGATTTTTTTCTTAGTAATCAAGATAAAGGAGAAACTATCAAGAGAATTTTTTTTTTTTTTAAATTGAAGAAAAAAGAACCCACTTGGAAGGATTTTCTTCATTGCTATTAGAAAATAAAGACAGAAAGTCGAATATCTAACAGTGGATGCTCTGATATAGGGGGAAACTCTGGCCCAGGCAGAGAATTCCACATTTTGATGACTGGTTGTTGGAGGCTGGGGCAGAGAATCTAAAGACAGATTCACAATCTAGAGTCCTAAGTCAGCTTTTAACAGCTTTCCAGGCAACTGTTACTGCCATCATCCCAGAGGCCACTAACAGGAGACTTGGCTGTGGCTTCTTACCCACAAAGGGGGGTTTCTACTGACTGCATGACCTTTCTTATTAGCTCAGTGAGAATTTTAAAGTTCCTGGTGTTTAAACTACAGGCACTGGGGAGGGATGGGGGGCGGGTAGGAGCCCACTTACCTCCATTTATCCACAGAGACTCAAACTGATGATTTATTTTTCATTATCACCTCATCTTCACTTACAGAGTTTTATTAAGAGTCTTCAGTGGGAATTCCCTTCAGGTTAGGAATGTGAAAATTCACTAAACAGTCTTAAAGACTGGGGTGGATGTGTCTTAAGCAAATAAACTCTGGCCATACAATCAATTCTTACCATAGAAATCTTTTCCCTCTCATCTGTCCTCATAGAAGAGTATACCTCCATTGAAAAGCAGCAACTGGGGGTCCACCAGTTATCTCTCCGTTCTAGGCATTCCAGATTCTGAATTCAGAGCTAGTTATCTATTACTGAATGGTTAGTACTAAAGGCCAGATAGTGTACTATTATTGTTTTCTGATAACAAGTTCTATGAGATAGGTACTTTGATATTACTATCCACATTTTATTGATGATAAAACTAATATTTTGAGAATTTAAGTAAAAGGCCTGAAGTCATACAAAGATAGTGCTAGGATTTGAACCCAGAGCTATTAGACTCTAAAGCCTTTTAACTACTATACTGGACTCTCTCCCAGAACAGTTCCAACTGTGGGCTTTCCTACTCCCTTAGAGGATAAGTGGAAATAAGTCTGCCCACAAATCTCCTGGCAATAAGAACATTTTGCTCACACACTCGGAACAAACAGGCAATTATTTTGCTTTACTTTAAAGGATCTAGGCAACTTGCTCCTTCAGCTCCCACATCTCTCTGTGTACTTTCTTGACACGTTTTGGGTTTGTTCACATAAAATATATCACAATTTTCTTCTGGGTCCCAAGGCATTTTAAACTGGCAGTCAACACATTTTAGAATGTGTTGTAATTTTGAGGAATTGCTTCCTTTGAAAATATACCAAGGTAGAAACAAAGAAGGGCTCCTCCCTTATTGGCAGCAGGAATATCTGCTCTGGACGAATACATGGTTCCCTTGCAGTGTGGTGGCACTGATGGAATTCCCTCTCAAAGGTCCCAGAATTGGGCTTTATCTGTCTCTCCTAGAGAATGAGCCACTCCCACCCCTAGTCTTGCCCACAGGAAGCACAAGACTTAGTGTTTCTGAAGTTTGCTGCATAATTTAGTAGTTTGGGATTACTCAGTGCTGGGGCTTCTCCAACTGGAAACTTCCAGGCTCTCACATTCTGTTAGCTATTGGGTATTTTATACAATCTAGCATGAAATGAAAATTTGGGAGCTCTGCAGTTGATTTAAGTTCTTAAATCTTTATTCAACATTTTCTGACTTGCTGTCCTTCATTCATTTTTTTTTTTCAGTTGATGGCCACACTTCTGCTTTGTTCTCTACCCCTAGAAATACCCCGATATCCAGGTCCATGGGATAGCGGGTTAACCACAGTTGGCCCCTAGTTATCTAAGCAATTTTGCCCAGTGAATGAAAGAAAGGGAAATGACAACAATAACAATGATTACTGTGGTGTTTACACAGTAGGGAAATCTAGGATCAAACACACAACAAGTGCAATACCAAGCATGCTCCCCCTTGGAGTCCAGGAAAGCTTCGGTGGCTACTACTGTTAGGTAGGAATAAATTCCAGAGAAACAAACTGTCCCTTCCTGGAGCCAGTGGGCATTTGTCTCTGCCATTCCTCTGGGCATGGGGCAACATTCTCTCTGCATGGATAACAGAGCAAATCCTGCTTCAGAGGCAAGCAGGAGCTCTTTAATAGGGTTCTGCGCTTTAACTAACCCTAGTCACTTCTTTCTCTTTTTCTGGCCCAATTCTCGCACGGAAAATTGAGGTAGTGATTTATATGTTGTAGGCAGTTCTGACAGGAGCACTCCATCTTGGCTTCCTCCAGCCCCAGGACTAATCGGAAGCTTATCTTTTCCTTTGTGTAATAGGGAGCTGTCAGGTTCTATGACCCTCCAAACAATTCAATCACTCATGGGAGGATTCACCTTGGAGGGAGGACGCTGTGATATTGAAGAAGCTCCGTGGAGACCGTGCCCTGACATGTATCAACACAGTGGTAGTCAAGGGGCTAGAGGGCAACATGGCCACACTGACAAAATGCCATTTGCATTATCCACCAGGAGCTACCTAGCTTGTGCTGTTGTTGTTGTGTGCTGTCAAGTCGATTCTGACTCACAGCGACCCTATAACATATAACGGACTCGAACTGCCCCATAGGTTTTCCCAGGCATTAATGTTTATGGAAGCAGATAGCCAGGTCTTTTTCCCATGGAGCTGCTGGTAGCCAGTATATCCTGTTTAGGGTGCACAATATTTAGCTGTCTGAGCAAAGCAGGGCTGTTCCCAAAAAATGACCTCTGCAGAGAAGAGAGGGCATATATTGCTCTCGGTAGAAAAGCAAGTTTCCTAGCAGGGCCTCCAATGCCCAACGTGGTCTGGCCCTAACTGCCTCATTGCCTGCATCTTGCTGGTAACACATACCTCCTTGTTCTCAGTAGTCCAGCCACTCTGGCCCTCTCTCTGTCCTGCATTCTCCCATGCTACTTTCCACCTCGAGGCCTTTGTCTTTGGCACTTCCTCTGCTTGGAATGCTCTTCCGCTCTTCTTCTTACCTTTGTCTTCTTCCAGTTGTCTTCTTGTTGAGTCCAACTTATGGTGACCTCACGTATCAGAGTGGAACTGTGCACCATAGGGTTTTCAATGGCTGATTTTTTGGAAATAGATCACCAGGCCTTTCTTCCAAGGTGCCTCTGGGTGGACTTGAACCTTCAATGTTTTAGTATATGTGCTCCTGAAGCGAGCACTCGAACCTTCAACCTTTTGGTTAGCACTAAGTGCGTTAACCGTTTGCACCATGCAGAGACTCCCTCTTCTTACCTACCTATTTAAGCTCAAATATTAATTGCTCAGGAAATTAATATTCTCTGCTCTCACTGAATGGTTCAAATTCCCTCCATCATCTGCTCTCCTAAGAACCATGTACTTCTTCTCTGCAGACTTCATCACAGGCAAGTTTTATATTATGAGCATTTGATTCTTTCTCTATCCAACTAAAAGAGACTGTAAGCTCTATGAGGGCAGGGACTGTGTCTTTCATGTTCATATCTCAGTGCCTGGGATGTAGTGAGTACTCAATAAACACTTGTGGAATTACTGAAAAATGAGTAGGCAGAAACCTATTATTAATTGGTTTGATCTCAAAGACTGGCAAGGGCACATTTCTTTGGGCAGAGTCACCTGTGGGTGTATCTACATAGATAGCAATGACATTATTGTGGGAAGAACTAAGGATAACATGAAGTATGGCATTTTTTGTAACCTCTATCCAGTATCTACCCTTCTAATGCCTGAATTCCTGCTCTACTGTCGGTAATCACCGGATACTTTTCTCTAATGCTATTTAAATTTACAAAGAAAAAGACTGAAGAAAAAAATCCAGCTTTCAAAGTTTCTAAATATCTGCATGCTTACCAGGATAATTGGATAAAGCTTTCACCCTGTGTCTGGATGTTTTGGCATTAAACATACAAAGTCTTTATTTAATTGAATGTTGCAGAACTCTCAATCCCTGAAAATAATGAGAGGAAGTGGGATCACAGAGCAGAGAAGAAAATGTGGAGAAGGAGTTCAGGCTGTAAATGACATACATCATAGTATTGACTGTAATGTCAGGCAGGGGCACACCAAGTTGATGCAGTTATGTGGAACTATTTTCAAATAAAAGCTCAAAGTCAGCTATTTCCTCCCTAGATTTTAAGCCCCATGAGGGCGAGAACCACACATGTCTGCCCATGACTATATTCATATAACCTTCTCTTTATAAAGGGCAGTTTAAATAGAATTTATGCTAGATAGAAGGAAATATTTGTGGGCAGTGATTGGTTTCTAATTGGTTAATGGGGAGTTTCTGCCTCAACAAGTCTCTAGAAATAGGATAAAGTCTCCATTGTCTCAGAGAGCTGAAAACCATTTCTGTTGGGAGGCTGGATAACATGGTAGTTAAGAGTGAGGGTTCTGCAGCCAGACAGTCAGGGGTGAACTCTGGTTCTGCCACTTGCTAGCAGAGCATCCTTGCACAAATGGTTTCCTTGATATGGAGCATAGTTTCCTGATCGGTGAAATGATAATAGGTCTTAGCTTGTTGGTTAAGGTGAAGATTAAATCAAGTTCCTGGTACAGTGTCAGGCACTAGTAAGTTCTCAGTCAGTGTTAAATGAACTCGTGTCAAGGAGAAGGCACTCTCATGGATCTCTCACTATCATGTGACTCTGTGAGGGGAAGGCTGTAAGGACAGAGTGAAAATACCGCAAAGTAACCCTTGTTGATGGACTCAATCTGTTCAGCCAGCATGTCCTGAAAGTGGGATCTACAGCTGTGCTACTGAAAGTAACAGATCCAGAACTATTTGTTACTAGACTATGACAAGACAAAGAGCTCAAGCCAGAATCAGTGTATTGCTTCTTTCATTGAGAGAATCTTGCAATGGGAAAAAAGTGTCAGCTGAACTACACTGTGGCTTAGTGACATAGACAATTCACACTGTGGTAAACATCTGTATTTCATTATGGATGGGCATTGAGCCAAGTACTACATTTGGAGTAGAATGTTCTTAAGAACAGGAATCTCATGAATCGAGAAGAGGGTTCTTCATGCTCAAATAATTTTGGTGGACAATACTGTATGCTATAAATCTTGGAGTTTGAATCTGCATATTAGTATATTAATGGTTCTGAGAAACCCTGAAGTAAATAAATAGATTTGTTTAACTGAGGGTTTCCCATATTTACTTGAGCAAGAAACATTTATGTGTGTGTGTGTGTGTGTGTGTGTGTGTGTGTGTGTGTGTGTAACACTGCCTTTAACATTTTTTTAGAAAAGAATATGGGCCCAAGGGATCATCTGATAATAACAACAAATCACAAGAGTGTGACCTACCCTCCCCCACCCAAACAAACACAAACCTAACACCTTTCAGGTAGAACATTCCTTTCATTGTGGCTCAAACACTGTAAGGAAATTAGAGAATGAAATACTTTTCTTCTTGATAACAATCTTTCTTTAACATAAAACCACCCTTCCAAAATGTTTTCTTCCAACCAATTTCTTATTTTTTAGGTATCAAAGAAAAGAAAGCATCTAGCTATGCACTAACCCCTTGGGAAATATTTGAAATCTTTTTCTGTGTTAAGGACAGGTATTTAAGATGCTTATATCAATGCATCAGTTGAAGCCTGGTTTGCACATATTAGGATCAAAACAATCATGTCTTCTTTTGAACTTGACTTCAAATCCATTTGTGTTAATTATTTTCTACAGAAATCTTATGTGTAATGAGCAAAGGCCCTCAAAATCCTCTTGTGATTTCAAATTAGTTCTTTACATAACCTGATAGTGAAAGGGATCTAGGCACATATTTTTGATCTCCTATTAAATAAGTCTAATTGAAAAATAAACAAAAACCAGTTCTAGGCTTTATTATCATTCTCACGTTTCTTGAGCACTGTGTTGCTTGGGCACTCTGCGACGTATACATGTGTGCCCGTGCAGACAGATGCACGTGTAGCTTCTGGGATTGTAGACTCACATCCCTCATGCCAGCAACAGCAAGCTCACACTTCAGAGCCAGAACCTGGTCTGGGGACCACCTGTGTCTTCCCCATTACATTCATAATCCCAATAATTTCATCTGAAAGATTCAGAAAATGGAGATATTTCCCTCTTTTGATCACCAGTTATGCCTTGATACTGAGAGCTCCTTAAACGAGAGTATACTGAAAGCTCTTTAAACGAACAGACATTTTCTCTTTTGTGAAAAATCCATCTGGGTCAGTGTGAATTAGGTTTGCGACAGGGACAAGATCCTTGCTTGCAATGCCTGCAAAACGCCAGAAGCCTGCCCTGGCCTGGTCAACCTTCCCAGATCTCTGGAATTAAGACTATTTAATGACCAGGGTTAGAAAAAGAGAATGAGTTATAACCTGGAATACTGTCCAGCCTCACGACCTGTGCAACTCATGGTAAATTGTACTAGAGGCCATAGAAGCATCCAGATTTTCTTCTCTAACACGATTCTTTTCTTGTTCTCAAACTACTATTGAGCATACACACAGGGAATGCCATTTACTAGTTCCAATCACATTCACAAGGAGCTCTGGTGACACAATAGTTAAGTGCTCATCTGCTAACCAAAAGGTTGGCAGTTTGAACTCACCCAATGGATCTGCAGGAGAAAGATGTGGCGATCTACTCCTGTAAAGATTACAGCCCAGAAAGCCCTATGGGGCAGTTCGGCTCTGTCACGTGGGGTGGTTATAAGTCAGAATCGACTTGACAGCACCCAAAAACAACAATAACACCACATTCAAGAAGCCATGGACTCCTTCCAAAGGTGTTGGGAGCAAGAAAGAAAGAACTAGATCCTAAACCAGGTATAGGATTCTGCTTATATTTACACTGATGTTGGATCTAATTACTACATGGTAAATATAGCACAACAAAGGAAGCTTTGAAATCAAAGAAAATATTTTATTGTCAGTGAATACACTCTGAACCTAAGGCAGTTTAGGAGAGCCTGTACAAACACACACCTAGAATCAAGCATAATGGATTGCAGTCCCCAAACGCAATACTATTTTGAACTTTTTCAATATATTCATCAGGCTTTCCTGAAACTTCTGGTCTCCAGGTGAAAGAGCAGATGGGAGGGGAGAGGGAAAAGTGAGTGATGTATACTGAGCATCTACTGATTGCTAGACACTTTCAACATGTTACTCTATTTTATCAGCTCAACCTCCATGGGAAGAACATACAATTATTTCCATTTTACAGAGGATGGCTGAGATCTTGTCAGAGTGCTAGCCTTTTCCTGGAAACTGCATATCATCGTGGTCAGAGCATGGGCTCTAAAGTCAGACTACCAACTGAACCAGTTGCTGTCAAGTCGATCTGGACTCATGACAACCCCATGTGTGTCACAGTAGAACTGTGCTCCATAGGGTTTTCAATGGCTGACTTTTTGAAAGTAGATTGCCAGGCTTTTCTTCAGAGGTACCTCTGGGTGTACTCAAACTTCCAAACTTGCAGTTAGCAGCCGAGTGCATTAACCATTTGCACCACCCAGGGACCTGGTTAAAAACAGGACATAATGGCTGTAGACCTTGTGCAAGTTGCTTCAACTCTCTGAATCCAAATGTCCTCATCTGTAAAATGGGAAAAACAATACTACCTATCTCTCAGCCCTGCTATCAGGGTGCAATGAGATGGTGCTTGCAACATGCTGAGCAGAATGGCTGGCACACTGTAAATATTTAATAAATGTCTGCAATATTATTATTGCTATAGCACACTGGCCACTCAGTGGGCTGGCCCATGACTCGACAAGGCATAAGAGGGGAAAAGAACTTGATTTATAAAAGACCAACCAGCTCACGTTCAATCTTAGCCAGAATGGTTTGCAGATGCTCACTCCAAGTCAAATTACTCACTTAGTGTAAAGGCAACCACAGTTCGATAATAATGTTGCTCTCAGACTGACCGAGACAGAATGCTGATGTAGGGAGAGGGAAGAGGAAAAAGGCCTTAAAAAAAAAATCACAGTTTGATAATAATGTTGCTCTCAGACTGATCTAGACAGAATGTTGATGTAGGGAGAGGGAAGAGGAAAAATGAAGGCCTTAAAAAAAATCTTATCAGAAAATCTCCACTTAGATGTGGACCTCAGAGGTCATTATGCCAGTGGCTCTTGAACCAAGCTGATCTTCAGACTTGCCAGGGATATAGCTGAGAAATATGGGTAGATCCCTGGCCCCACTCCTGGAGATTCTGAGTCAGTCAGTTGGAGAAGATTTAAGACGTCCCCAGGGTCTGATGATCATCCAAGTTTGGTGAACCACAACCTAGTTCCATACACCCTTTCTGACCCATCTTTCCCAAGCAAATACAAAAAGCCACCTGTGCCCAAGGCATGGGCTCCCTCTACAGTCTCCTTGACATGTTGATCTCTAAACCAGAAAACCAGACCCATTGCCGTCCAACTCATTGAGACCCTATAGGACAGAGTAGAACTGCCCCCTCGGGTTTCCAAGGAGTGGTTGGTGGATTCGAATTACTGACCTTTTGGTTAGCAGATGTAGCTCTTAACTCTAGCCCCTGCTTATTGTATTAGCTGACGCAGAATCAGCTTCCAACTCACAGCAATCCCATACACGATGGAACAAAACGCTGCCCAGTCCTGTGCCATTTCCATGATAGGGCTCTTGTGACCCGTAGAGTTCTCATCAGTTGATTTTCAGAAGTAAATCACCAGGCCTTTCTTTCTAGTCTGTTTTAGTCAGGAAACTCCACTGAAACCTGTTCAGCATCATGGCAACATGCAAGCTTCCACTGATAGACAGGTGGTGGTTGCAGGCCCTGCTTACATATGTGTATTTTGGTTTACACTGAATATTCAGATGCATATACCAGGCGCTGCATTTTTAAACAAGAGGCAAGATAGCAGCATGGATTTTAGAATCATTAAGACATGAATTCAAGTCCAAGCTCTATCACTTACTACCTGTCTGACCTCACGCGAATAGCTTAACCTCTCTGGCTTCAGGTCTCAAATCTCTACAATCAGGATACTATCAATACTTCCCTTATAGGATTATCTTGAAGATTAAATTAGCCCATGCATGCCAAGCATTCCCAGAACACAGCGAATGCTCAATAAGTGTTTGCTGCTCTTATTATTACTCCAGTTAATTCATCTGGCTAACATTGAACACCTAGTCTCATTGACTATTAGCCAAAAAACAGGACAGGAGCATTTACAGCCCTCACCTCCAAAAGGTGAAGTATGTCAAAATGCACAGAAACTTGTCTGTGAGGGTAGTGCCTGAGGTTCCCATGGAGTGCTTTCTGATCCCATAACCAAAACCCCATGACACAGACAGATACAATCAGATAATGATGGCAATCAATAACGCTAACAGAAATTATTATTTATTTTCATAAACACGGAGTATGTGTGTCCCGCTGAGTTACACACATCACATGCCAGCCTTCACTTTCTGGGCAGTCAATCAATGGGAGATCTCAATATCCACCCGCCGAGACAGGAGAGGGAAGGATGGCGCAAGGCTGAGAAATTACCCACACCAGAGTGACACATCCACAAAGTTAATCTAATCCAGGGGGGCCATCTGGGTGCCACTGCAAGCCTGTGAATATGGAACAGGCTTGATTGATTTTGCACCGCAGTCACTAAACACTTCATTGTTATTTGCAACAAATATAAGGAAAGGAAAGATGAAACCGTAAAAGGATTGGATATTGAGCCCCCAGAGCAGCAATAAATCACAAAATGAAGTCTAAAAAAATTAAAAATGGTTAGAGGAAGGCTCTATCTGTGTCCTAAGAGGCCTCAGTTATCAAAGCATGAACTCAAAATTAAAACCTGGGGCTATGAAGGCCGATCCTGATTCAACCAATAATTTGCCCTGAAACTGGCCTGGGGTTACCCCATCCTCCCAGAGTGAGTATTAGCACATGGTTAGACTGAGGAGGTGCTAAAGCTTAAAGGCTGCGGATACACAGAAACGCTTAGAGTCCCAGTTCTACTTCCTTTCAGCTGAGGGATCCTGGGTGAGATAACTGGTCTCCCAGAGCCTCGGTTCCACCTTTATAATGGGAATAATCTCATCCACACCACCAGGAAGGGGGAAATAGCACTGCACATCCTGCGTGCCTCCCACAATCCTTGGGAGCATCAAATGAGACCCTGAAACGAAAGCCCATCTATCCTGCAAGACTCATCTTGAAAACTCCTTCCTGATCCTGTATCTCTCCTCCCTGCTGTCCTCTCTCTGAGTTGTCATGGCAACCTGCGCTTTTCTCAGGATGCTTACCCTCATCCAGTGTTTCTCAAAATGTGGCCCAGGGACCACCTGCATCAGAATCACTCGGAGGGTTTTGAGGAGGGGTCTTTTGGGGGTCTGTCTTAGTTATCTAGTGCTGCTGTAACAGAAATATCACAAGCTGATGGCTTTAACAAAGAGAAATTTATTTTCTCACAGTCATCTAGTAGGGCAGAAGTCCAAATTCAAGGTGTCAGCTCCAGAGGAAGGCCTTCTCTGTCGGCTCTGGAGGAAGGTCCTTCTCATCAATCTTCCCCTGGTGGAGGAGCTTCTCAGGCGCAGGGACCCCGGGTCCAAAGGACGCACTATGCTCCTAGTGCTTCTTTCTTGATGGTGTGAGGTCCCCCTCTCTCTCCTCGCTTCCCTTTCCTTTTACCTTTTGTAAGATAAAAGGTGGTGCAGGCCACACTCCAGGGAAACTCCCTTTACATTGGATCAGGGATGTGACCTGAGCAAGGGTGTTACATCCCCCCCTAATCCTCTTTAACATAATCTAATCTTGCCTCATTAACCACAGGCAGAGATTAGGATTTACAACATATAAGAAAATTATATCAATCACATGATGGAGGATGACCACACAATACTGGGAATCATGGCCTAACCAAGTTGACACATATTTTTGGGGGACACAATTCAATCCATTACAGGGTCCAAGTCGGGCCTTCTAAATCAGAACCCCTAATGGTGAGGCAAGTGACTGTCTTCTAAAAAGCACCCCAGGTGATTGTGATGCACACTATAGTTTGAGAACGACTGCTAAAATTAATTCCCTGTTACAATCATTTACCACTTGTCTCCTCCCTGCTCCTTGAGAACAGGGAGTGTGTTTCACTCATTTTTGCAGGTCAGTTTTGTAGTAGGTACTGAGCAGAGTGCTGGCCCATAGTAGGCACTAAATACATGGAATAAAAAAGACACAGAAAAGTCCACCATGTTAGATGCCATTATCCTTATTGTTCTGTAAATTTGGGACCATGCAATACAAAGCCCCCATAATGGTGAAGGGCAGGAGCTCTGGGGTTAGACACACCTTGATTCCATTCTCAATGTTGCCACTTACTATCTGTGTGGCCTTAAGCCTGTGCTTATCTCTCTTATGCTCTGTTTTCCATATTTGTAAAATGGGCATGGTGCCTAATTCACAGGGTTGTGATGAAGAAAGTGTTGTAAAATGTACATAAACTTCTCAGCCCAGAGGCTATCTTTAGGAATGGCTGAATAAAAGTAGTTGCTATTGGTACTATACTATTTAGTCAGTTCTCTGGACAACAGATCAGGTAGTTAAACTAGTTGTCTCATTAAAATAATTACTTTTGGGAAAACTAGTTAGTCTAGTCAACCTCCCTAATCTCATGGCCTATCAGCAATGATCCTTAGGAAGTTCCCCTTCTGGAGTCAGAGCTGGTTAATGCTTATGTCAGTTTGCCATAGTGGCTTAGACTGTGGCTGAGGCGTGGTCTAACTTGCCACTAATGGGATGGGCAAACATCAAGGTCATTCTAATTGAAAAATGTTAGTCCTGGAGAGTCACAAAAATAGTGTGTGTCCTGAGCTGAGAGGAGGATAGAGCAGTCACCAGCAAGAGGCACACACATATAAAAACATGATATCATCTAATCTTTCCTCCCAAAAAATAGTGCCACCTCTGAGTGTCCTCCCTGTGGCAGAGAAGCATTCCTCACCCTACATTCCTTCCCCCCAAATCAAGCCCATACGTTAAGGAAATTTTGATAAAGAAATCTGAAAGACAAGAAAAATCAGCAATAATGAAATTCCCTCCTCTGTGGTCTTAAAATTTTCTTAGAAAGCAGAAGCTGTAGAAAGTAATCATTAAAATCATGGGATTTGGAGTCAGATAGGCTAAGTTTGAATCCCAGTTCTGTCACTTTCTAGCTATGTGATCTTGGGCAAATCCCTTGCCTACTCTGTGACTTAGTTTCATCTTCTGTGTAATCCATTCATTTGACAAATATTTACTGAAAGCCCACCATGTGCCACGCATTGTTCTAGATGGTAGATATACAGTAGAGACGAAACACTGTCCCTGCTTTCATGGAGCTTACATTTTCCTGGGGTAGAGGTGAGGAAGGCAGTGAGAAACAATATATTAGGCAATGATAAGAGCTAAGAAAAAGGGCAAGATAAGGACACAGAGAGGGAATGGGATGATGCTATTTTCTATAGGGTGTGGTGGTTCAGTTGTAGAATTCTCACCTTCTATGTGGGAGACCCAGGATCAATTCCTGGTCCAATGCACCTCATGTGCAGCTACCACTCAATTGTCAGTGGAGGATTATGTGTTGCTATGATTTTAAAATTTTGAAGAAGTACAGCCAGAATGCTCCTCAGAAGCGAGGATGGCAAGACTTCGTCTCAAGTACTTTGGACACGTTATCAGGAGGGACAAGTCCCTGGAGAAAGACATCATGCTTGGTAAAGTAGAAGGTCAGTGAAAACGAGGAAGACCCTCAGGAAGATGGATTGACACAATAGCTGCGACAATGGGCTCAAACATAGCAATGATTGTGAGGGTGGCGCGGGACCGGGCAGGGTTTCGTTCTGTTGTACAGAGAGTCGCTATGAGTTGGAACGAACGCTACAGCACCTAATGACTACAACATGATGCTGAACAAGCTTCAGTGGAACTTGAAGACTAAGGCCGACTACGAAGAAAGGCTTGGAAATCTATGTCCAAAAATCAGACAATGAAAACCCTATAGATCCCAATGGTTTGATCTGCAACCAGTCATGGGGATGGAGCGGGACTGGGCACTGGTTCATTCCATTGTGCATGGGGTCTCTATGAGCTTGGGTCGACTTCATGGTGGCTAACTACAATAACATTCTAGGAGAGCTTCTCTGATAAGGTGATACTTGAGAAGAGACTTGAATGAAGTGAGGGCTAAGGCTTGGGACAATCAGAGAGAATAACCAAAACTACTCAAGGGGGTTATTGTAAGGACTAAATGATAAAAGGGTATAAAATCCAGTCCCTGGCACATAGCGAGCATGCAATAAATGGTAGCTTCTATACTATTACTACAACTGCTAATAGTAATTAAAAAAACAAAACAAAACAAAAAAAACCCGTTGCTGTCGAGTTGATTCCGATTCATAGTGACCCTATAGGAACAGAGTAGAACTGAACCATAGGGTTTCCAAGGCTGTAAATCTTTAGAGAAGCAGACTGCCACATCTTTCTGTTAGCACTGAGCACTTAACCAGTGTATGATCAGGGTGCCTTTAACATTAACAGTAGTTATTATTTCGATTAGCTGAAAGGAGTACTTGGAGAAAATTCATTAGAAAACTTGAGCTCATTACATCTTCATTTTTTATGGAGGGCGGGAGGGAGGGATATGACAAGCTACAACATGGGAGCTCATATTTTCTGGACCTCATATTCATAAAAGCTTAAAAAGCAAATCTCAACCTGGTCTGGGTTCCCAGGGCTCTGGCAGCCAACTATAATGAGAGAAATAGTAACTCTAAGCTCATCCTCCAGGGAGAAGTATGCTGAATGTGATTTCTCACCACCCAGCTCCCATCCCAGGCTGATTCAGTCACTTGAACCATGAGTTCCTGTTGCCTAGAAAGGGCTCAGAGGGCTTTCCACCCCTGGGTATTGGGAGGTTGGGAAAGACAGGCCAGGAGAATCCAGCTAAGAAGAAGCACACAAGATCTTTGTTTCTCCACGCGGAGCTCAGGGCTTTGGAAACTCTGCGTGTTTGTGTGTGAGTGGGAGAGAGAAAGAGAGAGAGCATGTGAGCATGTGCAGTAGCCGGCCCCCAGACCTGAAGTAATAATGGCGCTAATAATTGAGAAAATCATTTCAAATGCCTAAATGGATATGTCCAAGTTTAAGAGCCTTGTCTCTTGATTTTTAGTCTCAGCTTTGGAATAACCAGTTGTATGACTCTGGGCAAGTCATTTTCCCTCTCTGAACTTCCATCAGGTTTAAGGTCATAGGTTCCAGAGCAAAGTAGATCAAGGTTTGATTCTCAGCCCTGTACGATCTTGGGCATGTTACTTAACCTCTCTGAGCCTTATCTGTTAAATGGGCTTATTAACAGTGAACAACATCTCATGCGGTAGCTAATGCAGGTAGAGAGTGCAGCAGGGTGCATGGCATATAGAAAGTGCTCAATAAATACACAATACCAGCATTTTCACTTGCTAAATACCGGTACCTATTTTGTCCTCCTCACTGGCTGTTGTGAAGATAAAGCAAGGGATTCAGGAGGAAAACTCTTCCTGATATAAATGGTAGTTTGCAACTATAAGGAGTTATTATTAAAATATCATCATGATTATTGTTTTGAAAGTTATGATTTTGAGCAGGGCTACAGTTCTCATAGAAGGGCTTCTCATAGGCTCTCTGGGTAATGAGTGCCTGGATTTAAAAGGCTATCTTCCACGAAAAAGGAAAAATAAAAAAGCCACATTCTTGATTTGAAAAGCTGAGCCTCCCAGCATTGAAACAGAATAGGTTCATTACTCAGCGAAGATTAATTAGCTGTCTGGTATTATTAAACGTTCTCACTCTCAAGATCCACATAGAACCGGAAACTATGAAAGTGAGCAAGAGGTAATCATAGTAAGCGGAGGGGGGACGAAAAGAAGCCACAATTGCTGGCAATGCAATTTTCAAGAGCAGAGCATGTTAGTAAATTATAGTCTGATTAGTATCACGTCAGCTTGTTCTTTGGAGTCATTGTTCTGAATCTGTGGTCTTCAGGGTTGCATGGTTCTTTCTTTTTCTACGAAGGGATCAAAAAGGAAAGGCGGCTGTTTGCATAGAGAGAATGCTGGGGTGTGGGTGTTTACACTGAAATTCAGGATATTTGAAAGCCTAAGAAGGGAACCCAAACCAAACCAAACGCAATGGCCATCAAGTTGATTCCGACTTGTAGGGAGAGGAGGTGAAATCAGATATGAGAATTTACAATTTTATAGCAACTGTGTCTCCCAAGTTGGTACTACAACTATTGAAGTGATAGAAAAGTAACAGAGGCTCATAAAAACGACTGCCCCAAGGAATCTTAGGGACGACAGAATGACCACAGTCCCCCTTGTCTCAACCACTAGGGGGGCACATTAAAAATGCAGATTCGTCTAAACCACCTGACTTGCTGAATAGACTCTCTTGGGGACAAGTCCTGAGAATCTGCATTAGTAACTAGCACCCAGGGTTGCAGAACCACAGAGGTTGGCCAGTCCTCTGCTTTGCAGTTAGAAACTAAGCTTAGACAGAAGAAATGTAATTCAATATCTCATGGTCACACAGCTTGTTAATAAAAAATCAAGGACCAGAATTGGGATTCTCTAACTCCCAGCCACACGTCAGGGCCTCCTTCCATGTTTGATACAATGAGTCTACTTCATTAGCATCGCTGTCTTGCCATGGGGAGACTCTCTGCTCTAGTGCTCTAGAAACTTCAATCTGTAGGCCTCCTCTTCATCATGGAGATGGGATCGTCCAAGGTGTTAAACACAGAGATACGAAATCCCATACACCCATGGACAACAGGAATACACAGTGGAGACTATAGATGGCATTTGAGAAACTATACACATAGAAAACAAGGACAAGCTAAAGTCTGGGAAGCAGTTCATTTTATGAACTCCTCAATGGCACCTAATCCATCTGTTTTCCCAGCAGGATTGCAATCTCCTGAAGGGTGAGAGACTATCTTACTCCTGTTGTATCACCAGCACAGTGCTTGCCACCTAGTAGTGAATGGCTTATAGGGTGAATACGGCGGGATAAAAAGTATAACAACATAAATAATGCAAAATTTCTCATACACGTAGACCCACTATCAGTAGGGGATAATAACAACAATGACAATGATGATGAGGATAGTAACACTGAAACAACAGCAGGGAACTACCGATATCCAGTGCTTTCCTCAAGCCAGACCCTAAATGGGCGAAGCTCTTTATGACACACAATATCTTATTGAGTCCACAACAATGTCGGGAAGCTGCTACTATCATTATCCCGGTTATACAGACGAGAAATTGGAGGTGCAAGGAGCTGAAGTAATTTGCCCAAGGTCACAAACCAGAAAGTAATGAAGGCAGCATCCTAACCCAGGCCAGACTGACTGAAAGTTTATACTCTCAATTGCTCTTCTCTCTATCTCCAAAACCTCCCAACATTTACAGCATCAGGGGTGGTTGTGCCTCACCCACCCAGTCTAATGAGGCCGACTTATATGCTAATTACCCAGGCTTGAAGGCAAGAGGTGACCAGAGGAAACGGAACAGCCAATACTTGCTGGCTCAGAAGGGGCTCAGTTGAAGATCATGGGCCCATTAAAAAACGAGCTGTTGTCAAGTTGACTCCCACTCATGATGACCCCGTATGTGTCAGAGTTAGAACTGTTCTCCATAGGGTTTCCAATGGCGATTTTTCAGAAGTAGATCACCAGGTCTTTCTTCCAAGGTGCCTCTGGGTGAACCTGAACCTCTAATCTTTTGGTTAGCAGCTGAGTGTGTTAATTGTTTGCACCACCCAGGAAATCCATGCATCCATGAGCGCTGGGTAAACACATCAAAGCCTAGCACTGCAGCCAGCAAAGAGTCTGCTCAAAAAGTACTGCTGAATAAACAAATCACCGACCAAACGAATGAATAAATAAACAAGTGAGCTCACCAGGCATACAGGGACCATCTAATTCCTATATGTATCTGCTTTTATACATAGGGCAAGAACCTCACATATACTTCATTTTCTGTCTTTGCAATTTTTGGTCTTTGGTAGAGCAGCTGGTGTCTGACAGCACAGTTTTTACACAGTTTGAAAGTCCCTTGGGGCTGGGGCTGGACCCAACATATGCCTGCTTTACTGCTAACATTAAATATGTCCACCACCAAATGCATCATCCAGTCCTAAACTACTTTACCTACATTTAGAGAGCCTTCCCTTCCAAATCCGAATTTAGAAATCCATTTTCAACACCACCTCCCTATGAGGCCTTTCCTGCTCTCTCAGAACCAAACGTCATTTCTCCTTCCTTTGATCAAAGGGCAGCTCTCTGTCTCTCACTCTTGTGTTTATCTTATTCTATTTAGTGTCATAACCATTTGCCTATCGGTCTTACAAATCCTCTTTCCTTATCAGACTATTCATGTCTGGAGGGCAGGAAGGAAGCTACTCAGACACTGATAGCTACTAACAGGGGAGATTATTTATTGAGTATCAGAGTTAGGGCTTTCTAGTTTCATTACATTTTATTCTCCTAAGTCCATGGGAAGTGGGTACTATGTTCTGTCTTGTTCATCACTATACCTCCAGCACCTAGAACAGTGCCTGGGACATAGGAGATGTTCAGTAAATATTGGTTAGATGAATGAATGAATCTAATCTATAGAGTACATACTGCAGATGAAGAAACTATAGAAATTTGTGCGACTAAAGCTCAATTAAGGTTAAGTGACTATGTGAGGTTCTGGTTCATGGCAGAATTTGAACCTAGGCCTGTTAGATTCTGAAGCTTCTGTTCTGAATCACTAGACTCCATTTTTTCATCTAGGGAGTCCCATGCCCCGTCTAGCACAGAAGGTGCTCAAGACATCTGAGATAACGTGAACAGACAGACGATGAGAATATAGTAACGTACGGCAGTGGCCACGTGGGTAGGTCCTTGGGGACAAAAGAAAAAGCATGCATTGGTAGTCATGAAGGCTTGGAGCCTTTCCTGCTACTTCCATCTGCCGCCACAGATTCTGATTCAGTATGTCTCTGCCTAAGCTCCCTCCCTTATACATCATAGTTGCAATCTAGGATAGCAGTTCACCAGGCCTTAGGAGGTCATCCCCTGACCCTAGTGGCTATGGGAGCCAAAAGATGGCTGTGCTCACCCGCAGGGTTGTGATGGTGGAAGGATCCCGGAGCCGGCCCTCCTCATCTTTCAGGTTGTAGCCTTCTGGCCTCTTATCGCGCTCGCTCACTTTCCACAGCTTCACAGTTTTATCTGTGGAAGACAACAGAGGAAATCAGAATTACAGTGTAAAGAAGGCTTGTAAAGGAGTGGCTTGTTTTTTGGGAGGAGAGGGTGGTGATGAAGGTAATGATGGAAGGAATTGGTACAGAAGCTGTCTCGATGTAAAGGGCTTCAGTGCGTAAATCTGAGTCATCTGAAGGCAGAGCTCACATTTCAAAATAAAAACATACCGTGTCAAGACCAATAGTTCTCCCTGACAATAGGTGTTTCATTCTATAGCTTACACATCAGTTTGCCTCATTCAATAGTGATATTTACTGAACTTTGAATAATAAGAGTAGCCAGGTATATATACAGCATTTGCTATGCAACTGTGTTAGCACTTTATGTGGAGAATTTAATACTCACCATAACCCCAAGAAATGGAGCCCTGGTGGCACAGTGGTGAAGAGCAAGGCTGCTAACTGAAGGGTTGGCAGTTTGAATCCACCAGCTGCTCCTTGGAAACTCTATGGGGCAGTTCTACTCTGTCCTATAGGGTCACTATGAGTTGAAATCGACTCGACGGCAATGGGTTTGGTTTTTTGGTTTTTTTATAACCACAAGAAGTAGGTACAATTATTATACCCATTTTATCATCCCACCTCACTTAAACACTGACCTGGACCACTCCTTCCTCAGCCTTTCTGATCTCACCATTTACCTCTCCTGTCGTCACTTACTCTGCTCCTGCCTCATAGCTTCCTTACTGCTCCTTGTACACATTAAGCCCAACTTGCCTCAGGGACTCTGAACTTGCTGTGCCTTCTGCCAGGAAAGCCTGTTACCCTTTTCATACGACTGGCTCCTTCACGCTGCTCTCACCGCTCATGGCCAGCCTCAGAAAGGCCTTTCCCAACCAACCTAGGTAACGGTGCTGTTCCCACCATTCTCTATGCCCGTTCTCCTGCTTTACTTTTCTTCATAGTACTTTTTGTTAGAATTCATTATGTACTGAGAATTTGTTATATACTTATTTATTTATGATCTGTCTCCTTCACTAGAATGTAAGATCACTGGAGGCAGGGATTCTGCCATCACTATACCTCCAGCACCTAGAACAGTACCTGGGACATAGGAGATGTTCAGTAAATATTGTTGGATGAATGAATGAATCTAATCTACAGAGTGCGTATTGCTAATAATACTCAGGTACATAGAATGGTAAGGAAATTAATCAAAACGTTCCTTTCTCCTCGAAGTCTCCTTTGAGTCCCCAGCTGTACACTGTCTTCTTTACCCTTGTACTGTCTCAGCACTTTATACCTCTTGATGACACTTGTCATTCTCTAACATTAAAACAGGGATGAAAACGCCAATGCCTACAGGGGTCAAGTAGGCTACAGGAATGAGTGAAAAGGGCTGGAGGCTCTTAGAAGTTGGATATGGCGTGCCCCATCCACAGGCTTTCAATTCTATTTCTTAAAGGAACATGCTCTAGCCAAACGAATCATGTCTGTGGGCCATATGCCTTAGCTGGCCTTCATTATCAGACCCCTCATTCATTATTTGTACTTGTTTCAACTTCTCTTCTGGAAGGCAGGGACTTGGTTGCCTTCTTTGTATCTTTCCCCATGCCTGCCTGTGTAAGGTAGGTTTTGGAATCAGACAATGCTGGATTCAGTTCCAGCCAGTCATATGACCAAGGACTGGGACTCTCAGGCAGTAAGCACGTAACTAGTGTTTGTTGAATGATGAACAAATAGAATTGTCCAACTTAGCAGAAATTTGAATGTTAGATAAACAACAAATAATTTTTTAGCATGAGTACGTCCCATGTAAGAAGCCCTGGAGGCACAGTGTTTAAGTGATAGGCTGCTCACCGAAAGGTTGGTGGTTAGAGCCCACCAGGCCCTCGATGGGAGAATGATGTGGCAGTCTGCTCCTATAAAGATTACAACCTTGGAAACCCTATGGGGCAGTTCTACTCTGTCCTATAGGGTTGCTATGAGTTGGAATCAATAGCAGTGGTATGTCCCAGATATTGCAACCTTGTGAATAAAGGTACTTAACGTCTCTATGCTTCAGTTTTCTTATTTGTGAGTTGGGATAAAATAGGGTTTTCTTCATGGGGCTGTTACGAGGATTAAATGAAACACTACATGTAAAGCACTTAACACAGTGTTGGGCTTCTAATAATCGTCCATGAATGGCAGCCACTATTAGAATGACAAAATTGGGTGGCTTTTTACAATAATAACATGCTGCTCTGACAGCCTAATCAGAAAGCATTTGCTTCATCCCTTGATGACTACAGCACATTCTATTTCCTCTGTTATACTACCAGGGGAGAAAAGCCACCCCTTGCACCCTGCAATTATTAGGGTTCCCTTTCTCCTCTGCCCCCTCATCTCATGCCTCCATGTCCTCTCACCTGGCTCCTCATCATCTCCTGATTCCCGCAGCTCCGGGAAGATGGACCTGGTAAGCAGGGGATGAGGAGCACAGTACTGCTTCCCTGGAAGCTATCAGAAACGTGTGTCTCATCCTCAGAGGTCTTAATGCACTACGTTGTGAAGTGGGCTTCCCGCAACAATTTAGCCACTTTAGCAGGTAAGTGTCTTCATTTCTAATATCTGCGGCTGCTAAGCATAAGATGTATGCATGTCAGACCGTACAATCACCCTGGCTTATCGTGGAGCAGAACGTGAGGTAACCTTTCCCAGCTTTGAGCTTTAATTTAGAACTTTCTATCTAGATGCCACCCCCACACACTTGGTCCCACCCTCCCTGAATATCTTGCTTCATACTAAACTGCTTTTTCAGATGAGAAAATGAAACATGGGCCATATTTCTACAGTCCTTTCTTGACTAGCCACTCATCAGCAGTGGCTCAGAACAACCCAAATCAGTGAATTTTCACACTAAACATTTTCTGTTGCTTGGCTTTGGAAGGTACTCCATTACATTTGCAGGGCAAATTTTACCGTATATGTATATATACTTATTACTAATGATAAATTGCTATGCAGAGAAATAGAGAAATCTTGGGTAAAGCATAAAGAATAAAAATCACCTACAATCCCTTTTTTGTCGCTGTTAGGTGCTGTCGAGTCGATTTTCGACTCATAGTGACCCCGTGTGACAGAGCAGAACTGCCCCAACAGGGTTTTCTAGGCTGTAAATCTTTATGGGAGCAAATTGCCACATCTTTCTCCCACAGAGCAGCTGGTGGGTTCGAACCACTGACCTTTCGGTCAGCAGTCAAGTGCTTAACCATGACACCACCAGGCTCCTATAATCCCTTTGGTCAGGGACAATCATTGTTAACATTTGCATAGATCCTTCTAGTATTTTCTCTATGTACTTTTTTTGGAGTGGAGGTATGAACCTAGAATAATAGTGCATATATGGATTTTGTATTTTCTCATTTTAGTTCCTTGTTTTTGTTATATAAGTAAGCCATGCAAATGTAATCAGAAAATGAAAATGAGCATAAAAATAAAATAAAAATTAAAATCTCCTTCAATTCCACTACACAGAGGTAACTATTATACAAATTTTATGTATATCTTTTCATTATATTTGCATGGGCATTTATATACCTGTTCTTAATAAATATATATAGTTTATAATACGCTGTTTTTGTCTAATCATATATACATACATCACAACATCCATCCCTATAAATATATACTTTATAGTAGTGAGAATTTGTTAACAATTAAAGGTTTGATAAAAAAACAAAAAAAAAAAAAATAAACCTGTTGCCATCGAGTGGATTCCGACTCATAGCAACTCTACAGGACAGAACAGAACTGCTCCATTGGATTCCCAAGGAGCGGCTGGTGGATACACACTGCTGACCTTTTTGGTTGGCAGCTGAGCTCTTGACCACTGTGCCTGCCACCCGGGTTCCAAAGGTTTGACAGTGGGGACTTATTAGTGAATGATAGAAAAATCATACAGGGAAATATTAGGCAGTCATTGAAAATGTTATTGTATTTTAGAAAAATACTTAATGATTAGGAAGATGTTCCTGTATGGTTATGTTATTAAATAAAAAACCCAGTTAACAAAGTTTGTACACTATATCACATTCTTGATAAGCAACAGATATATCAATGGCTCTTTGCTTTTCTTTAAAAGACATTAACAGTGGTTCTCTCTGGATTGTTTCCCTGTATTTTCTGCAAAAATTTCCACAAAGAACATGTATCACTTTTACAGAAAGAAGAAAAATCCATATACCTTCCACTCTCATTATATAGTCTGCTAGAATACATTTCCAACTTTATAAGTCTTAATGAAAAAGCAAACCAGCATTCACTTATGGCTCTAGGCCTTGAACTTATTTGACATATGAAAAGCACATTGCAAATAAGTCCAAGGCCTATGTTCACAAGTGAATGTTGGTTTTATTTTTTAATTAAGAAGAAGATACTTGCAGAAAGCAAAAATTGTACCCAACTATAATGAGATACGCACAATTTTTTTATTTTTTAAGATAATTGATGGCAAATTCAATCCAATTCCCCATGGTTGAGTTGCCCGGAGTCATTCTTGACTTTATTATCACGCAGTTTTTCTTGACTCAGTATCTTGAAGCTTTGTGGCTGAAAAAGTCTATGGAACATGTGGCTGTTACTATGAGGAATGACTTTTTCTTTCTTCTGGCTGGTTCTCTAAGTAGTTTATTATCCTTTTAAACACAATCTTATCATCTATCTTCATTTTCTCTTTTGTACAGTAATTCCAGTTGTCTTCCATTAATTTTTCCATGTTAACCTATTTGGCTTAAGGGGCATTTTCAACCTCAATATTAGTATAAAAAAGAAAATCACGTAAGAACGTGGGAATTTTTTTTATAAGAATCATTTTCAGATGCTGTTAGCATATAAATAGCATCCCAAATGTGAAGATAATATCCTTGTTAATCAAAAAACTATTTAAAAACTCAATTAACAGAACATTATGCTATATAATTAATCTTCATTGCATTTCATTGATTTCCTTCCCATCACCCCTACAAAGTAGTTAATAAACCTTTGCATTTTATTGCAATAATCAATCGGATAAATTTCATAATATAAAGTAAGCTAGCAATCGAAGATAATCAGACACTCTTTCCCTGCCTGAAATAATTAAGTCAAAATCATCAGACCTCTCTTTTATTATTCTAAGTAGTGCTGAAGCTGAGGAGCCGTTGAGTGAAACGTAATCGGCGAACTGAAAGTGAAGAAATTGAATTCATTGTGGTTTGGCTTCTAAGAAATCAGAGTCCAAAAGGGTAAGTACAGTTACGAAGAAGAAGTAAGTTACTTGGAATCTGGAAAAACAGATTGGTGGTGATCTGGTCATGCTGAGATATGCTTGAATAACCCTAAACTGGCTGCTTCAGAGCTGTCATTTTTTAGATTTGTATACTAGCTTTATATTTGAGGGATTTTGGGGTTATATGTATTAAAAAGTTTTGTCCCTTTCTCATAAGATTAACATAACGCTCACTGTAAAAACTACACAATAAGAATAATTTTTTTAATTTACATATCATGATAATACACAATCTAAAATTCACCATGATGAACCTTTTTGTGTGTTTCCTCCCAGACTTCAAAGAATAATAAATATTTGATCACATTATATACACAATCCGCATTTTTTTCACTTGACATGAATATTTTCTTTCTCTTCTTTTCCCAGCACCTAGGTTGGTAAAAAGCAAACCCATCGCTTCATGATTTATATTTAAAAGCATATTCCTCATAGGCTCACACATAGGAGAAGCGACTCACTCTCCAGCTTATTTGCTTTGGAGAGGGTGTTCAATTTTTATATATCAAGCCTCTTACTTGTTATGCTGCTCAATTAGCACCTATATGATTTTATTCTCAATAGCCTTTCATCAAGGCTATAAGAACCAGAAGGCAGATAATTCCACTGTATAAAAGCTTACTGAGTTAATGTGTAATTTGGCTCTCTAGTCAACCTCTAACATACTCTCTGTCTGACCTATTTAAATCAACTCCCTATAAACCAACAAATGGATAAGAGTATGGCAGCAGACAGAGAAGTAAACCATTCCTTGCTCAGCTCTTTGGTGGGACCTCTATTCTTCTTGACCTGTGCTCCTAGCTTAGAACTTGATTGTGTCAGGGAGACATGGCATCTGCTTTATAGACCCTAAAATATATTCAGGGATTAATATCTTCTATTTAGTATGCTGGAGCCCTGCTGGCACAGTGGTTAAGAATTAGGGCTGCTAATCAAAAGGCTGGCAGTTTGAATCCACCAGCCTCTCCTTGGAAACCCTATGGGGCAGTTCTAGTCTGTTCTATAGTGTTGCTATGAGTTGGAATCAACTTGACGGCAACGGGTTTGGTTTTGGTTTTTTGGTATTCAGTATGCCAAACTCACAGGGACAACATGGAGAGTTTCCTGAAATGTATCCCCAGAATAACATTCAGTGGATCTGAAGAAAGGAAGTTACATTCCAAAAACACCTGGAAATGATCTACATATGTTAGCTGAAAACTATAGAACATGTCTCACATAATTGGGTCATACATCTGTTGTTTTAAAAAATAATAGCAATTATTCATTGAGGGCCTACTCACTGCCAGACACTATGGTAGGTGTTTGGCAAAGATTATTTCTCATTTTTCAACAGCCCATAGGGTAAAGAGGAAAATGGAGGCTCAGAGAATATGAAATATATTGTTTTGCTGAAAATACCAAACAGGGAAAGTCACATCCACATACCATTAGTAGACAGAAGAAAGTAGGCCGCATTCTGCTGAGGGAGCCATCTTATTTTATTGATTTTTTCTTCTATTTCTAAGCTCTTCAGGTAATCGAACTCGGGTTCATGGCTCTGGAATGTGCTGTAAACATTGTATTCACCCCTACGATGAATCTGATTTTTACTCTGCAGGAAGGGAGAAAAAAAAATACACAAAAGATTAAATCACAGAAACCAACTGCAAATTCACCATTTCTTTTCTTTTTGAGCAGAGAGATTAGAGCTGGGGGTGGCAGTCTGTGTCAGAGTGGAATGAGGGCAGGACCATGACAGCCACACATTACACCTCAGCTCAGTGTCCTCCAAAGCTTTTACACATGTAAAAATTTGAGCAGACACACTACACACACACACACACACACACACACACACACGTGTAAAATATATACGCTTTATATTGCATATAGTATAATATATATATTATATATATGAACTTCTGTACTATTACATGGTATACCTAATTAAATATACATAGAAATTGAAATAGGACAGGAAGTTCTAATATTTTCTTTTTATGTTCTGATGGATGTTAGGGATACTCTTTGGAGTCAGGCGTCTCATGTTGGAGTCTACATATACTTGCATCAATCCCTAACAAAGAGTACAAAGTTGTATCATCCACAACTTTCAGTGGCCTTTTAAAATCTCACCAGATCCTCACAGAATCTGAGAGGTAGATAGGGCAGGGCATTGACAAAAGTGGCTCAGTGATGTTAAAATGACTTGTCCAAGGTCACACAGCTCAGAAGCAGCAGACCTGAGCATACACTACCCCCTCCCTTGCTTCCCAGCATAGATAACAGAGCAGACCCCAGCATAGAGCTGACACCTGTGTCTCTAAGAGAATGATGGGAATTCACCCGTCTTCCCCCTCATAACGATTATGCAAAGAACAAACAGCAGGAACTAAATAAATGATGAGAGAATGAAACACAAGGGGAAAGGAGTCTCCAGAAAGTGGTAAGAGAAAGAAGAAAAGAGAAGGAAAAAGAGGGTGTGAAAGAAGGGAATATGGAGAAGGAAGGCTTTACTTTCTAGGCATTTTAGAACTTGATTACCAAGAGCTTCGAAATCCAAATGCAGGTCTTATTAAACCTTTGTTACAAAAGCTTCACTTTTAATAAAAAGCTCAATTTAAAAAATCATATATCTGGGTGAGTATAGAACATCCAGACCAAAATCTCAACTTACCAACGGGTGGTGGTGCCAAGCCCTAGGTGTTAACTGCATTTGTGAGGGCACCTAGGTGTTAACTGCATTTGTGAGCAAACTCCCTGGGGTTGTGTCTCAGGAGAACTCACCCACAGAAGTCCAAAGCACGGCTGGCCTAGATGGCTGTCACATAGCTTTGTTTCTCAGACTTAGCATTCATTCCAACCCCAAGACTCTCCACAAAGCTAAACCACTTAACTACATGTTATTCATCCAAACGGACACTTAATTTTTTTTACTGAACAAAACCACCCTGCTTTTAAAAAAAGTGTCCCTCATCATTCCACTAATGAATTGGGCTTCCCAAATATTTCAATAAATTAAAATAGGTGAAACCTATAAATAGCTAATGGAAAAAGTGGAGCAGAATATTACTGGCAACATGCCGCCTTGGGTAATGTATGCTAAGTAGCTCCTCCGGTTCCTCTTTATCATCACTGTGAACCTAATTGGATTAAAAAAAAATCGGAGAAGATTTGAAAATCAGTGTTAAAAGGACTTTTAATGCTGACATACTTGGTACTATCCTACTTACTGCAGAGAGAGCCAGTCCACCTTAACAATAAATTTATGAGTTTTGATTTGCTACCATCCAAATCAGACTGTCAAGTGTGTGTAGTATGTGCCAGACCAATTAGCACCAGGCAGCTTTGGAAAAGCAGGAAAAATTCCAGGTCACGAAGAGCTATTAGTTCCTTCTTGCCAACCACATTTTCTTGTTTCCAGGGCCAATGGAATAGGCTGGGTGCCTGAATTAATGCTGAACACTTGAATTTATACAGAACCCCGAGGGATTAGGATGTCCTTATAGAAATTAATTGCAAATAATGCGCAATTACCAAATATATCACTTCTAAAAGAGGGTTTCCTTTTTGAGGGGAGGGGCAACACAAATGGCTTTGAGGCACAAAGCAGCCTTTAAATTGCTAGGAAGCCTCTTGTGAAACTGTCCTCTTGCACTGGGCCTCCCCCTACGCTTCCCGAGTACAACATGGATCTCAAAGGCCGGCAGTGGCAGATGGGAGAGTCACCAGAACAGAGATCAGCCTGCTGGAAGCTCCAGGGCCGTGCCAGGGAGGCCAAGAAAATCAAATTGTGCCATAATTCCATTCTGACTAAACAGAAGCAGACACCAACCGACTTAATTTATATGAAAAAGAGAAAGAATTCCTAGTGGAACCTAAGTCTCAGGAAGAAAGGGGCTTTTTGAGATTCAATGAAAGTTAGAACCCCTGCTCAGAAATAGTACTATATATTAGCATTGAGCTCCAGGGAACTTAGAGTCACCTGTAGTAGAGTGTGTGGCATATCTGTTACTCAGACATCGTTTTGTAGGCTCTCACTCCCTGTGGTAGGCTGACCTATCATTTTCTTCCCTACTGACCCAAGTTGTCCTTCTCCCATCTGTTGGCAAATGAAGAGAATATATATACATTTTTTCTTCTACATTCTGCTGGCCCCTGAAACCCAGGGAGGCTGAATTTCAATAGCATGAGGACAAATCCCACTCAAAAGGGAGGAGTAATGCTCAACAATTACCATTGGAATTTTGCAGGTCAGATGAGAAGTGAAGTCATTTTGAACGTTTAATACCCAGGCTTGAAAAGATAAGGCAAGGTCCAGAAAAGGCCCTATTTTCAGGTGCTTTTAGGAGCCTGAATGTGGAACTGTTGATGTTAATGACTTTTTGGCAGTTTTTTTAGTTTGCTAGCAAAGCAGAAAGGTTAAGGGCGACACATGAGGATTAAGGAACAGTAGGAGGCCTCCTTTAAAAAGAGAAGAAAATAGGCATTTTGCATTCACCGCCACTTACCTCCTGCTCTCGTTGAAATATTACAACCCGACCCCCCTTGTCCCCTGTCGCTAGTAATTCTCCTGTGTGGTTGAATTCTACCGTAGAGATAATGTCAGCTGAAAAGAAGAAGACAAAGGCAATTTAAGTAACCGCACACTTACTTTGAAAGGATAGATAATAGACATACTTTTCTGTGCATTTAAGGGCTTAGGGCTTTGTCTGTGCAGTAGAATTTGCAAGGATTTTATGTTCTGTATTTTAAGTGCCACTTGGAAGTGGCACTTGGGGAAAGTAAATTTCCTGGATGCTCACACTGTACTGTGATCTCCTGAAACATCTGGAGAGAACAAAAGGGAAAAGCACCTTCAGACCCCTTTGTTTTGGGTAAAAGAAAATGAATTTCTTTATGGCTTAGGCAAATAGCAACCTTCCTTGCTAATTTCTACCAACAACTGACCCTTCAGCCACTCATGGCCTTTTTCCCATTCCCCTTTCTTCTGCACCAAAAAACTTCCCCAAAGCAGTTTCAGTTATTGCTAAGGGCTCAGGGCTGTGTTGACACAGGACTGGGATGCTTGGAGCTCAGATACTGAAATTCAAGGAATAGAACACAAAGAAATCACTGGGGAGACTAGCAAGTCATAAATTCAAGGGAGGGTCCCCAGTACTCCAGCCTGACTCATGCACCCCCTTTTCTTGTGAGCTGAACACATCCCTCTGGAAGAGCAAGGCCTTATTACAACCCCAGGAGAAGGGTGCTGGAAAACAGGGTCATGAGGTCAGAGGGGAGAGCGCAATTTGTACACTGTATTTCTAAAAGGAGAAAAGGCACAGGAGCCAGGAACTGAGATCACAGATAATTGCTGAAGGAATGCCAGCCTGCCAAGTCTTTCTTCAACACTGGTTACCCCCGAGGAATATGGACAGGTAAATTACCTGTGATTGGATTGATTAGGGCTATTTTTAGAAAAATGTCAGAGGTTAATTCCCCTGCAATTATTCCCCTGCAGGGCTCCAACAGTTGCTACCAAGAGTGCAAATGAGTTTAAAAAAAAAAAAAAAAGAGGCAGGGGAATTATGAGTATGGCCTTTGACAGAGGAACATTCTGAAGATTACTACGTCTAATAGAGGAAAGCATAGGGGAAACAGTGAGGTGGAAAACTAAGGCAATTAGCCCTGAATAATTCCAGTCTCAAATCTTACTTTTGTATCATTTCAGGATTTTCTTTGTATGCCTGATTTATTCAGGTAAGTAGCGTAAAATTCTCCACTTTACACGTAAGTGTCCTTTTCCATATATGAAAATACTGCTAACGGTCATTCTTTGTGCAGGAGTAAAAAAGAATAAAGCATAAGTCACAGTCCCTTTCAAGCTAAGCATATTTAAAAGAACAATTCACGATTTCTTGCTTTGGCCTCTTGGGTGAGTAGCCCCAGGGGTAGCAAATTCATATCCCTCAGGACCACACAGGTAACATTATGGAGTGAAGCAAACCAGGTGAACTAGAAAGCCTGTGTCTCCCCTCAACGGCAAGTGGTTACTGAGTTTCAGGCAATATTTCAGGTGTTGCCGGATGTTCTGATGTTTTTTTAAGAAGCCTGAAATCCGGATTTTTATGCAAAAGTTCTTACATTTTAAATATTGACAACGAATTAATATTTTTTAATGCTATGCCATTAAAAAAAATCATATGGCTCTGGGTCACCAGCTTATGACTTCTGGTCTATAGAGTCTTTGTTCAGAAAATGCCACCCCATTCCTTATCGATGATCTAACCTGGACATCTAGTCCATTCACTCAGGAAGATCCCTTTAATGAATTCTATCTTAGTTAATTCTCAAAGGAAGTGCAAAATAAAGTTATATGGTTACTAAGTTCCTGATATAAATTTAAAAGGCCCATTGACATAAAAATTTTCCATGAGCTGAACAGAAAGAAAGCCCAGCATGGTTGGGAAGCCAGCTATATCAGATGAATTATTTGACCACTTTTCTTTGTTACAGTTTGCTCATGTTAGCAAATCACTCTTATGTTCAGAGGAGAGAAAAATACTTTTTAAATGTTTGCAGCTGCCGCAGAGGACACATCTAACATTAGTCACCTCTTCCAGCTCTTCAAAGGGCTGCAAGGACTAATGAGTGGGTAGCAATGGGTTACTCATGGCTGTTCCTAACTTGGTAGAACCAAACATAGACATGGCTGTTTCTTTTCACTTTCAAGCTTCTGTAAGGTACGAAGGAATGAGTCAATGTTCTTAAGCTGCTCAAAACATAAATGCCTCAGAAAGAGAGAGACACAGAGAGGATAGCAGGGAGCTACGCGAGGGTGGTGGGATTAAGAGTGCCTGCTCATGTCTTTAGGGCTTAGATTCTGCTTAAGAGCACCGGCAGCAATGTTAACCACCAGAGTTCTGGGTGGGCGGCAGTGCGCGCACATTTAGAGCTAAAAGGATGGGACTTCCCTTTGAGTGAAGCTGAGTACTGGAAAAATGAGTTTTTCAAGGGTGAGCACCGGCCTCAGTTACAAAGAAAAGGTCACTCAGAAGGAAATAAAACTTGCTTTGCCAGGGATAACATATTGTTTTTCAGTCCAGATTCACTGTGAAAATGTCTTCACTCTCCCAAGATCCATTCATGTCAAAACAAGGTAGGATTCAAGCTCAAGTCTAAATCACATAATCTAACCCAGTAGTACTAGAAATCTACATTTTGGCATATTAGGTTTGGTCCCAGCTCATAAAAATTTCTCCTTTGCCTTTCAAGTGTTATCATTCTTCAGGCCATGTCTCCCTTAGAAACCTTGCAAGAGAAAGCATGAGGAGCATGGCAGGATTCTGAAATTTCTTAAGTCTTCTTGCCAAATTCTTTCCTATTTTAACCTGCCAGTCAGTTGGGCTATGTATTAGGCTGTTTATATCTAGTTATTGTCTACTTCCCCTGAGAGCATATGCCATTGCAGCTCGACTTAATACCTGTTTTGAACTTTCTTTTCTGAGTCATTTATCATTGCTAAGCCAGGAGATGTAACTAGAATACCTTACTGCCCCATCCATCTCTGCATACCTTCATCTATGACTGTTTAATAATTGATGCAAAACTCATGAATCACCCAGCATTCCAATTTCAAGATACTGAACTTCTGATACAAATACTCTTGTGTCTGCAATATGCTCTTTGGCAGAGCAGTTTAAATCAGAAAACGTGCTACTTAAGACAAAGTAACTTTTTTGACTATAG
Organism: Trichechus manatus latirostris; assembly: GCF_000243295.1. Lineage (NCBI taxonomy): Eukaryota > Metazoa > Chordata > Mammalia > Sirenia > Trichechidae > Trichechus > Trichechus manatus. Next base: position 6,083,857 of record NW_004444066.1, on the reverse strand, counting down.
AAAGAAGATGTGGTAATAATAATAATAAAAATAAACCAGCAAACTTAGAGATGATAACTTCATCTGAAATCCTGGTCAACAGAAATCAAGTCATCAAGTTCAACATGACTTTGGCCTTTAAATTATAATTTTATATTGCAACTCAGTATTTCACTAAATGCCCAGCCGAATCGCACTGTTGAGCAACAAGCTATAAACTTGAGCATTTTTCCTCTGTTTTATAGAGATGAGGATAAAGTAAACATTGACTAAAAACAAAACAAACGAAAACCAGAAACAGTTACGGAGGTCCAATGTAGTTAAAAGGTTTTTCAAGAAAACCTGGGAGATACGACGCTTGCCCTATTCCACACCTATTTGTGCTGATTTAATTCCACAATTTGGAGGCCTGGTAACCTAATTTCTAGGTCATGGGCACTGTTAAGACAACATTTTTCTCTTTTAAATCAATCTTGGCATCCTACAAAGGATCCAGACTGTCAATTTCACACATAAAGTCTTCATTTACCTGAACCATAGAAAATTGATTTGGCAATTATTATTCATGTGATTGTAAGGCTGAAGAAAACCAGAGGGGTCCCCTAGTTCATGCCCCAGTCTCTATATTTTACCACTCTAGAACTGAGTCTAGGTGCCCCTGGGTGGCACAAATGGTTGAGCGCTTGACTACTAGCCGAAAGGTTGGCAGTTCGAACCCACACAGAGGCGCCTCTGAAGACAAGCCTGGTGATCTGCTTCTGAAAGGTCCAAACCAAAAAACAAACAAAAAAACCCCAAATTCATTGCCATCTAGTCGATCTCGACTCATAGTCCCTATAGGGCAGAGTAGAATTGCCCTATTGGTTTCCAGTGCTGTAAATCTTTACAGAAGCAGACTGCCACATCTTTTTCCCACAGTGGCCACTGGTGGATTTGAACTGCTGACCTTTACGTTAGCAGCCAAGCACTTAACTGCTACACCACCAGGGCTCTGTCTGAAAGGTCACAACTTTGAATACCCTATGGAGCAATTCTACCCTGCAAACATGGGGTCCATGAGTCGAAATTGACTCTGTTGTGTGCCACTGAGTCGATTCTGACTCATAGAGACCCTTTATGAATTGACTCTATGGCAATTAAAAACAACAGGACTGAGTCTATGCAGTGCCAGAACACCAGGTTGAGGACACGGAAACCAAAAGCAAAACCAAATGCACTACCGAGTTGGTTCTGACTCATAGTGAGCCAATGGGACAGAGCAGAACTGCCCCATACGGTTTCCAAGGAGCAGCTGGTGGATTCAAACCACCGACCTTTTGGTTAGCAGCCGTAGCTCTTAACCACTGCACCAGCAGGGCCTCAGGTTGAAGGAGGCACCTGGATAATTAGGCAATGTGCGGTTGTTATGGATTGAATTGTGTCCTCCAAAAATTGTGTCAACTTGGCTAGTCCATGATTCCCAGTATTGTGTGATTGTCTACCATTTTGTCAGCTGATGTGATTTTCCAATGTGTTGTGAATCCTACCTCTGTGATGTTTATGAGGTGGGATTAGTGGCAGTTATGTTAATGAGGCAGGACTCAATCTATAACATGAGGCTGTGTTTTACGTCAATCTCTTTTGAGATATAAAAGAGAAGCGAGCAGAGGGACATGGGACCTCATACCACCAAGAAGCAGTGCCGGGAGCAGAGCGCGTCCTTTGGACCCAGGATTCCTACACAGAGAAGCTCCTAGACCAGGGGAAGATTGATGACAAGGACCTTCCTCCAGAGCTGACACAGAGAGAAAGCCTTCCCCTGGAGCTGGTGCCCTGAATTTGGACTTGTAGCCTACTAGACTGTGAGAGAATAAGCTTCTGTTTGTTAAAGCCATTCACTTGTGGCATTTCTGTTATAGCAGCACTGGATAACTAAGACAGTAGACAAATTGCAGGTCGATGTTTTGATAAAACAATTACTCAGTTTAGACTTAGACAGGATCTAAACCCAAATTCTACTGATGGAACAGGATCTTACTGACCAGGTCACCAATACTGGCCTTTCACCATCAATCACAGAGACTGAAATGAGAGGGTAATGCAATTTAGCCTTCAGAGTCTATTAAATGCTTTCTCGTTCATCCAAGAAACATTTGGTAGATAATAATATAAAGCAATTTACCCAACTTGTATCAGCTGACTAGCTCTATACTTGGCTTTATTCATGATGATCGGGTCAGTTCTAGGCTCAGTTTTCTGTTTCTTCAGCTAGGACACGGATATTGGCAAAGATGGAATATAGTATTCAAAGTGAATGACAATGGTGAAATGGTAGAAGTTGCCAGAAGGGTTATGCTGAGAAGGATTTGGGGGGGGGGTCACTTCTAAGCTGAGGTGTTATGACTAATTGGTTATGGTTCCTGCAGGTGGGAGAGATGGCATGTGTATCTTTTGTCATCTCTGCCTAGGGGCTGCTAGATAGATTGTCAGGTGGCAATGACTTTGTGGTTTATTAAACAAACAGGAGGATTCTTAGGCTTCCCCCCAAAAAAAACAAATCCGTTGCTGTCGAGTCAATTCCAACTTATAGCGATCCTATAGGACAGAGTAGAACTGCCCCATGGGGTTTCCAAGGAGCAGCTGGTGGATTTGAACTGCCCACCTTTTGGTTAGCAGCTGTCATGGATTGAATTATGTCCCCCCAAAAATGTGTGTATCAATTTGGCTAGGCCATGATTCCCAGTGTTGTGTGGTTGTTCTCCATTTTGTGATTGTAATTTTACATTAAAGAGGATTAGGGTGGGATTGTAACACCACCCTTACCCAGGTCACATCCCTGATCCAATGTAAAGGGAGTTTCCCTAGGGTGTGGCCTGCACCACCTTTTACCCTACAAGTGATAAAAGGAAAGGGAAGCAAGCAGAGAATTGGGGACCTCATACCACCAAGAAAGAAACACCAGGAGCAGAGCGTGTCCTTTGGACCCGAGGGTCCTGCGCAGAGAAGCTCCTAGTCCAGGGGAAGACTGATGACAACGAGGACCTTCCTCCAGAGCCAACAGAGAGAGAAAGCCTTCCCCTGGAGCTGACACCCTGAATTTGGACTTTTAGCCTACTGGACCGTGAGAGAATAAACTTCCCTTTGTTAAAGCCATCCGCTCGTGGTATTTCTGTTAGAGCAGCACTGGATGACTAAGACAGCAGCCAAACGATTAACCACTGCACCACCAGGGCTCCCCAGTGGAAATTAAAATTGCTCCTCGCATCTATGTTAAACTGTGGATTCCTTTTTGGGTCCTGGTTCACAGTCCAAAATCAGCATCCATTTTCTCTGGTACGGTTTTCTTTGGGCCGTTTTTGATATCTGAAATAGTGCATTGGAGCATATTTTCTACCAAAATGGGGGGTGGGGGGATGGAAGGGGAGGAAGTCTGGTTATGGACCAACCACAAAAAGATAAACTCAAGTGCTACTGCTGAGACTGTGCCAAAATAGCCTTGTTGCTGAAATATGTTAATATACCGTAAAATTTTACAAAGAAGTAGGCAGTAAGACAGTATGTATCTTATGATTACAATTTTGTTAAAGTATTTTCATTTGAAAATACATCTTTTCTAACCAGCAAAGCAATATACACTTATTAAAACTTCCATTAATACAAAGGTGCTTAAAATAGAACATGAAATCTCTCCAACAATCTGACTCCCCCAGAGACAATAGTTAATGCCTACAGATACATACATATGCACACATGCATGTGCACACACATTCACAGATAAAAGTCTGTCAGGGAGAGTCAAAATGACACTGTTTTGGTGTAGAATTTTGGATAATTTAATTAATTTTCTTACAGTGTTTTTCTAATTTTTCAGTCTTCTAATTTTTTATCATGACCACAAATACCTGAACAATTTTTAACTTGTAAATGATTTTAATTGGTTTTCAAAATGACTAAGAAGATTTTAGAATTCATCTCAGAGACTTTAAAAACTATTCAAAATTATTAAAAAAATTTACATACAGTAACATTCACTTTTCGCGGCATACAGTTCTATGGGTTTAGATACGCATCTACCAACACAATCATGACACAGAACCATTCCATGCCTCCTAAAAAGTTCCTTCATGCTGCCCCATTGTAGTAAATGATTTTTTTAAAAAGAATAAATGACGGGAATAAAATGAGTGTATGGATAGAAGAATCTCTAAAAGTTAAAAATATTTTACAAATAAAGAAGCTTAATAGCACTGGTGTCTATGGATATGGCTCAACTCAATTTGGGACCAATAATCATTTTCTGACTATGCAGAGTCAAAGATTTTTAAAAATTTGACTGCTTAAATATTGTTACTATTTAGAATTATACTCTGTATAAGGAATTCATATTGATGGGAATATAAAAGTGATGGGAAGCTCAATTTGTCAATATACCTCTGTTGACTGCATCACAAACTAGGTTTATGCAAGAGGTTTTTTGCCCTTTGTTCTTTGCCATTTGTCTTTAGTCCTTGGCTCAGTAGCATTAACTTCCTAACTTGACACTACCTCTCACATTCATTTAGCTTGGTTCCTAGTGACAGAAACAGTAAATAAAGTTCTGAGGAGTGATAGCAAATAGACCTACTAATCTCGCTTACCAATTCCAATCTATTGGCAGAAGCTGCCTATTGAGAAGAATTCTGACATCACAACTAGGCCTGGTGGGAAAGAGTGCTGTGATCACTTTGTCATGTCTGCCATGGCAAGGGCGGGGAAAGAGTGAGCACACATTCCACATGCTTGCTATCTCTGACCTACTGTGTGTAATATACGCTTTCTGTATGATCCAGGCTTGATTCCTCTGTTATCAGACCTGTATCTGGTATCTAGATACCGGATTCTTTTCCTTTCATGTGGATATAATCAACTCTGTGCATCCTGGTTTTAACTCTAACCTGGTGCTGGTATTCCTTTTATATGAAAGAATGTAGTAGAAGTATCCAATAGCCCTAAATCTCAAGACTTTATCACAATTACTGCTTTCTATTTATTCACAAGCACAGTTCTAGAAGGTGGTTGTTTTTAGGTGCTGTTGAGTTGGTTCCAACTCACAGTGACCCTATGTACAACAACACAAAACACTGCCTGGATCTATACCATCCTCACAATTGTTGCTACGTTGGAGACCATTGTTGCAGCTACTGTGTCAATCCATCTCATTGAGAGTCTTCCTCTTTTTTGCTGACCCTCTACCTTACCAAGCATGATGTTCTTCTCGAGGTACTGGTCCTTCCTGGTCCAAAGTATGTGAGATGAAGTCTCACCATCCTCGCTTACAAGGAGCACTCTGGCTGTACTTCTTCCAAGGCAGACTTGTTTGTTTTTCTGTCAGTCCTTGGTATATTCAATATTCTTCACCAACACCATAATTCAAAGGCATCAATTCTTCTTCAGTCTTCCTTATTCATTGTCCAGCTT
>NW_004444066.1:6046942-6078342 GCF_000243295.1 Trichechus manatus latirostris | reverse complement strand
TATATTCAATATTCTTCACCAACACCATAATTCAAAGGCATCAATTCTTCTTCAGTCTTCCTTATTCATTGTCCAGCTTTCGCATGCATATGAGGCAACTGAAAACACCATGGCCTCGGTCAGGTGCACGTTAGTCCTCAAAGTGACATCTTTGCTTTTCAATACTTTAAAGAGGTCTTTTGCACCAGATTTTCCCAATGCAATATGTTATTTAATTTCCTGACTGCTGCTTCCATGGGCGTTGATTGTGGATCTAAGTAAAATAAAATCCTTGACAACTTCACTATTTTCTCCACTTATCATGATGTAGCTTATTGGTCCAGTTGCGAGGATTTTTGTTTTCTTTATGTTGAGGTGTAATCTAGAAGGTGGCAGTATTTAAATGTCAGTCTACCTCTCTAGATCAAATTCATTAAGAGTAAGTATTGTGTTGTGACAGACACTCTTGTTAGCTACTCCTACCCAATGCCTTTCTTCCTTGCCTGCCTCCCACTGTAGAGGCTGCGAAAGCTAGATACTTGCTTTCCAGCTTCGCTTGTGGCTAGAGATAGCCACGTGACCCAGATCTGGCCCATGAGGCACAGGGAAAGTCTGCGGGAGGGTGGTGGTGGTGGTGGGGAGATTCTGGGAAATATTTTTTTCCTTGAATAAAAGGACAGAAACAATCGAGGGAAGGCCTTCTAGCTGCATTGATTACTCCTTGCTTCCTGCCTCTGTATGTGGTTACATGTGGCTATTATTTGTGGAGCTGAGGCAGACATCATATGATCATGAGGTGATAAGCCTAAGGACAGAAAGCCAAGAGACTGAGTATGATAGATGGAAGATGACATCATGGAGCTGCGAAAACCTTAGAATAGCCTAGCTCTGGACTTGTCAAATAATAGATGACCTATGGTTAAAGCCATTGTTAGACAAGTTTTCTGTTACTTGCAGCCAGATGCATATTAATAGATATGTCTTCTTATCTTTGTTTTCCTCTTAGCACTTTGCACATGGCCAGATTTTTAATAAATGTGCAGATGGAACACATGGACTCTTGTCCTGCAACCTCCCTGCACAAATTGTCACATGTACATTTTGGTTTCATTCTATCATACAATCAATTATCCTTTCCCACTTGCCTGGCTCCCAGTATTGAAGTTGTTTGTTTTCTCTCTTTCTCCTGCTGTGGAAATGGTGCATTATCTTTCAAGCATTCAAATGTGAAATCAGCTTACTGGGTTAGAATGCCAACTTCAATTTATTCATGGTGTCCATCGTAAAATTATGACTTCAAAGGGACCTAGCCATGCCCTTTTTAGGAGCCAAGCTTCCTGCTAACAGGCAGGAAGCCCACCATGCTTGCTGAGCTGTGAAAGTCCAGATGGTGGGAAGCAGGTGAGTAATGAATGCCATGCTGCTCCCATTAAAATGCACACAGCTTCCCCACACTGACCAAATCCCCAGCACCACCCAAGTTTGAGATGATCAAGGGATATGTGAGCTGATGGAGATTGCCTTTCATTCATACCAATTTCTAGCTACATAGAAACCTAACAGGGAAAAACTTCCTACAGTTGGGACAAAACTTGCCTAAAGGGCAAAGAAGTCTAAATATTAAAAGTCCTCTAAGTACAGAAAAACCCAGTGGGAAACTCCTAGCAGCCCCGACTTGCCCACACGCCTGTGTGGTTTACAGTGGAATCTTCTGTCAAGGTGTCTACCATCTGTTACCCACTCTCACAAAAAGCAGTGTGGTAATTAACTGCTCAGATGATGCAAACTCCGTCAACCTCTCACTAAACATTGAGATCTATTATCTGCACGACACGCGACATCTACATCTGACTCGAGTCAGTGGGACACCAGGTCCACAATGGGAAAGCTCATTACATCTGCTGGGAACAGAAGTTCTTGGGCAGGCATTGCACCACTCAGACACACTTAACGTGGCATCTCTTAGGTACTTCTCTTTGGTCAGAAATTTTGCTGTGCCGATGCTAATAAGTGTGTAAGACAGATACCTGCCTTGTGGGAGTTAAAATTTTCCATGCTGTGGGGGTTGGCTCAAACATCACTTCTGTAGGAAAGTCTTCCATGACTTCTCCCAAGACTAGGACAGTTTCCCTTTGTTATGCAGCCTCATTGCTCCCAGTAGTTGTCCCTGGGTGGGGCAAACAGTTAAGCCCTAACCAAAAGGTTGCAGGTTTGAGGCTACCCAGAGGCACCTCAGGAAAAAGACCTGGTGATCTACTTCCAAAAGATCATAGCCTTTGAAAACTAGGGAGTTTTTCTACTCTGACACACATACGGTAGCCATGATCATAATTGGCTTGATGGCTGCCATGGTTTGAATTATGTCCCCCCAAAAAATGTGTGTATCAGTTTGGCTAGCCCATGATTCCTGGTACTGTGTGGTTTTCCTGTATGTTGTAAACCTGCCTCTATGATGTTAATGAGGGAGGATGGGTGGCAGTTGTGTTAGTAAGGCAGGACCTGATCTACAAGACTGGATTGTGTCCTGAGGCAATCTCTTGAGATATAAAAGACAGAAGTGAGCAGTGAGACAGGGAGAACTCATACTATCAAGAAAGTAGCGCCGGGAGCAGAGCGCATCCTTTGGACGGGGGTCCCTGTGCTGAGAAGCTCCTAGTCCAGCGGAACACTGATGAGAAGGCCAACAGAGAGAGAAAGACTTCCCCTGGAGCTGACATCCTGAATTTGGACTTTTAGCCTACTTTGTGAGGAAATAAACTTCTCTTCATTTAAAACCATCCACTTGTGGTATTTCTGTTATGGCAGCACTAGATGACTAAGACAATAGCAACTGGTATTGTTCCTCACACTTCTCCTTCATAACAGTTCTCACCACTTTATCAGCAGCATTCATCACAAAGGTTACTGGATCCTTTCTAAATGCCTCTTTCCATCTCTAAATTGTAAACCCTAGAAGGGGCTTGTTCATCACTGGACCTTCTTAAGTCCCTAGCTGAGTGTCTTAGCATATAACAGATGCTTCTTCTTCTTTTTTTTTAAATGGATCGCTGAATGAGAGCCAAAGAGAGCCAATATAAAAGTGGGCTGACATATAGAGAGTAGACATTTGCAGAATGAACAAATACCCTAAGCAAAATATCAATTAACAAAATATTTACGCTGGATGAATGTTAAAAGAAAAAAAAAGAAAAATTGGGGATGTGAAGCAAGGGAAGTTCTTTGGAATAGTGAATGTTGTATGATTTTAGAAATAGACCAGTAAAGAACAGGTTTTACCCTAAAAAGCCTTTGTAGTATTGATTGGGATTTAGGGGGCCTATGAATTAGAGGACGAGATAAGAATACATGGTTGGAAGGGCACTCCAGGGGTAGAGAGCTATAGGGGGCTTGGAGATGGAAGTGAGACAGCCCAAAGTGGCTTGAGATACAAGGGATCTGTTTACTGAGCACTTGCTATGTGCATGTTAGTGGGCTGGTTACCTGGGATATACTAATAAACAAACCAGACCTGGCCCTTGCTCTCAGGGAGCTTTCAATCTAGAAGATTAAGAATTAGCGGTAGATTGGTATATAGGGAAAAATGTTGGGGGAGAGGTTGTTAAAAGATCCTGATAATGGAGGTCTTTGAGCCACAGAGTAAAAATCTTAGTTCTGACCTAGAGGGCAATAGGAAGTCACTTACAGGAACTTTTCACATCCTTACCCACATCCTTGTTTTCAAGTTATCTCTTGTATTTCTCTAAAGGACAAATCGAACACTAAATGTAATACGTTCTTCTTTTGTCCAACTTTAGATGGGCCTAAAGACATGAATAAAGAATATGGTAGGAAAGGATTTGGATTTTTCCTCCTAAAACATGAGGTTTCTATGTTAAACAAAATGAAAATGCCACTAATAGTTTACAAGGTGTTATGCTATGATGGTTTTTCAATGGTTTTAAGAAAGAAAATGGGAAGTATTAGAACCAAAGGTGCCACATACAATTCTATGAATCACTTTGTATTTCTGTTTGTCTGTCTGTCCAGGAGTTACGGTGTTCTGAGAAATACATATTACTCTCTTTTGAATAATACACGTATTTTAAAGCACTGAGCGCAATACCCGATACAAGCAGGTAATCAGTAAAACATAGAATGAATAAAATAGCATTGATTTTTATCATCAGCAAGACACAACCTTTAATAAATATTCACCAGACAAAGCCACTATAGTACATCCCCTACGGCTTTTTTCCATCCACTGGAAATTGGATATTTAGAAAGTCTATTACACTTGATTTCATGTTCAGGTATCAGTTTAGATACTGATGAATAATACAAAATGTATAAAAACCAAGAAAGACTAAAAATTGATATATTCATTCAACAAATATTCATTGAACACTTACTAAGTGTCAAGCACTGTTCCAGGTATTGGAGAGACATAGAATAAATAAAATACCTCCCTTCACGGAACTTAGAATCTAGTTGTGGGGAAAAGACAATAATCAATGAACATAGTAAATTATACAGTAGTTACAAACTATAGGAAAACAGAGCTAAGTAAGGGGGATTCAGAGTGCTGGAGGTAGGAAGGGGGCTACAATTTTAAATAGGGTGGTTGTGATAGGCCTCATTGAGAAAGTGACAGTTGAGCAAAGACCTGAAGGTGGTGGAGTTACTTATGTAAATATCTGTAAGAAGAGTGTCCAGGCAGAGGGAAAATCCAGTGGAAACATCCTAAGAGGGAAATATGCATGTGTCAAGGGACCATTGTGGCTGAAGCAGTGTTAATAACAGTGATGTAGAAGAAGATGCGGTAAGAGAAATAAGATGGTTGGATTATGTAGAGTCTTGTAGACCACAGAAATAACTTTGGCTTTTATTAAGAGTGAAATAGAGGGCTGTTGGAAGGTGTTGAATAGAGGAGTGGCAAGAATCAATTTGGCTGTAGTGTTGAGAGCAGACTGTAGGGCACTGAGCTAGAATCAGCGAGTCTACTGAGATAATCCAGGTGAGAGATGATGGTAGCTCAGACCAAGATGATGGCAGTAGAGGTGGAGAGAAGTGCTCAGATTCTGGATACATACCAAGGGTAGATCTGACAGGATTTGCTGATGAACTGGATATGGGATATGAAAGAAAGAGAGAAATCTAGATGATTCCAAGGCTTTTGGCCTCTGCAACTGGCAAGATAGAGTTGACATCACTGAGCTTGGAAAGTTTGTCAGTAGATCAAGGCAGTGTTTTTGGAGAAAACCAGAGGTTCAGTTTAAGTATGTGAAGTGTGAAAGGTTTATAAGATATGTAGAGATGTTGAGTAGATAATTGGAAATAGGAGTCTGGTGCTCAGGAGAGGGGTGTAGGCTGGTAATATAAATTTGGGAATTATTAGCAATCAGGTAGTATTCAAAGTTATGAAACCAGATGAGCGCTCATGTAGTGAGAGTGTTAAAAGAAGAGAGGAGGACTAAGGGATGACCCTTGAGGCACTCCAACATTTAGAAGGCTGAGAGAAGAACAACCAGCAAAAGAACAGAGAAGGAGCAGCCAGCAAGACAGGGGGAAAATCAAGAAAGTTTAGTGTCCTGGAAAGCAAGTGAAGAATGGAGGGAAGTGATCAATCATGTCGGCACTGCTATAGACAAGGTAAAAGACTAGAGTTGAAATTTGGATTTGGCATCATGAAGATCACTTTCGACTTTGACGAGGATAGTTTCTGTGGAACAGCGGGGGTAAAAAGCCTAACTGGAGTAGGTTTTACAGAAACTAGGAAGAGAGGAATTAGAGACAGTGACTACTATGGACAACCGTTTCAAGGAGTTTTGCTGCAAAGGGTAACAAAAAATGAGGTGGAAGATAGTAGGGGAAGTAGGGTCAAGAGAGTTGTTTTAATACTGTCTAAGAAATAACATCACGCTTATATATTGGTGAGAAAATTCCAGTAGTGACGAGGAAAGTTTATGGTGAAGAAGAAAGAGGGTGGAACTGCTGAATGGATAAACAAATGAATGCATGAATGGACAAACCAGTAACTGCAACTGGTCTGACCCAACAGTTGAAATAATAAAATCTGTACAGGTTCAATTCTTCTTGTTGTTAGTTGCCGTCAAGTCAATTCTGACTCATTCTGACCCCATGGGTACAGGGTAGAGCTGTGTTCCTTAGGGTTTTCCAGGCTGTGACTTTTCAGAAGCAGATCACCAGGCCTGTCTCAGAGGTGCCTCTGGGAAGGTTAGAACCGCCAACCTTTTGGCCTGTAGTCGAACACTTAACTGTTTGTGCCACCCAGGGACTCCTATTTAATTCTTACCCACAGCCAAGAGATAGACAGGAAGAAAAATGCTATCTTCATTTATGGTTTAACACAATTATCAAAAAATGTAATATTGTTTCTAGTGTACATCAGTATTTCAGATTTATGTGATCACTATGAATGAAAAATAACCCCTTATTTTTCTTTTTGTCTCTTATGCCTTTCTTTCTGTTCTCATTTCTGTTTTCATGCTCTCACCCCTTCCTTCCTTTTTTCCTGTCATGAAGCTAAGAGTAGAAAAGACTTTTCCTTCTGCTCTACTGCTCAAGGTCTATTACCCTCTATCTGCCTTCCAGGAAGAAAGCTGCTCATCTGTACAGAGCTTTAAAGTGATGAGAAATCTACCACAAGATCACTTCCGCATGGGTAACCTGATCTCCTTATGGCCTTTCTTGAGTGACTTCTACCATGATTTCTAATATCTGATAGAAAAAACAAACCTGTCAGAGGGAAAAATCCACACGGACGCATCTTGCCCTGTGGAAGATTTATAGACACTTTGCAAATGGCCAGGCCCAGGTGATGATGCCAGGAACTTTCCAAGTGATTTGTAGATCTTCCTTCCAGGAAGTCAGCCTTTAATGGAAAACTCTCCTAGCCAGCCGCACATTCCTTTACTACAGTGTGGCTACAGGGAGAGGATTTAGACTGTCATGCAGAAGACACACAGAAGACTCACTGAAATTATTGTCCTGGCCTCAAGATATTTCAGTCTAAGAATAATACACCAATACTGCACAGTTTAGAAAAGCAGTTTTTTTTTAAACTACCACTTATTGAGTTAGCTGAGTACATGGTGGACACAGTACTACTAGACACTTTACATACAATATCTCCCTAAATCTATATAACCACCTTCATTTATTGAATAGCTACTCAGGCCGGGATCTGTGCTTTGTGTCCTATTATGTCATCAGTTGCCATTCAAGCTCTACGATTTTAGTATCTTCCCCTACTTTTCATATGAGGAAATGGCAACTCAGAGAGGGCAAATAACTTGACCAAGTCTGGAAGGCTAATAACTCAGAGAGCTGGAATATGAACCCAGTGCTAGTTCTAAAGCCCATGCTCTTAACCTTCCCCTTGCATCTCTCTTCTCTCTGCCTTCTCTGATTTCCTGTCCTCACTCCCTTTTGTCTATCATTCCTATTTTTCTTTCGGATCCCTTCTTAACCTTTTCCTTTGCAGTTACAGGCCTTCCTTCTTAGCATGGCAGAGTGTGTCTTTTTGGGCTCAAGCTTAATTTTTCCACCTTATCTTCTGTACTCCTTGTCACACACCTGACACGTCAGCAAAGTTTAACTCTTCGGGTTCCCTAAGCAAATATGGTCTTTGCCAAGCAACTCTGATGCCATTTCCTTTACCTGAGGCATCTTTTCCATTACTTGTGTCTGCTGACATTTCATTCTGTTAGACAGTATGCTCCTTGAGGGCAGGATCTTATTCACCATCTAGGATAGGGACTGACACCTAGTAGGTTTGCAAAATATACCTGTTGACTAACTCACTGAAAAAAAAGGAAACCAACAACAGAAAAACCAAATACATGAGTGCTTCAAGGCCAGTTCAAATGCCCCCTATCTATGAAGCTTTCCATGAGCTCTCCTGATTGGAAGAAATTTCTTCCTCCTCACAGCTCCTGTAACTCTGTACTATTCACATACTACCAATGACATTCTCACCATGCCCTATTCTCCTTACTGAAATGCATTTCCTTAACAGTAGAGATCATATTTTACTCATCTTGGACTCTGTTTGATGAATAAAGGAATGTAAAAACTGACCCCTGTCTAACGATACACCTAGCTCTTGACATTTTTTGGGAGATTTTCAAACTCTTTCAGGGTCTAATAAAATCTATGGACTCTTTGCTCACAAAGATGCACATCTTTATACATGAAATTCTGCATCCTATTGTCAAGAGACTTCTGGTTCCCTAGAACTTAAGAATCCTTGCTCTAGAGGGACCTGTGACCATCGCTCCACACCACCCTGTTCCCAAACCTTTGCCTATGCAATTCCTCAATCTAGAATCTAGGATTTATTCTCTTAGAATTTATCTTCTATCTCCTTCCTTCCAAGACCTAGTTGAAAGTAGTCTCTTCCAGAAATCGAGTAAGGATAGTTCCACTTAAAAGCTTCACTAACCTAGCTGGCATCTTCTTATCAGGCATGACTCATTTATATTGGATTATCGTTACAAATGTTGATAGACTGCTTGAATATACTCTGTGTGTGTGTGCTGTCTCCCTAACTAGATTATAAGTTCCCTGAAGACAGAATCATATTTATTTCTTTAGTAGACAGCATCTCTCTCAGTACCTAGGACCTCATTCCGTGCATAGCAAAAATGACATAAATAGTCCAAAGTTGAAAATTTAGGATTCTCCTGGAGATAAGTGATTGTTGGCCCATGTAATGCATATGACAGCTCTCCCTTAAACTTAAAGCCACACATGCTCCATTTTTGCCTACAGCTTATTGCGTCTTTTTCTTCTGTTTTTAATGGTTCATTGTTCTAGGCTCATAGCCTGGGACACCTTTGAAATTAAAACCAGTATTTGGGAAATCAAGTGCCAAGGTCATTTTCAGAAGTACTTCCTTCAAGCCTAGCATATGGGAGAGGGGTGGAAATAGGATCATATTTCCATGTCTCCAAGGACTCTGCTTGTGGGGAGCATTTCACATGCTGATTTTGACAACCCAAGTTATTGCTACTACAGAATATAGAAAACCTTAGAGCTTGGAAAAAATAATAACTATTAATGCAACAGCAAAATTCCTTTCTCTGACACACATGATAGCAAGTTCTTAGCCTTGACTGCGACACATCGATTATTTTCTGCGAAGTTCTTGGGTAGAAACAAAATGTCAATGTTTTACCAGTCAATAGAGGGAATCAAACCGTTAAATGCTAAAGGTATGATAGCTCAACACTGGCCACAATCCCAAATATTTCTCCTGCTTCCTTAACTGAACTTGAATCAACAGTAAAATGTACCAGAAGCCATTTTGGGGAACCATTGGCATCACACAACTTTTTGGTAATTTATCGCTAAGGAAATGACGGCTGTAAACTGGTCCTTTCCTACCTCTCAAACCTCATCTTAAACCATCTCCCCAACTCCTCTTTCTCACTACATTCTAGCCCCATCAGCTTGCTTGCAGGACCTCATGAATGCCATGTATTTTCTTACTTCATGGTCTTCAAACATGTTGTTTTCTCTTTGCCTAAGTTACTCGCCCTCCCTCCTTTTCCTTGGCCAACATGTATTCATTGTTTAAATCTCAGTTTAAACAGCACTTCCTGAGAGAGAGGCCTTCTCTGACTGTCTGTTTTAAAGTCTCCCTACTTTGTTGTTGTTAGTGCCTGCTTGGCCCCTGACCCATGGCCATCTCAAGTATAACTGAACGAAACACTGCCAGGTCCTGAACCATCCCCATGGTCAGTTGCATATCAGACTGTTGTGATCCATGGGGATTTCACTGGCTGATTTTTAGAAGTAGATCACCAGAACTTTCTTCCTAGTCCATCCTAGTCTGGAAGCTTTGCTGAAACCTGTTCCGCATCATAGCAACACACAAGCCTCCACTGACAGGTGGCACCTCAGAAGAAAGATCTGGCAATCTACTTCTGAAAAATCAGCCATTGAAAACCCTATGGAGCACAATTCTATTCTGATACACATGGGGTCACCATAAGTTGGAACTGACTCAAGGGCAACTGGTTTGGTATTGGCCTGCCACTCCCTATTTTAGCCCCAATCTTGAGGCCAAATATCAGCTCCCGTTTATCTTTTTAAGGTTTCCTCTACCTCTCTGCTTCTATCTTTTATGTGACTTTTCTGGGCCTTGTTGGCATCTGAGTTAGCAGCTGCTGGCCTTGACTGCTAGCCGGTATTCTCTGGAAACTGGTACCTCTACAGTGCTGCATGCAAGGAAACAATATGGCGGGGAGAAGCAACATCTTCGTCCACACAGTCTCAGGCCATTCGTCTGCACTGGCAAACCAAAGTGTAGATGAGGGAAGAGTCAATTCCCATGGCTATTGGTTGGCCTCTCCATCCTGATGAGCACATCCTTGGAGAACAGTCTACCACTCAAAAGCTGATCCTATAAATTCATGATTTACATATCCTGAACTTCTTTATTCCCATTCTGACTGAGGGCATAGGATATGGGATAGAAGATAGGGGTGTTATAAAACAACATGTTAGAGCCAAATTTCCTAAAATACACACCATGGATTATTTATTGGTCCCTCATGATGCAGTTCCTCAGAGGAAAAAAAGTCAGAACAAACACTTTTGCCCATGTTGGCGATATATCTGGGCAAATAAAAGACTCAGTCCTATAATAAAGAAGTTTATCTGCAACTCATTCATTCAGTAGATATTCACTGACTACCTCCTACATGCCTGGCACTGTTCTAGACGCTGGGGATTCAGCATTGTTGGACAAGATCCCTGAACTCAGGTAACTTATTCTGGTGTGAGGTAAAGGAGGAGCTTTGTTTGGTTCCCAAATTAACCTGATCAGTGCTACTGGGAAACACTGCTTTAGGCGTGGTACAAAGCCCCTTGAAGATTCCATCTCCAGAAGCCTTTCAGGTTAGGAGAATAAAGGAGATTTTCCTTCCTGTTAATGCATAAGAAAATAAGGCTGCTCCTGAAGCCTTCTTTGTGGGAGAAACACATTTTATTTACGGAAAAGTCAATGAACCCGCTCTGGCTGCCTTAGTTTGGGAAGAACCACAGCCTCACCTGGGGCCTCAGATTTCACAATGGTGGAGTCTCTGGGTGGTGCAAAGAGTTAATGGCTCAGCTGCTAACCAAAACGTTGGAGGTTCGAGTCTACCCAGAGGTGACTTGGAAGAAAGGCCAGATGATATACTTCCAAAAAAATCAGCCATTGAAAACCCTTTGGAGCACAGTGGTAGTCTGACACACATGGGTTCACCCTGAGTTGGGGCTGGCTTGATGGCAAATGTTTTTCCCTCGAGAATATCATATGAAGGGTTAACTTGACTTTCAACTCCAAAGTGGAGCTGTTTTTCTCTGCCTCTAATGTGACCCAGTTGGAAATGTATTTGTTTTTCACTGTTTAATCTTCTGCATCACCCATTGTTGATTAGATTTAATTAATTTATGTTTCCAATGAATTTAGAAGCTCGTGATGCTGTAACAGGAAAATTTTCTGACAGCATCTGGCCACCAAATGGATTGATTACCTTGTCTGCAAAACTATTTCAAACATCTGGGGCCTGATTTTGTGAAACATTCAGAAGCGCTTTCAGACGTAAGAAAACCCACAACAAGCATCTTCAACACCCACTGAGCAGAGAGAGAAGGTGCTAGAAATAGGTAGGCAGTGCTTTGATTTGCAAATGTGGATCCTGGCTCTCCCCCAAGGTGCAATCACATTTTGCTTTCATTGGCACAGTTTCAATGGCACCTAATAGACTAATCTGAATCTATTTTGTTCAACATAATCAGAATCCACCAGGCCCAAGCCCAGGATGCCACCCTGCGAACTTCTTTGGCACCTTCTTCCATGCGGAAACCCCCACTGATCATTAAGATAATACATTCATAGAAAACACTGAGAGAGAAGCACTTTGCTCTCATTCATTCAGCAAACATTTATTGGGGGCCCACTGTGTGCCTGGCCCTGCGCCACATGCACCTCTTCATTAGCTACTCTTGGCAACAACCCATTCTCACAGATGTAACCAAAAAGAGTGGAAAAACAATAATAACTATTAACATTGATATTTAAAATTACTAATAACAGATATGGAGATACACACACACACACACACACACACACACACACACACATACACACACACCCCCCAGGCTCCATATAAAGAGATACACACACACACACACACACACACACACACCCCAGGCTCCATATAAAGCAATTTATATACATTAACTCGTTTAAACTTCACAATGAAACCATGAGGTAGATGTCATTATTATTACCCCCATTTTACAGATTAGGCTACTAAGGCAATCAGAAGTTACATGACTTGCCCAGAGTCACCCAGTTAGCCGTTGTCAGAGCCTGCCTTTGCACATAGGTAATCTAACTTGGGAGTCTTTGCTTTTAACCACTCTGCTGTACCGTCTTCCTGCTACCATTTATTGAAGACCTATTATGTGTTAGACACTATTCTACGGGCATTACTGCATTATATTTTCATTTACATTTATACCTTACAAACAAAACAAAACAAAACAAAAACCTCGAGTCAGAGTAGAACTGTGCGCTTTTTTTCTCCTTTTCCATACGGATTTCAGTGGCTGATTTTTTGGATGTAGATTGCCAGGTCTTTCTTCTGAGGGGCCTCTCGGTAGACTCAAACCTCCAGACTTTTGGTTAGGAGCCATGCATGTTAACCCAGTGACTCCTACACCTTGTGAAGTGAGTGTCATTATTCCCATTTCATGACAAGGAAGCTGAAGCCCAGAGATATTAAGTAATCTGTCGAGGTCACGAGGACAATTAGGTCCAGAATCAACTCAGGTCCACAGGGCTACGAAGAATACTTTCTGCCTGCTGAATTACCTGCTGATACGTAAGAGCAAAGGGGGTGCTGTGAACTACCGGTTGGACAGGTCAAAAGACTAGGGTGACATGGTGGCTTTGCACAGCCTAGGCTACTCCAGGAAAAGAGACGCTGAAGAAAGTACAAAGAAAAATAGAGTAGCTTCATCTCAAAGAGGTAGATAAAAAATGTTGGCAATCTCATTGCCTGACTGTTTTTTTCTGGCTCAATTTTAAAAAGAAATGACTGACTACCAGGTGGGCTATCTACCATAAAAACAACAATAAAAAACCTACAACACTGACCAGCTGTAATTTTCTCAACAATGGATGCAGACGGTTGCACAATCAAGTTGCTGTAATTATATACTGGTATTGAAGACATCTGGTTTGGCATTGTGGCTATTAGCATTCTGTAATACATTACTACAGACTAAGTCTGGCTATTTTCTTCATTTGAAAAACTCCTTATTTCCCTCCATTACTCTGTTACCCACTACTACTCCCTCAGCCAGTCATGCCCCTGTCATCTCTGGGCGTTGCCTGTGCCTTCTCTCTGCCTGGAACCATCCCACCCCAATCTCCTCATTGGTCTGGCTAACCCCTATGCATCCTCAAGTCTCATCCAAAAGCCTTCCTTGATTTTCCTACTCTGGGTTGTTGTTAGCTGCTATTGAGTTGGCCCCCAACTTATGGCGATTCCATGCGCAACCAGAATGACCACTGTAATCCACAGGGTTTTCACTGGCTGATTTTTTCTGAATCAGATTGCCAGGCCTTTCTTCCAAGTCTGTCTTAGTCTGGAAGCTCTGTTGAAGCCTGTTCAGCAGCATAGCAACACACAAGCCTCCACGGACAGCCTGGTGGTGGCTGTGGTTGAGATGCATTGGCTGGGAATAGAACCCAGGTCTTCCACATGGAAGGTGAGAATTCTACCACTGAACCATCAATGCCCTAGGTGTCCCTTTTTAAGTGCAATCTGTGTTTTTACCTTTTATAGCATTTATCACACTGGAAACTAGTTACTTGTTTGATTTTTGGTTTCCCCTTTGAGAGAGCATATGTTTAGTTATCATTGTATTCCCAATGTATGTGGCTGGCACATAATACAAAAAAACCCAAACCGCTGCAGTCGAGTGGATTCTGACTCATAGCAACCCTACAGGACAGAGTAGAATCACCCCATGGGGTTTCCAAGGAGCGGCTGGTGGATTTGAACTGCTGACCTTCTGGTTAGCAGCTGAGCTCTTAACCACTGCACCACCAGGGCTCTGGCACATAATAAAAAAAAACCCATTGGCATCGAGTTGATTCCAACTCATAGTGACTCTGTGGGACACAGCAGAACTGCCCCATAGGGTTTCCAAGGAGTGGCTGGTGGATTCAAACTGCCGACCTTTTGGTTAGCAGCTGAGCTCATAACCAGTGTGCCACCAGGGATCCCAGCACATAATAGGTGCCCAATAAATATTTAATTGAATGGATGGATGAAAGGATTGTGAGCCTTACAACATTGTCTTTGGTTGGCCTCTTTATTTGACATCTTTCACCTTCACACTTCATGCTACATTCTAAAAGTCATTATACTTTCCTGTAAACTTACATCATTTTATTTCCCTGTTTATCACTTTCTTTCAAATATTCACAGTAGTAATAGTGATAACCACTGGGGAGGGAGGTTAACTGGGAAGCAAAACGAAAAAATATTATAGGATCCTGGAAGTGTCCTATATATTGATCTGGGTGATGATGACATGGGTGTATACATATATATAGAAGGAGTCCTGGTGGCACAGTGGTAAAGCACTTATTTGCCATTCAAAAGGTTAGTAGTTCGAACCTACCAGCCTCTCCATGGGAGAAAGATGTGGCAGTCTGCTTCTGTAAAGATTACAGCTTGGAAATCCTATGGTGCAGTTCTACTCTGTCCTATTAGGGTCACTATGAGTCAGAATGGACTCGATGGCAATGGTTTTTTCAAATTTTTTTATACATATACAAAAGTCATTGAGCTGAGCACAAAAGAATAATGTACTTTACTGTAAGTAAGGCCCTAGTATAAATAAATACATTCTTTGAAAGATCACTTCTATCGATAGGATAAAATCTGGACCTCCTCACCTCAGTGTACAAGGTTCCTCAATAACTGGCCCAATTGTCAGCTCAAAAGTTCAAACTCATTTTTCTAAAACACATGACCTGGTCTTCTCCCAGGTCCTCAAACCTCATGCTCATTCTCATATCTGTGCTTAAAATAATGTGGTAAGGCTTACCCGAAATGTTCCAGTCTATTCCTTTCACTGTTTAGAAGCTCTTCCCACCCTTGAAGGACCAGGTCAAATCCATCCTCTACAAATCTCATTAACCTCTCTTTTCCGTGAACGCTTGTCTATTTTGTCTGATTCATTCATTCATGCAAAAACATTTCCTGAAGACTGTAAGCTCCTTGGGGGCAGAGATTTTATCTTGTTTTCATTTTTATATTTAGTACAGTACCTGATACAAGGGTAGATTCTAAATATGTATGTTATTGAGTATACTGAGGTCCTATCTATGTGGCCAGATCCTTGGCAGCTACAAGATTGTATAGAGATGAATAAGAGGGGGTGTTTATGTCCTCTAGGATGAAAACTTAGTGCTGTTGTTAAGATCATGGATGTAGGACTCATACTTAATTTCAATTCCATGTTTCATAACTCACTGACTTTGTAATCCAGTACAATCAAATATAACTGCCAAAACTCAGTTTCCTCATCCGTAAAATGGGGAACTTTCTCATAGTGCTGTTGTCAGGATTTAAGAAAATAAATATTTGTCTAATTAGTCATTTTGCTAAAGATACCACAAACACATCCATGCTCTTAATATTATAATGTAAAGGATTTAGCACAGTGCTTGACTCACAGGAAACAGTACATGGTAGAAACCATATATTCGTATTTAATAGCTCATATATTATCAGAGTTGTTAAATACAAATATATAGTTTCAGCGAGAAAAAACTATGAGTTAGAAGGTAAAAATGTAGGAAGCAAGAAGAGCAGGCACATTATGTATGAGATGCATACGTGTGCACACAAACACACAGTAAATTTAATTCATCAGAAATTTCTTCGGGAAATTCCATCACATCTCATTAACACAATCCCAAAGGCAAGAGCTGGCCTCTGATCTTTACATATTTAATATCTCTGAAAAAATTCTGAAACCTTAATCATCTTAAAATGGTACACAAAGGTATTTGGGAGTCACATGCAAAACCATTCTACTTTAGTTCTAGTTCACATAATCCTTTAATCATCATAATTCCTGGTGTCTCCCTGCAAACTTTTGACCCTAGGATAGCTCTTTTATTGCTCAGTAGGATTTTGACAGCAAGGAAAGGAGAACACTGAGGAACAAGTTCTCAGTGTGTTCTTACATGTTCATTTAAAAGACAACAATTTAATAATTCTAATTCATATATACATCTATTCATGTAATCAATAATTCATAACAATTCCTCTGCAGCATTTAAGTGACAACAAAAAGGGCAAGATATCTCTTCTCTTCTCTTTGCCTTCCTTCACTTATTCATGCCTGGAGCCTGGAGAGTTCAGAATTTGAAGAAAACAGTTTCCATGGTGATTCTTCCTTTGAGTATCTGCCTGTATTTCGCTCTTTCTGGAGTGAATTAATGCTTTTTATTGCTTTCATGCTAAATATATTGGAGATTTGATCTGATTTCCTCCACAGTGATACAGTTTTATAGAGAAAATGGAAAGTAAAAACACAGCATGAAGAAACTATATCTTTCTGCCACTATGCTATAAAAAGAAAAAAAAAAAAGAAACATTTCAGAGGCAAAAATAAACAGCCATTGGGAAAGGGCTGCAGGTGTCTGGAAGCTAGGATATGCATGTGAACACCTAAATGTCTTAGGAGGAAACGATCTTAATTCTTCCATGTGTTGAAGGTGATATAAGCTGACTGTAAAACACCAAGTTTCCAGAACTACCTTGATTTTTAATATACTGTCTTCTTCTAAGGGAGCCCTGGCAGCTCAATGGTTAAGGCACTTGGAGGCTAACCAAAAAAGGTCAGCAGTTCGAACCCACCAGCTGCTCTGTGGGAGAGAGATGAGGCAGTCTGCTTTCATAAAGATTTACAGCCTTGGAAACCCTCTGGGGCAGTTCTAGTCTGTCTTATAGGGTTGCTATGAGTTGGAACTGACTTGATGGCAGTGGGTTTTCGGTGCCCTTCTATAAGATTATATAGAGCAAGTAAACTGTCAAACCCACAAAATTGTCCCTACTTTATATATTATTAAGGACAGCTTTGCTTCTACTAAAGCTAAATAATTGGTCTTCCTTACTTTTCAAAAGAGTTAGATGACCCTCCTAAGACTCCAATGCTGTTGTATGCCATTCCAACTCACAGCGACCCTATTGGACAGAGTAGAATTGTCCCATAGGGTTTCTAGGCTGAAATCTTTACAGGAGCAGGTTGCCAGGTCTTTTTTCCTGAGGAGCTGCTCTTGGGTACCAACCACTGACCTTTGGTTAGGAGCCAAGTGCTTTAACTATCATACCACCAGGGCACCTTAAGACTCCCGTTTAACAAAAAAAAAAACAAAAAAAAAAACCTCATTGCTGTCAAGTCAACTGGGACTCATAGCAACCCTATAGGACAGAGTAGAACTGCCCCATAGAGTTTCCAAGGAGTGCCTGGTGGATTTGAACTGCCAACCTTTTGGTTAGCAGCTGTAACATTTAACCACTACACCACCAGGGTTTCCAAGAACAGTACCCTGAATTTCTATAGAACTTATCCACCAATACTTACCATTCACCTGTTCATCTTCCCCACTAGACTTTGTAAGGGCAGAGCCTTTATCTTTCCCATTTATTGCTGTACCCTTATACCTATCACATAGGGGAAAAGAAAATTATAATTAAAAAAACCTCTAAAAGGATAACTTTGAGTTACCGAGGTCTCCCTTGTAAGGTACCAATGGGTGGATATGTTAGATGGGCATATAATCATGGATAAATAAGAAACACAAATCTCAGCAACAACTACTTGTTTTCACTGTCTCTTGTCCTGAGCCCTGCTCCTGTCTCCTCATTGAAGGCCATAAGGAATTAAAGGGAACAATCAGTGAGGGAGGAGATGGGCAAAGAGCAAGTACCATTCAGTGAAGCCTCCTTCTCTGCCATTACATAAAAAGAAAAAAAAAAAAAAGTTGCAGTCAAGTCAATTCTGACTCACAGCAACCCCATGTGTGTCAGAGTAGAGCTGTACACCACAGGGTTTTTAATGGCTGTAATCTTATGGAAGTAGATCACCAGGCCTTTCTTCCACAGTATCACTGGTTGGATCCAAACCTCAAATTTTTCAGTTATTAGTTGAGTGCAAACTGTTTTGTCACCTAGGGACCTTGCCATTACAAAACCCATAGCCACTCGGTCGATTCTGACTCATAGCAACCCTATAGGACTGAGTGGAACTGCCCCATTGGGTTTCCAAGGCTGTAAACTTTACAGAAACTGACTGCCACATTTTTCTCCCATGGAGCAGCTGGTGAGTTTGAATTCCCGACTTTTTGGTCAGCAGCCGAGTACTTAACCACTGTGCCACCAGGGCTCCTTTACCATTACATACCCATCATATATTAGCCAGGAGCCCCTGAGTGGTGCAAATAGCTAAGATGCTTGGTGTTTGAGTCCACCCAGAGGCACCTCAGAAGAAAGGTCTGGCGATCTACTTCTGAAAAATCAGCCACTGAAGACCCTATGGAGTACCGTTTACTCTGACACACATGAGGTCACCAAGAGTCATAATCTACTCGACTGTAAATGGTTCATATTAACCGGGAGTTGCGTAATCACTAGGTACCAAATAAGTAGCACGATGACTGGGATTTTAGCCAATTCAAGCCAACCAGTAAGTATTGATTATCTATGGCAAACAAGGTGCTAGGTATTTGGGGAAACAAAGAGCTGCGTGCAAGAATTTTCGCACCAGAAATTTTGGAGTCCAGGAGGGATTCTTTCGGAATCATGCAGAAGGGGCCATGGCGAAGAACAAACACATACACCCCCAGATTACTAATAACAACGGCAACAACAACTAATATTTATTGAAAAACATGTTAGACATTCTCCTAAGCACCACATACATATGAACTCACATGATCCTCAAAGGAAATCTATGGGTTGGTACTATTATGTTCATTTTACAGATGAAGAAACTGAGCTTAGAAGGCTAGGTAACTTGCTTCACATCACAAAGCCAGTCAGTAGTGGCGCCAAGATTCAATCTCTTGGGGTCTAATCCTTGGGCCAATATCTGAACAATGATACAATTCTGAATGCCAGGTTCATAGGATCTGATCTGAGAAATTATTCTGCAAAGCATTATCCATAGTCTCCTTTGCTGTATAAATAACCCAAAGTCCACTATGCTTACAGGTACCTCTGGGAAATCATCAGGATGGACAGAGGGTCATATAAAATTACAATTGGAAAAGGAAAACCAGTTCTGTGGCTAAGCAGATATTTAAAAAGAGTGATTTAAACTTCCTTGTAACTATAACTACGGAAACACCGCCTCTGGGTCTTTGAGACCTTTCCATAAGAAGGGACTAATTGGTGCACTGGTAGCTTTTATCCTATAGAACGGATACAATCGGATCCTATAGAATGGACAACTCTATACAGGGGTTCTTTTTTTTTTTTTTTTTAATAGACTTTATTTTTTAGAGCAGTTTTAGGTTTATGGAATAATTGTGTAGAAAGTACAGAGGGTTCCCATAACCCCATATTCCCCCCGAATATTGTCCCTGCTGTTATTAACATCTTGAAATCCTGTGGTACATTTGTTACAATCAATGAGCAAATATTGATACGTTATTAACAACTGAAGTCTATCGTTTACATTAGCGTTCACTTTGTGTGTCATATAGTCCTATGGGTTTTGACAAACGCTAATATCATGTGTTCAGCATTGCGGTATTATGCAGAATAGTTTTGCCACCCTAAAAATGCCCTGTGCTCTGCTTACTCATCCCTGCCCGCCTCCCTCTGAACCTAAAAGACTTACTTTGGGACTTAACTTTCTAAACCACCTTGCAGGAAATTCAAAATTGATCACCTATGTATTGAATTCCATTCCATAGAAAACAGTGGTAGAACAAGGTTTCAGTGTACTAGCTCATAAAAATGTCCCTTCGTGTCTAACGATGTGGCTCCCTTCAACTATGTTAAACAAATGTATTACTCACTAGACCGGAAGGAAATGTATCAAAGCTTAAAGGGCAGGATTAAAAAAAAGTTTTTTTTTTAATGGTTTCTAATTTTGCTTTTACTTCTTTGAAATCATTCCACTTCTCCATTTTCTGTAATGAGCATATATCATTTTAAATATCACCAAATAACTCACTTATTATTATTTTTTAATGCAATGATTCCCCAACAAAGGAAAGCAAAGACAGTGTTCAGACTGACACTGAATTTATATTATCTATGAGAGCTCATAGGGTCGCTAGGAGTCGGAATCAACTCAATGGCAACGAGTTTTTTTCTATGAGCTCAGAATAGGAAGAAATAAAAAATGTTTCTTCTCCAGCATTATCCATCCTCCTGTGTGAATCCTATGAATGGAGTATTTTAAAATGAGACCCTTCTCCTTATATTTGGTGATAAAAAGAATGGTTACTTATTAAGCTGCAAAAATCTGAACTGTCTTTTTTTTCCCCCCAGAGAAGAGAAAGGGGGCTCAGAGATTATATTCATTACCCACCCGGGGTCACAGAGTTAACCCATCTCTGTGGGTCTGTGGGACCCCAGAGCATGTCTTATTAACACTCTGCTCTCCTGCCCTTCCCATTTGAAATCTGAACAAAGTAATGCTCCAACTCTTGGGTAAGATTATACTTTTATCTTTAGGAAGTGGAGCAGTCTGAGTAGCCATGGGGAGGCTGACCAGCACGTTCAGAAAGAGATTCTCTGCATTGTCAGAACAAACTGATGAAGTCTTTGAGGTGCTCAGTGAGAGGAGGATGGGAACAATTCTAGCCATCTACAAGGTGTGAGCTTAGAGAGAAAAACACAGATTAGATATGTCTTCCTGCCGGAGCTACATGTGGCATGCCAGCTGGCTCCTTATCCAGTCTCCTCCAATCTTCTCATTACATAAAATATTATACATATCACGAAGACAGCCTGATGGCAGATTGCACTCCAAGTCAGCTAGCATGGATGGAGATGAAAACCGGGCACTTTTAGGCATATACAATCACGCCAGTTACCAGATTTGAAAGCGTCTGCACAATCACAGTATTGCTGGGTACCTGATGTTTGGGGCATCCCCAGGAACACAGCTCTGCTGCTGGGACTTTTTCAGGGCCTTCTGGTATCTGTTTAGGGACTCTCTGTTTATAGGAAACCCACTGCCGTCAGTCGATTCCGACTCATAGCAACCCTCTAGGATGGAGCAGAACTGCTCCATAGGGTTTCCAAGGCTGTAAATCTTTACGGAATCCTACTGCCGCATCTTTCTCCCGTGGAGCAGACTAGTGGGTTTGAACCACTGACCTTTTTTGGTTACTAGCCAAGTGCTTTAGCCACTGTGCCACCAGGGCTCCTCTGTTTCCAAGGCTGTGGTGCAATGGTTAAAGCGCTTGGCTGCTAACCAAAAGGTCGGTGATTTCAACCCACCAGCCACTCTGCAGGAGAAAGATATGGCACTCAGCTTCTGTAAAGATTTACAGCCTTGGAAACCCTATGGGGCAGTGCTACTCAGTCCTACAGGGTCACTATGAGTCGGAATCGACTCGACAGCAACTGTTTACAGTACTTGGCAAAAAATTAAAATCATTTTGTCAGAGACCTTAACTATACTGTAAAACATCTGTTGTTAAACAATTAGCACCTTACATAGCCCTGGTGGTGCAGTGGTTAAGAGCTTGGCTCCTAACCAAACGGTTGGCAGTTCGAATCCACCAGCTACTGCTTGGAAACCCTACCCTGTCCTATAGGGTCAATATGAGTGAGAATCCACTCAACAGCAATGGTTTTTTTTTTTTTTTTCCCTTTGGTGGGCGACGGAGGGCCAAGTTTCATTTCTGTATATTGTTCTCCTCTCCCTCTTCATTTTTCCTGGCCTCTCATAGAGTTTAACTGAAGAATTAAGAGCTCAGGCTTTGAAGTTGGGCAGATCTGGATCTGAAGCCAAAGCACAGTTCTGCCACCATTAGTTGTAAGACTTGAGGAGAGTCAATCACCCTCATTATCAATTTCCTAGTCTGTAAAACTGCAAGGAGCCTTGGCAGTGCAATGGTTAAGTGCCTGGCTGCTAACAGAAATGTTGGTGGTTTGCATGGAAGCTCCATAGACACATCCAAACTCCCTGAGGGAATGAATTGCTGGGCGGAGGGCTGTGGGGGACCATAGTCTTCGGGAACATCTAGCTCAACTGGCATAACACAGTTTATAAAGACAATGTTCTAAACTCTACATCGGTGAGTAGCGTCTGGGGTCTTAAAAGCCAGTGAGCAGCCATCTAAGATACTCCACTGGTCTCACCCCTTCAGAAGCAAGGCAGAATGAAGAGAACAGGATACAAGGAAAAGATTAGTCCAAAGGACTACTGGACCACAGCTACCAAGGCCTCCACCAGACTGAGTCCAGTACAGCTAGATGGTGCCCAGCTACCACCACTGACTGCTTTGACAGGGATCACAACAGAGCATTCTGGACAGAGCTGGAAAAGGATGTAGAACAGAATTCTAACTCACAAAAAAAGACCAGATTTACTGGCCTGAAAGAGACTGGAGAAACCCCGAGAGTATGGTCCCTTTTAGCTCAGTGGTAAAGTCACTTCTGAGGTTTACCGTTTAGCCGGGGATTGGACAGTCCCATAAAACAAAACGGGACTAATGAGGCACAGAAGTCCAGGGACAAAGACTAGAAGGCAGAAGGGGACAGGAAAGCTGGTGATAGGGAGCCCAAGGTTGAGTAAGGACAGTGTTGACATGTAGTGGGGCTGTTAACCATTGACATAGGGCAACGTGTACTAACTGTTTAATGAGAAACTATTTTGTTCTGTAAACCTTCATCTAAAGTGAGAATAGTAGCACAACTGGAAGAACGTAATCAACATCACTGAATTGTACATGTAGAAATTTTTGAAATGGTGTATCTTTGGCTGTGTATATTTTCACCAAAAAAAAAAAAAAGGTGGAGAAGGGAGAGGGTTGACATGTCATGGGGTTGTTAACCAACGTCATTCATAAAACAATATGTGTACTGACTGTTTAATGAGAAACTATTTGTTCTGTAAACCTTCACCTAAAGTATAATTAGAAAAAAAAAGGGAGTGGTGATAGAGCCGGAGAAAGAAGGAAGAAACGCTGACGGTTTGAACTCATCCAGTAGCTCCACAGGAGAAAGACATGGTCGTCTGCTCCCATAAAGACTGCAGCCCAGAAAACGCACATGGGGCAATTCTACTCTGTCGCGTGGGGTCGCTATGGGTCGGAATCAACTTGATGCCACCCAACAACAGCAAACAGTGAAGAAAATCTCTCTTTTCATAGCGTAGTAGTGAGGATGAAATGAGACAATGCAAGTAAGGGAGACTAGCACCATGCCTGGTATCTGATGTCAGAAAAAAAAAAAAAAAATCTGACTGATCAGAATTTGGGCCGTGGTGGGCATGTCCACTGAATTTTTGTCTTTCCTCTATGAGAAGTTTATCATCTTACAATGGGTTTAGACTAATTTATACATTATATTGTTGGCTACAACCTTTCTTTTTGACCTCAAAGTTAAAACCATCAACATTTCTCAGTGACTTGATGATCACGATAAGGTCCAAGGACTCTTGCCTCATTTACTGTTTAAAACCCACCTTTTGTGGAGATGGCCGATGGAGCCCATGGATAGTTACGACTCAGGCCTCCCAGCAAAGTCCCTGCTGCTGACTAAGTCGTTACTCACACGGAGAGGGAAGGAGGAAGCTGAAATCATCATTCATTCATTCTGCTTCTTGGTTATGATGCAAGGCCAAAAGTAAGCCACCCAGCATAGGGCTGAGAAAGAGGACCAGAATTTCAATAACTCCCCTTTGACCACAAGAGGATAAATAATTTCTAACAAACATACACTCATAAAAATGTTTGCCACGTCCTCTTTAATACAAGGGCTACAGCATTGCTAAATGATAATATTCTATCTGATGCCTCAGGCTTTTGGCTCCAAACACACAGAAACTATAGCTCCTCCTCAGAGCAAAGGGAAACCAAGTGATAGCTGATAGAAAGGGAGGTACGAAGAGAAATGGAAAGAAGGCATGATTTGGAATGTCCACAGTGACTATGGCCTTGAAATTAGGAATAAAGGGCAAACTTGCAGAAATATAAGAGGAAATACAAAAGGTTTCATAAAACCACAAAGGTAAAAATCACTATTATTACCATGAAAAATAATAGCATTAATAAGACCATCACTATCACACTACAAGAAACCCTGGTGGCATAGTGGTTAAATACTACGGCTCCTAACCTAAGGGTCAGCAGTTTGAATCCACCAGGTGCTCCCAGGAAACTCTATGGGGCAGTTCTACTCTGTCCTATAGGGTCGCTACAAGTCAGAATCAACTCGATGGCAACGGGTTTTTTTTTTATGGATCACACTACAAGAACGGTGTCAGACTTGCTTGGCTTGCTTTGGCCACGTCATCAGGAGGTTTGGTGAAGTAGAGGGCCAAGAAAGGCAAGCGAGGCCCTTGGTGAGATGGTTTGGCACAATAGCCACAATGATGTGCTCTAACAAGCTGGCAATCATGAGGATAATGCAGGACTGGGCAATATTTTGTTCTGTTGTACGTATGGTTGCCATGAGTCAGAGCTGACTTGAAGGCAGCTTACAACAACAACTTCACAATACAGTAAAACTGACTGAATTAGAAATTTACAAACCAATAAAAAAGGAAATATCTAACAGCGAACACTTACTATTTTTGCCAGGCACCCATGCTACAAACTCCAAATGTGTTTTTTTTTTTCACTTAATCCCCTAACCAGTACTGTGAAATTTGTTCTACTTCTATACTCAATTTACAGCTAGAAGCTCGAGGTTTAGAGTTTAAACAACTTGCTACAAACCACACAGTTAGTTAAGTGGACTGATTCCAGAGTTCATTTTCTGCTATCACTGCTTTAGCAGAGAAAAGGTGTGTTGAGAACAATGCTCTTTCTGTTGCTCATAACTTATTGACATAAACTCATTGCAAACATAAATTTTAAGTATTAGATGTTACTCTTGGCTCTAGGTGCAGAATGTGGGAGAAAATTTGGGCCAAATTTGGACTTTTGGGCAAAGTTGGCATCACTTTCTTCACAAATATAAACCAGTGGGGGCACTGCTATCAAACTCGAGACTCTGATACCCTCAACTGTAAACATTTCTGAAGCACAGTTACTGCAGTTACGTGGAAACATGAGATAAAATTTATAGTATTTCCCCAAAGCACAGGGCTGGATGGTTGAAAAATAATGACATCTATGGGACTGCTAATGGTTACTTGAGGTCAATGTCGACAGATATTTTTGCAAAATATGAATACTAATTGGAGGGGGGGATTCTGTCGAGTTTCAATACAGCAGATTCCCCCAACAATGTTATCCTCGTCCCACATTTTAAATAAATGAATAAGATTTCTAGAGCTTACCCACAGACATTTAGCTTTCAGAAAGGAGCATGTGGCCTAATGAGAGTATATTTACTGAAGCTTGAGACTAGAGAGAGGAGGAGGACAGGCTGTTCTTTCTAAGCTTGGGCTAGACCTTTAGGCCAAACTCCCTCAAGCAAGACTAGAGTTGGCATAAAGTTGAGAGGGGCATGGAGAGATCTGGGGCAGGGAAGTACAACAACACACACACACACACACACACACACACAAGTAATTTTTCTTGCAGTAGTAGGGGCTGTAATTACTATCATGGGTAAATTCTGCTTTCCAGGACCCTGCCTCAGGTCTTTGCAATGCCCTGATTGGATAGCACCAGGTTTTAGTGTGAATATGACAGTGGTGGTGGTAATGGTGATAGTAGTGATAACAACTGCGAATATTTTTGAGCATTTCCAGGCACTGGAATACATTACCCTCCTATGGTTGTTGTGAAGCTAAAATGAGTTAGGTACTATTACTATCTCCTTCTACCAGATGGGAAAGAGCCCTGGTGGCACGGTGATTAAACACTCGACTGCTAACCGAAAGGTTGGCTATTTGAACCCACCAGCCACTCCTCAGGCGAAAGATACGGCAGTCTGTTTCCTTAAAGATCACAGCACTGGGTACCCTGTGGGGTAGTTCTACTCTGCCCTATAGGGTTGCTATGAGTTGGAATTAACTCGACAGCGACAGGTCCTATAAATGGAGAAACTTGTAAAGTGCTCTGTATGTAACATCCCATTCAGTCCTCACAATTACCAGTTGGGTGCATTATTATTCCCATTTCACAGATGAGGAAACTGAGGCACAGAGTGGTTACTTGCTCATGGTCCCACAGCTAATAGGTAAACAAGCTAGAATTGACCTCCAGGTTTATTTGATTCCAAAGCTCATGTGCTTAACTGCTTGCTATATTATACTTTGGAACCAGTATTCTGTGCCACCGCCCCCCTCCCCGGCCATGTCCCACCCCCTAATCCTTCTTTCTCACACTCTGGTCCCAGTGAATACTGAATCTCAGTTCCCTCAGTTGTCCAATGGGATAAAATCAATGCCTATCTCTGAGGCCTGGTGTGACATCCAAAATCCTATAATGTAGGGAAAAGTTTGCATGGTGTCTCCCATATAAAGACTTGGTACCCGTTATTAGAATTAGATCACCACTCCCATTGTCCTCTTGTCTCCCTGCCAAGCACCTCCTTCCCAGGCCCAGAAGGAAGCTGAGGGTGAATTTCCCTAGGAAAAGAAGGAACGGGGCCAAGGGTTAATGTGTAGGGGATGAACTGAGCCAGATGAGAGGAACAGGAGAGGGGGGTTTGCTTTGGATTTCATTGCTGGGAACCCCCATCTCTTTTATTATTTGTATAAATCACTTGGCTGTGAAGGCACCACAGGCCAGGCCTCTGAGTGTGTAGATGATAATAAATTGGCTAGCCCAATAAATAATGGGGAAAACCAGGCTGCCAAATGAAGAAGGATTTAGATCATTTAAATCCTAGGCTATGAGTTGTCCAATCCACTTTAATACTGATAAGTGTGGGATAATAACTCATAGCAAACACCTCCCCCCACCAACCCCCCAACACAGCCCTTCTAACCCCTTCTTCTGCCCCTTGCAAACAGAAAGAGAACCTTGAGGGGATTTGCAGAATGAAAAGGGATGGCATATACTGACCAGAAATGAGCCCAAGTTATTACATAATAATCCCAGATGCCTCAGCTTGGGTTTAGAGCAAATATGCAGAGCTAATAGAATGCTGCAAGGTTCGATTAGCAGCAAAAGAGATTCTAAATCTAAGAAGGTTTTTATACTATTAAATTGGATGAAAAAAAAGAGTCTTACAGTTGGGTATAATGAAAAAAATGGAAAAGGATTAGGAAAACATAAAACCATGGGCATTGCTGGGGTGGCGACAGAGTGTCCTAAGGATGGAGTTAACTCTGAGGGACACTATTGTCAAAACTAGAGACAACTTAGTCATCAGAATGGCCCATTCTCAGCAGCTGTGGCTGTTCCTTCAAGACTCACAACCCACACTTACACACATGGCCTAGAGGGTAAGGAAGCAGGATCCTCCCTGGTAACATGGAATCTCAGGAATTTGAATAATCAGTCATTGCTGGATTTGATGATGATACATTATTTCATCAGCAAATATTAACTGAACACCACCTACGTGCCAGACATTGTTCTAGAGCTGAAGATACGTCATTGCACAAAACAGGCTGTGATGGTGGCCGTAACAATGGAGCATTTACACTGTGCCACATGCTCTACGTGCATTTGCTCCTTCAGTCCTCACAACAGTCAAATGATGTAGGCACTATTATCACTACCATTTTATAAACAAGTAAACTAAGGCTCAGAGAGGTTAAGTAACTGGCCCATGATCATGCAGAAAGCGATGATGCTGACATCCAGACTGTCTAAAACCCATCTGCCTTACACTGCTTCCAAATGAGGAAGTGAATCCTAGCAGCCATCGTTAGAATGATGATATTGCTGACAGCCCCCCGCCCCATGCTGCCCCCTTCCCTAGGTGTGTGCATAAGTACATTTCACAAGTGGGTATCTGAACTGAAACCAAAAAAAAAAAACACCAAACCTGTTGCTGTTAAGTCGAGTCTGACTCACAGTGACCCTACAGGACAGAGTAGAACTGCTCCATAGGGTTTCCAAGGAGCAGCTGGTGGATTCAAATTGCCGACCTTTTGGTTAGCAGCCGTAGCTATATGAACTGAAGTGAATGAAAATGTTTTTTGCTCTTGTGCAATTTGGTAATCACTGTCAATATCTGTACAAGGGTATGAGACCAGGATTGCAGCTATGTGTTTTCATCCTTCCTCACTCAGTACACCTTGTGGCACAGGTCTCTGGATCACTTTTGGTATCTCCAACTGGCTCTGTTTAGAACCAAAGACTTACTTTTATTCTCTAGCACAACACTGTCCAACAAAAGTACAATGTGAGCCATATATATCATTAAAAATTTACTAGTAATAACATTAAAAAATAAAACCAGATAAATTAATAAAATTATTTTATGCAATTAATCCAAAATGTTAGATCATTTCAACATACAATGCATATAAAAATTATTAATGAGTTATTTTATAGTCTTTTTTTCAAAACTAAGTTTTCAAAATCCGGTGTGTGTTTTGTACTTATAGTGCATCTCAGTTGGGACTGGCCACATTGGAAGTGCTCCATAGCTAGTGTGCCCGTTACACTGGACAGTGAGAGCCAGTGAACTGTTAATTTTCATGGACTTGTCCTGCCTAGATTAGAGCACAGAAGCTGTGCCTTTTTATTGAGTGTCTACTACATATCAAAACCTTTACTGGGTATTTTCATACACATCACACCTAATCCTCCCAGCAGTAATCCAAGAACACACCACTGGCCCCACATTACAGATGGATATACTGGGTGAAAGTGATCAGAGCCTCCAAGGTTGTAGTAAAAAATTTAATGTTGTCTCTTCAACACCATGTTGCCTTACACAAAACAGGATTCAACAAATATCTGTGAATGGAAGGCTACTTGGCAAGGTGAAAAGAGTTGTAAATTCAATCAGTTATGCCTGATTTTAAAGCTTGCCCTCTTCCAGCTACACCTTAATTCCTGTGGGTTTGTCATAGCCCTTAATGCCTATGTGCAGTGATTCCCAAATGCTTATAAAGCATATGGGCCTTTAATCCCAGACAAATAACTTATAGATGGGAAATTCTTGATGTAAGTATTATGTTTATTGGTCTCTTTATCTATTTTGACTGCATTTGGTTTAATAAGCAGTTATCAGGCACCTACAGAGTCCCTCGGTGATGCAAATGGTTAAATGTTCAACTACTACCCTAAAGGTTGATAGTTTGAACTCACCCAGAGACACCTTGGAAGACAGGCCTGTCAATCTGCTTCCATAAAGATTACAGCGTTGAAAACCCTATAGGCCAATTCTACTCTGTAACGAGGTTGCCATGAGTCAGAATCAACTGGATGGCAACTAACAACAACAACATATCAGACCTAGGGGCTGCACGAGACCTTGGAGGTTCAAAGATTATCAACACATGATCCCCACCCTCAAGCAGTTCCGTCTGGTTGGGAAGACAGACATGCCACAGAATGTTTAATACAGTTAAGTGCTATAAAATACCTTAGATTCACAGAAATACTGAGCTGGAAGTGATTTTAAATGGTATCCTACAATCTGTACTACACAATTTGGCACTAAATTACATACTATCTTGATTTCACAATAGGTGGTTCTTTTTTTTTTTTTCCTTTCTTTTAACTAACAATAGGTTCTTGAAGGAAGAAACTCATACATCTTTACTCCCCAATGCAACTTGCGGAGCACCAAACAAATGACGGGTGAACATCTCTCAATTAACTGGCCTTGGCCCTGTCTCTGCTTCTGTGTTTATCAAGTAACCAAGAGTTAGATTCCTAATGGGTAAAGGGTGGTTTCGTCAGACTTTGCTGAAGTTCTAATTATAGAGCACACTTTCAGAGAATACAGAGGTAGGAAGGTTCTTCACTCTTCCTACAATAAAATGCCTTAAAACAAATTCTCTTGAGGAGTTTTTATTAAATTAATTAGTAAATTAATTCAAATACTTATTAACTATTATGCATTCGCTGGTATGACTAGAACTGTTAACATGATAGTCTTTGCCCTTGAGAACATCACTGTCTGATGAAGGATACAGACATATGAAGAGGTAGTTGAAACGTAGTGTGATAGGAACTAAGATACGTACAGAGTGAAACGGTGACATTAGAAGGAGCACCTAACTTTAACTTGGAGAAGTCATGGAAAGTTTCCTGGAAGAAGCATCCTAAGTCTAGTCCTAAAAGACAAATGAGAATCAGGTTGGCCAAAGGTCAAAGGATGGGGGAAGGAAGTAAGAAGACCAGTAGAGTACGGTACATTTGGGAACCAACAATATGACTGCAGCATGGAGTGCTGGGTAGAACAAGAAAGCCTGTCCAGATGACACTGGAGAAGTAAGCTTGAAGTTCATGATGAAGGTCCTCATGGACAGGAAGAGGACACATCAATGGCTTTAAGGAAATAGCCAGAATTGTGCTTTAAGAACACTGTATTGTAGCTCTTGCCGTGTTTCGTTATGGTGCTTGTCACATTCTGTTGTCACTGTTTTTCTTATCTGCTTCCACCACTATATTCAGATCCTTAAGACAAGGGCTCTGGTCTTATTTCTCTTAGTATCCCCAGTGCTTTAATGCAGTATCTGCTGCATAACTGATGATCAATCCTTATTTTGATGAATGATGTCTGTGGGACTTAGTAGATTTGAGGGGACTCAATCTGCTGAGGATACATTACTGGAAGGGTCCTTAACCTAGATTCCAAAGACCTTCTAAAATTACATGCAAAAATTTGTACGTAAATAGATAAGTGGTAACTTTGGTGAAGGGTAAGACAGTACAGAATACTGGGGAAGCCAGCACAACTTGTACAAGGCAAGGTCATGGAAGCTCCATAGACACATCCAAACTCCCTGAGGGACTGAATTGCTGGGCTGAGGGCTGTAGGGACCATGGTCTGGGGGAACATCTAGCTCAATTGGCATAACATAGTTTATAAAGAAAATGTTCTGCATTCTACCTTGGTGAGTAGAGTCTGGGGTCTTAAAAGCCTGTGAGCAGCCATCTAAGATACTCCACTGGCCTCACCCCTTCGAGAGCATAGGAGAGTGAAGAAAACGAGATAAAAGGGAAAGATTAGTCCAAAGTACTAATGGACTGCAACTACCATGGCTTCCACCAGACTGAGTCCAGTACAACTAGATGGTGCCCGGCTACCACCACTGACTGCTCTGACAGGGAT
>NW_004444066.1:5988749-6046842 GCF_000243295.1 Trichechus manatus latirostris | reverse complement strand
AGCTGGAGAAAAATGTAGAACAAAATTCTAACTCACAAAAAAAGACCAGACTTACTGGCCTGACAGAGACTGGAGAAACCCCGAGAGTATGGCCCCCGGACACCCTTTTAGCTCAGTAATGAAGTCACTCCCGAGGTTCACCCTTCAGCCAAAGATTAGACAGCCCCATAACACAAACAACACTAAAGGGGCACAACAGCCCCAGGACAAGGACTAGAAGGCAGGAGGGGACAGGAAAGCTGGTAATAGGGAACCCAAGGTCGAGAAGGGACAGTGTTGACATGTCATGGGGTCATTAACCAATGTCGTAAAACAGTATGTGTACTAACTCTTTAATGAGAAAGTATTTGTTCTGTAAACCTTCATCTAAAGTACAATAAAAAAAATTAAAAAAATTTGTGTGGAAATATGTACATTTTGTCTGGAGTGAGAGATTATCACTTTCAACAAGTTGTCAAAGGGGTCTAAGACCTCACAATGATTAAAAATCAACACATAAATAGGAATCCTTATAAAAATTGGACTTTAGAGCCCTCTCAAGCTAGGGAAGGCCTCTCAGAGGTGGAACACTAAGGCAAAGTTCACATCAAAGGTAGAAAAATGGATAGGCAGGTGAGGATGTGACCTAAAGTTTTCCAGGTGTAGGAGATGTAGAGGTGGTACAACAGAATGGTTTTATGGTGACAAGACGACACTTGCAGGAAAAGGGGAAAAGATCTTGGAGGTGGTAGAGCAAATTCTTCCACTTCCTCTAAGTTGGTAATTGATAGATATCTAGTCCTTAAAGGAGAGTGTTCTGTGTAGGGTTACAAATAAGGAGCTTTGAAATCACCATCAAATGAGACCATTGCAAATGAAGAGCCCTTAGAGTCACAGAACCCAAGGAAGAAAAAGTTTCTATTTCTGGAAGAAAAATGTCTCATAGAAGATGCCTCCCTTCCTTTCTCCTTCATGAATTTGAATCTGTGAACTTAAAATAATACTTTTAAATGACAGAGATGATACAGAGGTATAGAGAAATATTCTTGACGAAGTTATTAAAATATTTATAGTAATTTTGTTTCAATGGTAGAAAATGGATGATTTTTACTTTCTGATGTTTTCTAATTTTTTTTAACAATGAGAATGTTTTGCTTTTATTGAGACATACACAGAAAAAGAAAACAAATTCCATTTTGAAGAAAAAAAGGTAAGATAAAATGCAAAAACTAGTGTTCTAAAAGAAAGATTGCAGGAGGGCACTGTATTTCTTTTAATTTTTTTAAAATTGTACTTTAGATGAAGGTTTACAGAATAGTTTCTCATTAAACAGTTAGTACACATATTGTTTTATGACAATGGTTAACAACCCCACAACATGTCAATACTGTCCCTTCTCAACCTTGGGTTCCCTATTACCAGCTTTCCCGTCCCCTCCTGCCTTCCAGTCCTTGTCCCTGGACTGCTCTGGAGGGCACTGTATTTCTCAAATTGTGTTCCACAGGCCACAGAGCTCACAAACATCAAAGATACTCATTTAAAACTGCAGATTCCTGGGCCCCACCCCAGTTGTACTAAATCAGATTCTTTAGGACTGGGACCTTGGAATTTGCAATTTTAAAAACTCTCTAGATAATTCCTATGCACACCACAGGGATTTTGACAACATGTGGTTAAGGATGAAGCACACAGTAAGGAAGGTTCAAGCCTAGCAGGCAACCTTTCTTTTCCATATACACAGGACCATTGTGATCCACAGCGTTTTCACTGGCTCATTTTTCAGAAGTAGATCTCCAGGCCTTTCCTTCTAGTCTGTCTTAATCTGGAAGCTCCACTGAAACTTCTTTAGCATCATAGCAGCATGCCAAGTCTCCAATGACAGATGGGTGGTGCCTACGCTTGAGGTGCACTGGCTAGGAATCAAAACCTGGGTCTCTGGCATGAAAGGTGAGCATTCAACCACTGAACCACCACTGTCCTCTTAGAGTCAATAGTTGGGGTAACAAAAACAATGTAAGGGGCTTTCTCTGAAGGTGGTGAGTGTGGCCCCATGATGCGGGTATTTAAACAATATACAGAGCTCTGAGGACCAAGTCATGTCAGGAGGGACTGGGTCGTCATCTATCAGGTTTTCTAGAGCTGCTATTCCTGGCTGTGTGGGAGGTTTGCTTCCAATACCGAGTCCACGATTTTAGGTCACCTAAATTTTAATTTATTCTATCAGGTCATATCTGATGCACCCTTGGAAATTATCTTACATTCTTTCTGAAACAGGGTAGAGTAAAAACATTCCAGGTCAACAGTCTTGTTCTGACAGATTGATAGCAGCCTAGTTACAGGTGGACCAAACTGTCTCTATGTTTCTAGGTAAGAAATTGTATTTTTGTGGAGGAAGAATTGCATAGGTACACACACTCCACTGACGATTCTTCATGGAGGTAATGGGATTTCCCTAATCGAACCCATTAGACTATCTTCTTGTAATTATCTCAGGGGCCAATCTGTCTATGTAATGGGCTCTGGAGGAATCAAATCTTCACGCTCTTACAAAGGAAAATGTTGTGTACGTGTCAGAATAAAACCGTTTTGAACAATTACTGGCTAACCATGAAATTGTTAGATTTGGGATTTTATTGCTCCAAAGGGTATTTCTTTTTTCTTGGGCTTTTTAATAAATCTAAAATGTGCATGATGCCAGTGGCACGAGGGACTCCACACCATATGGTGAGGCTGGGCAAGCTGCTGCCTGCCTGTTCGTTCTGTGGGAGGATATGAGAATCTTAAGGCTGGAGAGACTGCCAAAATTCTGAATGGCTTCGGGTGTCACTAATGACCAGCTCTGCAGCCTTGCTGGATTGGGCTGGCCGACTGTCCCAGTTCCCCCTACTTGGACATTAATGCCTTGACATTTAGCACATGTATTATAATTTTTTCAGCCAGTGATATCCGAAGATTTTCTCACTATGCAATCATATTCCAATTTCCTCATTCCCTTTTTTAGTGCACATTTTTTAGTGTGCAGGGTAGAGACAGTAGATCCATTGCGAAGAGGAAATCATGAAAAGCTGGGGATTAAACATTGATAAAAATACAATAACAAATAATAACACATGAACCAGGTTCTAGGCCAAGCATTTTCTTTATATTATCTCATTTAATTCTCTTTAACAATGCCCCTGTGTTCTGAAGAGTAGCAGCAATTATTAACTGGTAGGAAATGAAGGGTATGTGAATGGCTGGGTGGGTGGGGAAGGATTATTTTTCTTCCCTTTCCACCACCGAGCATGCATTCTAATATGGTTTCAATGTATCCTGGATTGAAAGGACTCAGGAAATGATGTAGGATTCATGCATTCTCAAAACATGTGACTTTGCCAAAAATTTACAAAACCATCCTATGAGGCTACTAAAAGGCATCATGTTTAGGATTCTCCCCTGCTGTGATACTTGCAAGATGCCCTTTTCAACGGAAGGAAAAGATGAGGTGGCTCCTGTATGCCTAGCAAGAGGGCACTGGCATTAATTTTAGGCTGGGGACTTTGATGGCCTTTTTTACTTCTTGATTAGCTGCTACGTTCCCTCCCCCTCCAAGTCTAATCCAATTCAAATTTCTCAAGCACTAAGGTTCTATAGTATGGAGCCCTGGTCACACAAACGATTAAGCACTCAAGTGCTAACTGAAAGGTTGGTTGTTCCAACCCACCCAGTGGCTCCTGGGAAAGACCTGGCGATCTGCTTCCATAAAAGTTATAGCCAAGAAAACCCTATGGGGCAGTTCCACTTTGTCACATGGGGTCGCTTTGAGTTAGAATCGACTCAATGGCATCTAACAACAACAACAAGGATCTTTAATTTTTCAGAAAATAATTTCCCTTTCTGATTCTGTTGAAAACTTATTTCAATTCTCTTCCTTGTCAAATTGATTTTCCCCAAGCTTCCCTCCAATGGGCCCTCTGTAATACAAGGAAGAAAACACACATCAGACTATTAAGCCAACAGGAGAAGGAACTGCAGAGGAAGTCATGAGCTAAAGCATGCCCCACATATGCTCACAAAATCAAGGAGCAAATATTGCTACCAATCAATCTGCCTCCATATCAAGTGGTGTGCAGCCAGGATTACCAAGATTAAACCAGGACTGGATGACGTGCAAAAGTGGGCTTGGCTGACCTTATTGATTCTTCCTCACTGCAAAAGAATCACAGGTTAGCTGACAGAAATCAATTCAACTGCATTAAGCTAAGCCAAGTGTAGATTTATTCATACCAGGCCTGGAAACGACTTTGTAAAATGGTGGAAAAATATTTATCTATATACTAGGTATACATACTCATTTATAAATAAATACTGATACATTTACATAAATAGGTCCCTGCTCCTTTTCCCTTTTTATAATATTTAAAAATATGAAATAAAGTAGCATAGCATAAACCTTGAGGCCATGCCTACATTTCTTCCTACCCCTAATTTTTTTTTTTTCCCCAAATAAAAGAGGTTCTTTGCATTGAGCTGTCATCAACGGGGCTATTTTAGCCCCACCCCCGGTTGCAGGACAGGATGGTAGAGCAGACATAGATACTGCAGTGAAAGAGGCAATGAAAGCCATTTGCACTTGAGGAAATCATCATTTTTGGCTTTTTAGATTCCAGAAACCTGGCCCTCAGGCTTTCATGTACCATGGGGAACACAGAATTCATTCTCTTCCCTCCTCCAGTGAGAGCACACAGGCTGGGACTGAAAAGAGTGTTCAGAATGAACAATGGATGGAAAACACTGCCCTTCCAGCAGAGAGAAATGTGAAATTCCACTCCTACCCTCACACGTGTCACCAGGGAACCATCCTGTGTGCTCCATCAGTACCGGGACACGAGCCAGGCAATCATTTGTACTCGAGGGCTCAGCCTTAGCCTAAAAACCATCAGAAGAGCCAAAGAGGGGCTCCTTCTCATTCCTCATCTCCAAGGAACAAAGAACAACACATTTTACTGCAAGAAATTGTTTGTGGCTCTGCTTGAGAATAGCTTAGAGCTTGTTTTCCTTTGGGTGGGCAGGCTGTCTGTCTCCTTCTGAGCAGACCTTGCCTGCTAAGACATTTATCCTCTGCCTTCACAGCTATTCACAGCCGTTCAGGCCTTTGAAATACACTGCCAGCTACTGGGATTCATTGCATGTCCTCTGGTGCATGGCCAGGAAACCCAACAAAAGTACTTTTACCAAACACACGTGGTCAGCACCTCAGAGAAGAGGCGGTTAAGAGGGCAAGGGTCAAATTTATATTCTAATTTGGAATATAGACTACCCATTCCCAATCTGGTGGAATAAATAATCGACCAAAACTCTTCAGCTGTTCCGAGCTGGACACGGTGGCAACAGGAGACATCTGCATCTTTGCAGCAGCACATCAGGCGCACTGCCTCATTAGCCCACGACTTCAACTCTAAAGCATGCCTTACACCAAGAGGCACGTGGAATGATGGGTAAGGACCTCTGGGTCAGGAGTGAGCGGGCCTGAGTTCTTATCCTAGTTCTACCACTTGGGAACAGTATGTCCTTAAACAAGTGGCTTAACCTCACCAAAACCAGAGTGTCCTCAACAAAAAAATGAAAGGCAGAATTTCATTTTTTGATTTTGAGCATTTTAGTCCATAAAAACGAGATAATAAAAACCTGATTCACAGGGCGATTATAGAAATCTAATAGGAAAATTAATACGCTACCATTTTGTAAGCTGTAAAGTGCTATATAAATGTGTAAGCTAAAAGTGCTATATAAATGGGGTGTCCCCATGTGTGCCAGAGTAGAACCATGCTCCATAGGGTTTTCAATGGCTGATTTTTCAGACGTAGATCGCCAGGCCTTTCTTCCAAGGCACCTCTGAATGGACTCAAACCTTTCAGTTAGCAACTGAACACATTAACTGTTGGCACCACCAGGGACAATTATCAGGGTCTTATAATTTAGTAAGTCACTGAATTTCTCTGAACTTGTCTCTCCACCTAAACTGTCTGCTTTCTGTTTGAGGAGAAAAGGAGGTGAAAAGGTACTTTCTTTTAAAGCCACAATTTATCCTAGAAATGCAAGCAATTATTATTTAGAGAGCTCATTTTGACTTTTGGCGTTATGATGCACACACTGCTAGTTCTTGGCTCCATGACAGGTTTTAAATGGCCTGGCTATGAAAACCTTATAGAGCTATTATGCGTTACACCTGTGATGGCCGTGCAGCATGTTAATCAAGACAATTAGGCTGGGGACTCAGAGAACAGCTTTCCACCACTGTGCATAATCCTCCCCACTTTGAGAGGGAAATTAGCAGCTGCTTTATGGTGGCTCATATGATCTCACTTTGTCGGAGAGGGATCCCAATCAGATCCACCTTGACTAAGCAACATCTATCACTGGTGCCTGGAATGCCAAAACATCCAGGGAGAAATACTAACTTTGACTTTGAAACAACTTCTGGGCTGGGAGTAAAAAAAAAGTCACATGTGGTGCTCACTGGATAAAACAGCCCCCAGGTGACAGGCAGGGACAGGAAGGAGAAAGTTGATCTCTCTTAAGTGATATATTCCAGAGAAAAAAGGAACAAGGGACAAGCAGATGAAATTATCTCTCAAAGCATTTTATTCTCTAGCCTGCAAAAGGAAAAGGAGAATGAGTCTTCTGGGCGGTACAACTCTACCTGCTCCTTATGAGCTTCTCACCGACATTACAAAATCTCTTGAATTTTTTTCCCTTCCCCTGCCCACCGCCATGCCCATCTTTTCTAGGAAACATGAGAAAATATCTTGTGGTTTGGATTTCTTTTCACCCATGGGCAAGGCAGCTTGGACTAATAATTAGTGATTAAAGAGGTGGCAAATACAAATGCTAGTTATGTGCTGATCATAACACTCCAATTTTGCACGCATTTAGCTCATTAAATCTTGTGAGATAAAGGTGCTGTGGGGATATTTTATTTATTAAGTTTCAAATAATAGATTTTAGTCTTTAGAGCAGTTTTAGGTTTACAGAAAATTTAAGCAGAAAGTACAGACAGTTCCCATAGATCCCTCCCCTTGCCACCCTAGTTTCCCCTATTAGTGACATCTTGCATTAGTGTGGTACACTGGTTACAACTGATGAACCAATATTGACTTAAAAAAAAAAAAAAAAAGTTGCTGTTCGAATTGATTCTGACCCATGGCAGGCCCGTGTGTCAGAGAGTAGAACTGTGCTCCATAGGGTTTTCAGTGGCTGATTTCTCGGAAGTAGATCACCAGGCTTTTTATGCACCAAAACACCGCATGGCTTTGCAGCAGACTCACAGGGTGCTGCAGGACATTTTACATTTAAGGGAAACACAGTGACATTCGACATCTGTCAGATACTGTGAGAACCACTAGCATGAGGGAACTCAACTGCTTAAACATTTGTTATTTTGTGTGTCATCAAGTCGATTTTGACTCACAGAGACCCCATGTGACAGAGTAGAACTCTCTAATAGCGTTTTCCAGGCTGTAATCTTTACAGGAGCAGATTTCCAGGTTTTTCTCCCGTGGAGCAACTGAGTGGGTTTGAACCACCAACCTTTTAGTTAGCCATCGAACGCTTAACTGCTGCGTCACCAGAGCTCCTACCTTAGAGTGTGGTACACAGGTAGTCCCCGGCTTACGATGTTCTATTCCCACAACTCCGATTTAAGCTGATTCTAATGTAAGTTGAATACCTTTTTTTCTAGTTTTCATTATTATTGCCTTTATCAGTATCTTTATAAATCCGATCTTTGAA
Source organism: Trichechus manatus latirostris (assembly GCF_000243295.1). Taxonomy (NCBI): domain Eukaryota; kingdom Metazoa; phylum Chordata; class Mammalia; order Sirenia; family Trichechidae; genus Trichechus; species Trichechus manatus. The sequence goes on along the minus strand of NW_004444066.1, from coordinate 6,039,093 downwards.
CATCTGCAAGTGAACATCTGAGAATGATAACATCAGCAAATTACGTGCTGCAACACTGTATGTAGTACATATTACTAACGATAAGATGTACAACAAACAAAAACAAAAACCAGAGAGTCGTTTAAGTGTGGTTTGTCGTAACTCAAATACGTTGCAAGTTTGGGCTAACAGTATTCCCTTTAATAACATACTTTTGCAAAGCTGCATTCTTGACATTTAATGTGATTAAAAACACATACTGCATAAAAATCAAGGTGGAACAGGAAACAAGGTTGGTGCTGTCCAATCTGATTCCGAGGTTTGAGAAGCTGTGCAGAATCCAGTAGGTTCACGTACTCCATTGCAAGTAATCGCGGTTAAGGATGAAATAAAAATATTATTTCTTTCAATCTATGTGCACTACATTTTTTCAAACAGCTACTAAATTGTTTAGACATAAATACTAAGTAGTTTTGACCTAATTACTTAATAAGCAGAACTATTACTGTTATTTTTTTGGCCCAGGAGCACCATGCTGTTTTCAATTGCCTCATATGCATGCAAAAGCTGGACAATGAATAAGGAAGATAGAAGAAGAATTGATGCCTTTGAATTACGGTGTTGGTGAAGAATATTGAATATATCATGGACTGCCAGAAGAATGAACAAATCTTTCTTGGAAGAAGTACAGCCAGTACGCCCCTAAGAAGCAAGGATGGTGAGACTACATCTTACGTACTTCGAACATGTTATCAGGAGGAATCAGTCCCTGGAGAACGACATCATGTTTGGTAAAGTAGAGGGTCAGCGAAAAAGAGGAAGATCCTCAACGAGATGGACTGACAGTGGCTGCAGCAATGGGCTCAAACATAGCAAAGATTGTGAGGATGGTGCAGGACCAGGCAGTGTTTTCTTCTGTTGTACACAGTGTCTCTATGAGTCGGAACCGACTCTACGGCACCTAACAACGACAATGGCTAACGATGCTGAACATCTTTTCATGTGCTTATTTGCCATCTGCATATACTCTTTGGTGAAATGTCTCTTTGTGTCTTTTACCCATTTTTTAAATTGGATTGTTTATTTTTTTACTGTTGAGTTTTGAGAGTTCTTTACATATTCTAGAGACTAGTCCTTTGTCACATACATGGTTTGTAAATATTTTCTCCCAGTCTGTAGCTTGTCATTTCATCCTCTTAGCAGCCTCTTTTGTAGATCAAATGGTGATGAAGTTCAGTTAATTAATTTTCCCTTTTATGGACTGTGTTTTCGTGTCAATTCTAAGAACTCTTTGCCTAGCTCTTCGAAAAATTCTATAGCTTCATGTTTTACGTTTAAGTCTGTGATTCATTTTCAGTTAATTTTCCATAAGGTGTGAGACTTAGAGGTTCATTTTTTGTGGATGGATATCTAGTTGCCCCTGAATCATTTGTTGAAAAGGCTGTCCTTCACTGAATTGCTTTTGTACCTTTGTCAAAAATTGGCTGTGCATATTTGTGTGGCCTACTTCTGGGTTCTCTATTCTGTTCCACTGAGCTATGTGTCTATCCTTCCATTAATACCTATTACAATAGTTATAAAATAAATCTTGAAATAAAGTAGACTAAATTCTTCCCACTTTTTATTTTTCAAAATCATTTTAGCTATTCTAGTTCCTGTGAATTTCCATATGATTTTTAGAATAATCTTCTCTGTATCTGCAAAAAAATATTGCTGGGATCCGGATAGGAATGGCATTACATTTGTATATTAATTTGAGGAGAGTTGACATCTTTACTATGTTGCATTATCAAGGTCTATGGTTTTAATCACCAATTGATAACATTTGTTTATTTTAGGACAGGGGTCACAAATTCAATTGCTCAAAAAGGGCCCTTATAGCACATTTAAGAACATTTAGCTTCTTTTGGTAGCACACTGGATACCGAATTATATTTCTCTAATGGCTGCTAACCAAAAGGCTGGCAGTTCAAATCCATCAGCCACTCCTTGGAAACCCTATGGGGCAGTTCTACTCTGTCCTACAGGGTCGCTATGAGTCAGAATCGACTCAACGGCAACAGGTTTGGTTTTGGTTTTGGTACCATAAGAAAACAATAGCTCAAACAGATGTTAAATGACAAGGAACATTTGACCTCAGTATCAGAAATTAATAGGGAATGGTGAGGATTGTGGCTTGCAGGAGAAAGCATGCCCTGATGACTGGGTCAGCAGTTATTCAATTCCTCAGGTTGTTGCCACTTGAGAACACAGGCACAGCACTGCTAAGTTGTACACATTTTCAACAGAAGTCAGAAAACCATTTTTAAAAAATCTAAAGTGTTGACAGCTACTTTTTATTAACATAAAACAAAATGAGTCAAATACGTCTCAGTGGGCTGGATCCAGATGACCGGCAGCTTCTCGATGATCTCTGAATGACAGGAGGGAACAAGAGAAGGTCCCCAGCCTCCAGGAGCAGACACTCCAGCTAGAGCAACAGACAAACAGATGCCACAAAGCAGTGTGCTGTGTGCTCTGGTAACAGTGGGAGCTGAGCAAGCACACAGCAGGACCTCTAACTTTGCTTTGGGAGGTCAGTCATGGCTGTCTCAAAGCAGAGACACTTTAAGCCTAGCTGTACGCATACTAGCAAAAAGTAAGGGATACTTTCCAGGGAATCAAAATTGTGGCATTTGGTACTCATGGGAAGGTTAGTTCAGTTGCTGATTCAACATATGCTATTTAATCCACACATCTCAAGCAAACACTGATGGGATCAAAGTTGTAATGCAGAGCTCTACCTCTGGGCATCACAGGATGTAGAGAGGAAGGGATCATATAGGTCAACGTTTCTTCAAGCGTTGTGTTACTTGTTAGTAGGAATTACAAGGAAAAAGGTTTCCAGAGGTGAATAGCTTCCCAATCTTCATAGCATAAAATCTGAGCTCCTTACCATTTTGTACAAGGCCCCGTGTGGTCTGACACCTGCCTGCCTATTCAACCTCCTTTCTTTTACCCACTCCTGCCTTCTGTCTGTTTTTTCAACACAGCAAGCCTCAAGGTTTTTGCATTTTGTCATTCATTCATTCAAGAAATATTGATTGTGGACCACTATTCCAGGTACTGGGATTACAGCAGTTGACAACGCTGACCTAGTTCTTGCTATCATGGAGCTTATATTCTAACAGAAGAGACATATATAAATTATGCCTGGTGTGATAAAGTCTATGAAGAAATATTAAGCTGGGTTAAGGCACAAATAATGGAGATTGCAAATTTAGATAGGGGTTGGGATGAATGTTTGAGCAGAACCTGAATGAAGTAATGGGCTAAGCCACAAAAGCACAGGGGAAAGAGCTTTCCAAATAGAGAGAAGTGCAGTACAAACGGCCTGAAGTGGGGACATGCTTGGCCCATCTGTAGAGGAACAAGAAGGGTAGTGTGCATAGAGCAGGGATAGTGGTAAAGTGGGGGTGAAGAGGACGCCAGGTAATGTGAGACTCTGTAGGCCTCGGCAGGCATTGTGGATTTTTTCCTCAGTGTAAGGAGAATCTCTGGAGGATTCTGAGCAGGGTAGTGACATGATCTGGCTTACACAGAACAGACAGTGAGTGGAAACAGGGACTGAAATCTTTTAAGAGATTGTTATAATAGTCCAAGTGAGAGATGGTGGCGGCTTGGAAACTAGTGTGGTAGCAGTGAGAGCAGGGAGAAGCTGTCCTGACTGAGACATGCTGATGGCAGAGCTGACAGAGTTTGCCTTTCATTTGGACATGGAGTGTGAGAGCAAGGATTTAAGGATGACTCCAAGGTTTTTGTTCTGAGCAAGTGGGTATTATTTACTGAGACTGAGAAAATTATGTGCCCGTAACTTCCCAAGGCTGGCTCCTTATCATGATTCAGGGTTCACTCCAACGTCCCCTCTCTGGAGAGGTCTTCCCTGACTACCCCTCGTCCTGTCAACAGCCTATGTTTTATTTCTTGGTGCTTAAAATTGTCTTATTTCTTTACTTATTTTGTTTAACTCATTTATCATCTGGATCCCCCACTGGAATGCAAGCGCCAAAAGAATAAGGACCATGTCTGTTTAGATTATTGCTGTATCTTCAGTAGCCAATTCAGTACCTGGATCATAGGATATGATCAATAAATATCTGTTGAATGAGGGTTAGAAAGTGCTCAACAAGGTAAACAAGGCTCTGGGTTTCTTTAGTGTGGTTCTTTTTCAGATCCTTTAATAAAGTAACTAGTTAATGAACTAAATAATATTGATTATCTACACTGTGGCAGGCCCTTTTCCAGGCTCTGGGGAAATAGAATAAGCAGAAAAAGCAATAATCTAGACCCTCGTGGAGTTTATAGCTCCTGGTGGAAGCAAAGACAACAACCTCACAAACACAGAATTTCCAGTGTGCTAAGAATTATGAAGGCTAGGTACACAGAGCTATGACAGCATGTGATCTGGGGACCTGACCTTGCTGTGGGGCACAGGGAAATCTTCTCTGAGCTGAGATCCACAGGAGGAGCAAAGGTGGGCCTCAGAGATCTCCGAGAAGGATACAGTCTAGTCTGTGACTATAGGTCCCAATTTTCTTGGAGCTTCTTGTGAGAAAAATCATGTCTTGGCAAAAGCTGAACTAGTCCTGCCTTGTCATTAAGTGGGGCTCAGATGGGTCAAGAACTTGGATGAAGATGAGGTGCTAGTTCATGACAGAGCTAATTTTGTGTTTATCAAGATACATCTGAAAAATGGGAATATGACTTACCTACCAGAGCTGCTGAGAGAATGAAAGTTGTAAAAATCTGTAAGCAGAGGGTTGGTGAAAAAGAGGAAGACCCTCAACGAGATGCATTGACACAGTGGCAGCAAAAATGGGCTAAAACACAGTAACGATTGTGAGGATGATGCAGGACCAGGCAGTGTTTTATTCTGTTGTACACAGGGTTGTCATGAGACTGTAACTTTACATCTGTAAAGTGCTTAGCACAGTGGCTAATACGTAAGAAGCACTAAATACCTGGTAATAATGATTGGATTTTAAATTCCTGAAGGCTATTAATCATATTGATACTCTTCCCACACACATATACCAACCGGCATAGTAGCTTACACATTTTTAAAAAAAAAAGTCAGTTTCAACTCATGGAGACCCATGTGTGTCAAAATAGAACAGTGTGCCACAAGGTTTTCAAGGGCTGGTTCTTTGGAGATAGAGCACCAAGCCTTTCTTTCAAGGTGCCTCTGGATGAACTCAAACCTCCAATCTTTTGGTTAGCAGCTGAGCACATTAACTGTTTGTACCACTCAGGGATGCCACCTTACACATTACTGTCCTTGTTAGTGGCCATTCAGTTGATTCTGACTCACGGTGACCCCGAGTATGCACAGTAGAACTCCTCCATACGGTTTTCAAGGCTATGACCTTTTGGATGCAGACTGCCAGGCCTTTCCTCTGAGACTCCTCTAGATGGGTTCTAACTGCTAACCGTTTGACTAGTAGTCCAGCACTTAGCCATTTGTGCCACTCAGAGCCTCTTGACCTTACACATGGTTGGGGTTAAGTAAACATTTGTTGAATGAATGAATGACTATTGACTCAATGACATACAATTTGGATCTGGCCAACTGTTCTCACCTGAGATGGTCACAGTAAATAAATACAAATAAATCAGGCCACATCCTGGTTTGGCTGCCTCAGGGTTGGTAGTTGCTGTTAGTTATTGATATAATGGGAAGAAAGATTCTTGCCAGCCAAGAACACTTGGCAGATTGCATGGAAGGAATTCAGTCTGATTCTTGGTTTTAAACTAATGGTAAGTTATATGTTGGATAGTCTCAGCGATTCACGAATTTTATGCAACAATATTACTTGTAATAGGAAGGCACAGCCAATGTCCAGGAATAGCTGCTATTAAAATGGTATTTTCTTTCACACTGAATTCCACATGCCAGATTTCTGCATGTGATTTCTCAGCTGCTACTCTAGTAGAGGAAGTGGTTTTGAATTAACAGTAATCAACCTGGCTCTCCAGGGGCACCTTGTACCTGAGAACCTTGGAGTCATCTGCAAACAGCAGTTAAGTCCCCCTGCTTCTTAAGGGACTGGTGCCTGGATTTGTGCTTAAATCAAGCAGAGTTGAAGGGGAGAGGCTGCAATCCTGAGCAAAGTGGGTATCAGAAGGGGTCATTCTTAGGCCTCTCACAAATCCAGGATTGAAAGGGCCAAAATAATCTGCAAGTCCCCTAAGACATTTTGCCTAAAAACTTTCTTCCACAAGCCCCCAAGTATCTAGTCAGGTATGAAAGGATGACTGGAAATTGGAACAGCAATTTTGGAGGGCAGTTTGTCAGTAACTATTATGAGAAGCATACCCTTCAACTCAGCAATTCCACTTCAAGGCAATTTCACTAGAGAAATCCTCGTATTTGTGCTAAAAGGCATAAGCTAGCACCCCCAATGTGGTATTATCTGTAAAAGCAAATATCTTGGCTCAATCTTAAGGTATACCTGCCAAGAGGGGAATGACTAAATAGATAGTGGAATACTATGAAGCAGTTACAAAGAGTGAAGTAGACCTGTATGTACTGGCATGGAAAGCTCTCTAAGACAGATTATTAAGTGAGAAAAGCAAGTTTCAGAATCATATGTGTAGTATGCCATATACGGTAATTTTAAAATATGTCCAGAAATTTTTTGATACTCCTTCTTTCAGGAGGTGGATCCTAAATAGTCTCCCCTTGAATGTGGGTCAGATTTAGTGATTTACTTCTAATGAACAGAATGTGGCACAAACGAAAATGTGTCACTTTCAAGACTAGGTCATAAAAAGCCACCAGGGCTTCCTCAATGATCTCTCTCCCTTTCTGCCATAACTTGCTCTGGAAGAAGCCAGCTGCCATGTTTTAAAAACACTCAAGGAATCCTACAGACAGGACCCTGTGATAAGAAACTGAAGTCTCTCACCAACAACCAGTGAGGGACTGAAGACTCCAGCCATGTACAGCCATGTCAGTGAGCCATAGTGGAAGCAAGCCCTTCAGCCTGAGTCAAGCTTTCAAATGACTGCAGGCCTGGCTCACATCCTACCACAACTTCATGAGTCAGAACCACCCAGTTTAGCTGCTCCTAGATTCCTGACTCTCAGAAAAATGTGTGAGCTAATAAATGTCTGTTAGTTTAAACCACCAAGCTTTGTGGCAGCAATAGATAACTAATATATCATTTATCTAAACATCATAAATTTTGAAAATTTAATACATTCACACATACAAATGTGTAGAGAAAGGTCTGGAAGGAGTTGTACCAGGCTAACTAGAGTGGGTGCAATCAAGATGCACTAATAACTACTGGTAATTGCAACATGAAAGTGGGAAACAAAGAAGAAGGATCTTTAGTTGGAAAATATGGCCTTGGTGATACAAATGAAGCCAGATATTACAAACTAAAATTTTGCAAGACCAACAACGTATCCATCAGAAATACCTTTTTCAACAACATAAATGACAACTAATCACATGGATCTCGCTGGATGGAATACACAGGAATCAAATCGACTACATGTGTGGACAGAGACGATGGAGAAGCTCAATGTCATCAGTCAGAGCAAGGCCAGGGGCCGACTGAGGAACACACCATCAATTGCTCACGTGCAGGTTCAAGTTGAAGCTGAAGAAAATTAGAACAATTCCACAAGAGCCAGCACATGACCTTGAGTATATCCCACCTGAATTCAGAGACCATCTCAAGAATAGATTTGATGCATTGTACACTAATGACCAAAGTCCAGACGAGTTGTGGAATGACATCAAGGATATTAATATGTCATCAAGAAAGCAAAAGGTCATTAAAAAAGACAGAATAGAAAGAAAAGACCAAAATGCATATCAGAAGAGACTCTGAAACTTGCTCTCGAATGTAAAGTATCTAAAGTGAAAGGAAAAAATGACGAAGTAAAAGAGCTAAATGGAAGATTTCAAACGGTGGATCAAGAAGACAAAGTAAAGTATTATAACAAAATGTATAAAGACCTGGAGATAGAAAACCAAAAGGGAAGAACATGCTTGGCATTTCTCAACCTGAAAGAACTGAAGAAAAAATCCAAGCCTCGAGCTGCAACTTTGAAGGATTCTCAGGGCAAAAAAATGAATGACACAGGAAACATCAAAAAAAAAAAAAAGACAGAAGGAATACACAGAGTCACTGTACCAAAAAGAATTGGTCAATGTTCAACCATTTCAAGAGGCAGCATATGATCAAGAACGAATGGTACCGAAGGAAGAAGGTCAAGTTGTACTGAAGGCATTGGTGAAAAACAGGTCTCCAGGAATTAACGGAATACCAACTGAGATGTTTCAACAAATGGAAGCAATGCTGGAAGCACTCACTCGTCTATGCTAAGAAATGTGGAAGACAGCTGCCTTGCCAACCAACTGGAAGAGACCCATAGTTGTGTCCATTTCAAAGAAACGTGATCCAACAGAATGTGGAAATTATCGAACAGTATCATTAATATCACATGCAAGTAAAATTTTGCTGAAGGTAATTCAAAAATGGTTGTAGCAGTACATTGACAGGGAACTGCCAGAAATTCAAGCAGGATTCAGAAGAGGACATGGAATGAGGGATATCATTTCTGATGTCAGATGGATCTTGGCTGAGAGCAGAGAATACTAGAAAGATGTTTACCTGTGTTACTGACTATGCAAAGGCATTCAATTGTGTGGATCATAACAAATTATGGATAACACTGTGAAGAATGGAAATTGCAGAACATTTAAATGTGCTCACGTGGAACCTGTACATAGACCAAGAGAAAGTAATTCGAATAGTAACAAGGGGATACTGCGCAGTTTAAAATCAGGAAAGGTGTACATCAGGGTTGTATCCTTTCACCACACTTACTCAATCTGTGTGCTGAACAAATGATCTGAGAAACTGGTCTATATGAAGAACGGAGCATCAGGATTGGAGGAAGATTCATTAGCAACCTGCGATATACACATGATACAACCTAGCTTGTTGCAAGTAAGGAGGACATGAAGCACTCACTGATGAAGACCAAAGACTACAACCTTCAGTATGGATTACACCTCAACATAAAGAAAACAAAAATCCTCACAACTGGACTAACAAGAAACATCACAATAAAAGGAGAAAATATTGAAGTTGTCAAGGATTTCACTTTACTTGGATCCACTATCAATACCCATGGAGGCAGCAGTCAAGAAATCAAACGACATATTGCATTGGGCAAATCTGCTGCAAAAGACCCCTTTAAAGTGTTAAAAAGCAAAGATGTCACTTTGAGGACTAAGGTGCACATCTGACCCAAGCCATGGTATTTTCAATCATCTCATATGCATGTGAAACCTGTGCAATGAATAAGGAAGACTGAAGAAGAATTGATGCATTTGAATTATGGTGTTGGTGAAGAATATTGACTATACCATGGACTGATAGAAGAATGAACACACCTGTCTTGGAAGAAGTATAGATAGAATGCTCCTTATAAGCAAGGATGGCGAGACTTGGTGTCATTTACTTTGGATATGTTATCAGGGGGGACTAGTCCCTGGAGAAGGACATCATGTTTGGTAAAGTAGAAGGTCAGCAAAAAAGAGGAAGACCCTCAACGAAATGGACTGAAAAAATCGATTGCTGCAATAATGGTCTCAAACAGCAATGACTTGTGAGGATAGCACAGGACTGGGCAGTGTTTCGTTCTGTTGTATACGGGGTCACTAGGTGTCAGAACCAACTCGACAGCACCTATCAACCACAACAATAACTAGAGTGCAGGTTCGCTCTGAGGAGTGGGAAGAAGTGGGATTGGGAGGGTGGGAGTGAATTGGAGCCCTGGTGGTGCAATGGTTAAGTGTTTGGCTGTTAACCAAAAGGTCGGCAGTTCGAATCCACTGGCCATTCCTTGGAAATCCTATGGGGCAGTTCTACTCTATCCTATAGGGTCTCTATGAGTTGGAATTGACTCAACAGCAATGAGTAGGGTTTTTTGGTACTGCCTCTGGAGTCCCTGGGTGGTTCAAAAGTTTAAGCACTCAGCTGCTCTCTGAAAAATTGGAGGTTCGAGTCCACCCACAAGCAGCTCAGAAGAAAGACCTGGCAATCTACTTCTGAAAAATCAGCCATTGAAAACCCCATAGAGCACAATCCTACTCTGACACATATGGGTCACCACGGGTCAGAATTGACTTGACAGCAACTGATTTGGTTTTTTCGGTACTGCCTTTATTTTTGTTGTACAAGACTTCATAAATGCATTATTGGAGTAATTTAAAAAAAATTGAAAGGAGGGAATGTAGTTTAAAATTTCACTACCTGGCATTTCACAGTGAGTCAGGTAAGGCTGAGGTTACCTTTGATCATCTTGAGGAAAACTAGTTGCTTAGCAAATGTGTTTAATAATAAACAAGGTTATCAGTGGAGCTCTCTAGCCTATTTAAGAAAACCAACTCCTGACAGTTACTCTTAAAAATCACCTTCACATCAGTCATATACAATAAATAATTTTTTTAAACCTGTTTCTTATCTATTGTTAAAGCAGGTCAAAGAGACCTTATTTTGGATAACACCTACTGGCAATATTCTTACTCCCAAAGAGTAGCTGAATTCTTTTCAACTGACAAAGGTAACTCTGTTGAGAAAGTCAAGCTATATATTAATGCACAGTGGTCTTATCAAGTATTTTAGAATCAAAGAGGTTTTGTTGTCAGGTGAAGGTTATGGAAAAGGTATTTTAAAGGTAACTTTGTATTGGATTTCTTTGAGGCTTGTGCTAATTTGTTTTTCAGCTTTGAGCCTAGGGGTCTGCATCATTTAATAGCAGTTCTGTGGCGAGGACCCTGATCCCTGTCTTGGTTAGGCTGACTGCAGGCACCAAAGCTTCATGCATTTTCAGTGGAACTGGGTCCAGAGCTTAGCTGCAAACTGCCTTCTGGGTGACTGACCAGAAATTCAATCACAGCACATACATTTCAAAAAAATCCCTTTCATGTATCATTAAAAAGCAGTTTGCATATTTAAATCTGCATCTCTCTGACCCTGGATTTTGGAAGTGCGAGAGAAGAATGGATTTCTGCTTAGTTTTCAGGATGATGGGAGGGAAATAATGGGAGGCATTTCCTTTCCTTTGCTATTGGGTAGATTTAGTACTTCTAAGAGATTCTGAACCAGCAGCTCTGATAACATAAACCACTGTCTCATGGAGCTCGGGAGTAAGAATAACTAACATTTATAGAGCATTTTATACCCTGCAAACTGTGTTAGCATTCATTGCCTCATTTAATGGGCAGAGAGGCTCTTAATTATGCTTTCTGATGAGGGGACAATGACTCCTTCAATCACAGCATCTGCAGAGATTACCCTGGTTTCCTTTCATATAGACACACTAAAGAAATAATGATGCCGCACCCCAGCTTCCCAGGCTGGGAAAGAGAACACTGCAGCAGGTATGACATGGATCCATTTTATTACGTTCCAGCACGTTCCATGTTTCTTTTGATTCACTCTAATGTACACGTGACTCACAAGAAGACAGAATGGTGTGAAAGGTATCTGTAGGGGTTCTAAAGGTCTAGCCGCATGGCCTTGAGCAAACTGTTTATCTGTTAAATCTTAAAATTATTTATCTGTTTTCTCATTTGAAAAATGGGGCTGATAATAGAACAGACATCATAGGGTCTTCATGAGAATTAAATGAGTAAAGACATATAGAGACCTCAGAAGAGTGCCTGGAATACAGTCAGCACTTGGTAACGATTAGCTGCTATCATTCTTATCATTACTATGTTGTTAGCAGATGTCAAGTCGCCCCCTGACTCATGGCAACCCCATGTACAATGGAACAAAAACACTCCCTAGTCCTGTGCCATCCCCATCACTGGTTGCCAATTGGACTGCTGTGATCCATAGGATTTTCACTGGCTGATTTTTGGTAATAGGCTGCCAGGTCTTTCTCCCTAGTCTTTCTCAGTCTGTAAGCTCCACTGAAACCTGTTCAGCATCATAGCAGCCAACAAACTACCACTGACAGATAAGTGGTGGCTATGTATGTGTTGCACTGGCCAGGAACTGAATCTGGGTCTCTTGCACAGAAGATAAGAATTCTACCACTGACTCACCCATGTCCCCATTATTATTATATCCTATGAGCTATACATTGTGTGGACATATAAAAGTGAATTCAACTACTTCTCTCAAGGGTATTTTGGCCACATGGATGACAAGGCACATTCATCATTCATTTGTTCAGCAAGGATTGAGCAGCTCTCTGCTGGGCACAGTCCCAAGTCAGAGGCTATAGCTGATGTGGCCCCTGCACTCACAACGCTTACATTCTGGTGGTGGAGGCAGACAAAAACAGAATTAAATGAAGACCAATGAAGTGTTAGGAGGAAAAGAAATGGGGAGCTGAGCTAGAGAATGCAGGGCTGAGTGGGAGCAGGGTATTCTTTTATTTTAGGGTAAGAAAGGTCAGCTTTTCAAACACGTGGGGAAAAGCTGTCCCAGGAGAAGGAGTAGCATGAGTGAGGTCCATGAGAGGAGAAAGCGCTCAGCAGGTGAGAAGAACTGACGATGGGACTGGAGCCCGAGTCTAGTCTCGGGGGAGAGAGCTAGGCAGGGCGCGTAGGCCATGGTGAGGCGTTATGGTTTTGTTCTGTGTGTAAACGAAAGCCACAGAAAGATTTAAAGCCACAGAAAGGTTTAAAGTAACATGGTTTTATATAAATTTATCATATAAATTTACAAAATTTAGTAAAATTTAATAAATTTATCATATATAAGTATCTCTTATAGATACGTTTCTTTTTAATAAAAGACAATAGTACTGGCAGGTGTGTGGGGCGAGGATTATGGAATGGAATGATTCGAGCAAGAACACAATAATAGAAGAAAGAGACAGACCGGTAGAGAATGACAAATGCTACTGGAGTTATAGGAGAGATGTGCGGACCAGGGAAGAGAGCGCTACTGAGGTGACTATAAAAACGGCACTGCTTTTGGACATGCTGGGGTGTCTGGAAAGTGTAGATGGCTTCACTAATTGCTGTGTATCTCACACAGAAGCAATGTGAATCTTCCCTGTAGCATTCTGAATTTAATGTATGGATCATTGAAATTTGCACTTATGCATGATATGGGGGAGGAGATGCTGGAGTTATCGGCCTACATTCCAAGTGATACTGGTACTTAGAACCACCGTCTGGAGCCAAACCTCAAGGAAGTTCTTGAAATAACCATGTCTTGATCTGGTCTCTTGAAGTGGAAACCTTCACCCTGACCTCACCTTGGCTTTTGAAGGCTAAAGAAATCTACAGGGACCAATATTCATTTCCACAGGCATCGAGGCAATACAGTAATACCCCTCCATGCACCCTGAAGACATGCTTCACTGAACTGGAGCTGCGTAGGCACAGGCAGACTAATGTCCAAGTGAATATGACCAAGGAGGGATGCAGACTCTCAATGACAGCAGAACAGATCTGTCCAAACAAAGGGCATGGCATTGCAACACTGTCCTCAGTTCATTTTTCCCATACCATGGGTTTTTTGTGCAATATTTAAGCCTGTTAAGTCACTCTGCTTCTTGATATTAACATCAGTGACGTCAGCATTCTCTGGAATTGCTCATACAAGCATTCTCTTTGGATTAACCAAAAAAATCAAACCGTTGCCATTGAGTCGATTCTGGCTCATAGCAACCCTGTAGGACAGAGTAGAACTGCCCCAAAGGGTTTCCAAGGAGCGTTTGGTGGATTAGAACTGCTGACTTTTTGGTTAGCAACTGATCTCTTAACTACTGCACCACCAGGTCTCCTCTCTTTGGATTAGAGGTTTGTAACTGTCGGATGACTAAAATTCAGAATGACTGCCCCAAATGTTCAAAAGCAACATGTGAAATGGCATCAAGGAGCTGGGTTCCAGTTCTGCCATTCAGCTTTTGGGACTTTGGGCAAAGACCTTTATCCTCTTAATTTCAGCTTCCTCTTGGTTAAAAGTTATCAATAACCACCTCAAAAGTTTGATTAACTATAAGTATGTCAAAGTATTTTATCAAATTAGGAAGACACAAATATGGCATTATAAACATGATAAAAAATAGCAAATACTTACATTAAAAAAAAAATCAGAAACAACCAAATGTCCATCAATAGATGAATGGATGAATGAAATGTGGTATATACATATAATGGAAGTTACGCTGCTGTAGAGAGAGGTGAAGTCCTGACGCATGCCACAACATGGCTGAACCTTGAACACATTACGGCGAGCAAAATAAGTCAGTCACAAAAGGATAAATATTGCATGATCTCCCTTATATGAAATAAGCAAATATATGGAAACTAAAGCTTATTAATGGTTACCAGGGATGCGAGGGAGGGGGAAAGGGGGAGTTTTTGGTTGGGAGGCATTGAGTTTATATTAATGGTGGTGAAATATTTTGGAAAAGGATAGTGATAATGGTGGCACAACATGAAAACTGTAATCAATGTCACTGAATTATAAATGTGGAGGTGGTGCCGGAAAATGTTTTGGTGTGTATATTTTCACTACAATTAAAAAAAACAAAAAACAAAACAAAACCCAAAAAAACCTATTGTCATTGAGTTGAGGCTGACTCATGGTGACCCCATGTATTACAGAGAAGAACTGCTCCCTAGGGTTTTCTTAGCTGTATATTTTTACGGATGCAGATAGCCAGGCCTTTTTTCCGTGGCACTGCTGGATAGGTCCAAATCGTCAACCTTTCTGTTAGTAGCCCAGTGCAAACCATTTGCCACCTAGGGACCTTAATGTTTATACAGCATTTAAAAATGTTTTAAACATTTTCACTTGCTGCATTTAATTAGCCAATTAACTAACTAATGAGTTATCCACTAAATTGTAGGCTCCATGAGGGCAAAATGCCTTGTCTGGTTCTTGCTCACCCTGAAACCCCAGCACCTGGCAAAGTGCTGGTAAATAGTGCTCAACACATACATGCAGAATAAAGGAAAGAAGGAAGAATGAACAAAAGAACTCCAGAAAATTGATGAACATCTCTTTTCAAAGACATAGAGTATTACTCCCGTTTTACAGGTATGGAGTCTGAGCAATAGAAAGGTTTAGTTGTGCTACAAACTAAAATTTCACAGCTGAATTATTGATAAACCAAAAACCAAACCCATTGCTGTCGAGTCAATTTGGACCCATAGCAACTGTATAGGACAGAGTAGAACTGCCCCACAGGGTTTCCGAGGAGCACCTGGTGGATTTGAACTGCTGACCTCTGGTTAACAGCCAAGCTCTTAACCACTGTGCCATCAGGGCTCCTATTTTTTTTTTTTTTTTTGATAGAAGAGGTCTTAATTCTGCTGACTCTCCAGTTTCCCAAGTTTGTCCACTTCTGATCCCTGCTTTCTCTACATGGAGTGCTTTTTAAAATCAAATTAAAGCCCAATGTTTTCTTAATGCTGTCTCTCAGTTCCCCTCCTTAGGCCATCTGCTTCCTCATATGTCAAAACTTATTGATTTTATTTGAAAACTTTTAATTAGAATCTTCCAGGCAGAGGCTGAGTAAGTTTAGAAGCTTCAAGCTTGTCTCATACTGAGCAGCTGCAGAAAGGCAATAAGGCTTATGATTTAAATTTATTATTTTCTCTATGTTGATGTCATTTTCTTTTCCCTTGCTATTGCATTGTTCCAGAAAGTTACATAAGGCTTAAGAGCTGCCAGACTAATACTGCTTCTAAGAAAGGACCTTTCAGGGAATTTTCCTTATGTGATCAGATACTGGTAAAGCTATAACAAGTAATATGCTTCCCTTCTACCTCACCTTTTACCCAAAGATTACTGAGAGCTTTACAAACATTAATTAAGGCAACCTTATAACACTTCAGGAAAAAGGCAGTAACAACCACAGAGAACTAAAAACCAAAAGAAAAAATGTCGCCGTCAAATAGATTCCGACTCATAGCGACTCCATAGGGCAGTGTAGAACTGCCCCATAGGGTTTCCAAGCAACGGCTGGTGGATTCGAACTGCTGATCTTTCGGCTAGCGGCTAAGCTCTTACCCACTGCACCACAAGGACTCCAGCTGAAACTGAGTTTATAGGCACTTTAGTGGCACACGTACAGCAGTCAATCAGCAACAGGATTATGACTGTTCTATTTATTTATTATGACTGTTCTAAGTGCCCCCTTGTGCCTTTTCCAAACCCATTCAGGGATCACCTTCTCTAGGAAGCCGCCATTACCTTCACTTTCCAGGTTGAATTAGGTGCATCCTCCTCCTTTCCACTCCCAACATCCTCTGCTTATATCTTCATATAGATAGAGAGCAGCTGTTGAGTCGACTTGTACTCATGGCAACCTTAGTACACCAGAGTGAAATGATGAGTGGTCCTGCGTCATCTTCACAATTTCCGGCACGTTCAAGTCCATTGGTGCGCTACCGTGCCAATCCATTTTACCAAGAGTCTCCATCACCCTCGTTGGCTCTCTACTTCACCAAACATGATGTTCCTCTCCAGCGACAGATCTTTCCTGATGACGTGCAAAGCAAGTAAGTCAGGCAATGTTCTGTTGTGATCCATAAGGTTTTCATTGGCTAATTTTCAGAAGTAGATCGCCAGCCTTTCTTCTTCCTCATTTGTCTTAGTCTGGAAGCTCCACTGAAACCTGTTCATCATGGGTGACCCTGCTGGTATTTGAAATACCAATGGCATGGCTTCCAGCATCATAGCAACATGCAAGCCGCCACAGTATGACGAACTGACAGATGCGTGGTGGATATCTTCAGATAACCCTAATTAAAAATTTTACACTGTTTGAATTCTTGCTTACCTCTCCTCCTAGACTTCATCTCACTGAGGACATACACTGGTCTTAATTATTCTGAGATCCCCTAAATTTAACCCAAAGCCTGGCACGTAGTAAGATGTTCAGTACACATTTGTTTAACTTGATAGGACTCTTTTATTCAGTCATCAAAGCATACTGCCTACAGCATGGCCAGATTCTGTTGGCAAAACTTTCTCATCCCAATCAGCTTTAAGTTTTTTCGTAAAGCATATAATCTGGCACATGAAAGAGGTCACGGTTAATACTGGTTAACACTGAAAAAACAGCTTCTACTGTGTTTGCCTTACAAGTGCTTTAGGATCCTAAAAGATTTAAGGCTACATGTGATGCCTGCACCAGTGGCTGTCACCTCTTTTGTACAGCAATAGACGTTAACAAGAGTCTTCATGGGATGCCTTGGCTTCCTTTCTCTTTCGCTGTGGGAGAGGCCATAGGGACATAATTGAGAGGGAGTGATAGCATCGTGATTATTTTAAATTCACTGTATTTTATATATAAGGCAAAACATTTGTCAACTCCACTGCTTTAGCTATTGTTAATGTTGTTAGGTGCCATCAAGTTGATTTGGACTCATAGTGACCCCATGTGACAAGCGTGTAACTGCCTCACAGGGTTTTTCTGGCTGAGGATTTTCTTGGCTGTAATCTTTATTGAAGCAAATCACCAGGTCTTTCTCCCACGGAGCCACACAGGTGGGTTTGAACTGCCAACCTTTTGGTTAGCAGCTGAGTACTTAACCATTTGTGCCACCAGAGCTCCTTAGCTATTGTTAGTAGTAAATTATTGTGATAAGTCTAACATTACTGTGATGTACCAAAAGCATGTGACAATACCACATTTGTGCCTGGCTGGCTTAGAACAGGATTCTACAGACAGTGAGAGCAGGCCAGTGCTCTTAAACAACCTTTTGGGTAAGACACATTTTTTTTGAAGCTGACAAATCCTTTTTATATTATGTAAAAATTAAAGGAGATAATTGCATATAAAGTATTTAGCACAACATGTAGCACATAGCAAACATACAATAAATTCAGCTATTGTATAATAATAACATTAATAATTACTATTTATTGAGTGCTTATTATGTGTCAGGCACTATGCCAACTGCTTTATATGCACCCTCTTAATATCCCTGACAACTCTATAAGGTATTGTTCTAGTCCTTATTTTAAGGATGAAGGAATAAAAGTTCACGAATTTTATGTAATTTTCACTGAGTTGCACGGTTAGCAAGTGAAAAACTGAGTCAATCTGCCTCTAGAATCCATTAGGTTTTACTGCCTCTTTTTAGGCAAGAGATGGACTGACACAGTGTCCTCAACAATGGGCTCAAACATAGCAATGATTGCGAGATGGCGCAGGACTGGGCAGTGTTTCGTTCGTGCATATAGGGTCACTATGAGTCGGAACCGACTTGACAGCTCCTAACAACAACAATGAGTGGCATTCATCAAGTGTCTGTGTGCCCTATAATGTGTTAGGCAGGATGAAATGAATTTTCTGCCCTCCAGAAACTTACAGTGTAGCTGGAAAAGACAGGTAAGATATGCAAGTAGAAGATCAGAGGTGATACAACAGGACATGATAAATTGTTAGCTAAGTAGTTTAGACAAAGTATGTGCTGAGTTTGAAAAAGAGATCAAGAGGTTGCAGTGGTCAGGAGAGACCTCAGAACGTGAGGTGTACCTGGAACTACCTGTACAGTTGGCATACTCTGCTGTGACTTTGCGTGTGGGGGAGGCAATGAAAACACCGAGGGGTAGGGGCTTTATCTACTTTCACTCTTCCTCACTCCTAACACACATACTTTGAGAATTATTATTGAATTGTGTCCCCAGAAAGCATGTGCTGGAATCCTAACCCCTATACCTGTGGATTTGATCCTATTTGGAAATAGGGCTTTCTTTGTTATGTTAATTAGTTCATACCCGAGTAGGGTGGGTTCTAAATTGAATCACTTCTGAGTTATTAAAACAGCATATTAGACACAAAGACTCATACACATGGGGAATGATGGACACCATGTGGAGGATCATCTACAAGGCAAGGATCCAAGGAATGCCTGGGGCTACTGACAAGAAAAAAAATCCCAAACTCGTTACCATCGAGTGGATTCCAACTCATAGCAACATTATAGGACAGAGTAGAACTGCCCCATAGGGTTTTGAAGCCTATAAATCTTTAGAGAAGCAGACTGCCACATCTTTCTCCCATGGAGCAGCTGGTGAGCTTGAACGGCCAGCCTTTTGGTTAGCAGCCGAGCTCTTAACCACTACTCCATAAGGGCTTCTTACTGACAAGAAAGGAATCAGTAACACTGAGACCCTAATTTGGTCTCAGAGCTGTGAGAAAACTAATGTGTATTCTTTAAAGCCACCCATTTGTGGTATTTCTGTTACAGCAGCACTAGCTAACTAAGACAGTATTAATGAAAACATTTAGAGGGTTGTTATTGTTGTTAGGTACTGTTGAGTCGGTTTCAACTCATAGCGACCCTATAGGACAGAGAACTGCCCCATAGGGTTTCCAAGGAGTGGCTGGTGGATTTGAACTGCTGACCTTTTGGTTAGCAGCCTGAGCTCTTAAACACTGTACCACCAGGACTCCTATTTATGAGTCAGAATTGAAAGGGTAGTAGCTGTAAATCTGAACTCTGCAGACTGCCTGAATTCACATTTTGTCTATGTCCAATCTGTCTTTCAACCTCTGCTTTCCCACTTATAAAATGAGAATTATTACAGTAATAAGAAAATGTACGTAAAACCCCTAGTACGGTGCCTGGCATGTAGGGAATGTACAATGCCTGGTATTTAATATTGGCAGTAGTATTTCCCTGGCTTGGTGATGGAGAAAAAGGGCAGGAATCACTGATCTAAGATGTGTGCTGGACAGCAAACTGCTCTGAATTCTTCACAAAGACCCTGTGTTGGACCTGCGGCAGGGAGGGGGCAGAGTAGGAGCCTGTGTTCCAGGCACTGTATTTCCAAGTTATCTTGGGACCTAAACTTTCCAATCTAAAGACATTTTAGGCTGATAATTCTTCTTAAAGAGGTTTGATTCCAAATGGTCACTTAAATATAATGGAATGATATGATTTCATACAACACGCTCTTAGGACTGGTAGAAGTCCTTGAATTGACAAACTTTTTTTTTTTTTAAAGTTAATGATTATGGCAAAAAACGCAAGTACAGTTTACTGTAAGATACTGAATAATCTCTTGTATGAGAAATTTCTAGGAAGGGAAAATAAGTTATGCATAATATGGGCTCAATGGTAAAGTTGTTCCTGAATTCACTTGGTCAAACATTTCTGGTGGCCTCAGATTCCCTATCTATCAAAGAGGGATAACAATACTGATGCCTCTACCCAGAGAATCCGTGAGAATTAAATGAAATAATGAATAGAAAGAACTTAGCACAGTGCCAGGCACATGGTCCTATAAACCCGTTGCCGTCGAGTCAATTCTGACTCATAGCGACCCTAGAGGACAGAGTAGAACTGCCCCATAGGGTTTTTAAGGAGCGGCTGGTGGATTCAGATTGCCAGCCTTTTTGGTTAGCAGCTGAGCTCTTAACCACTGTGCCACCAGGGATCCCCAAGGTAGTTACTCAAAAAATGTCCTTTACTCTTATTTTTCCAGGCACTAATAAATTAATAAAATACCTAAGGTCTCCCATAACAGTGTTTAGTTGTTGTTTCTTAAATATCTGCAAACTGGGGACAAAGCTCTAAACTGATCCTTTCTATTACTCTCCATATCTCCACAGCCATGCACAGAACTTGGTACACAGTAAATGCTTAATAGTTGTGACTTGAATGAGTGAAGGCATGAGACCCAGTCTTTGTGTTTAAGGAACTCATAGGAGGGAAGAAAGAGACGCATAGACACGATGTAGATGAATTGCTGTAGTGAGGTGCTCGGGGTTCTCAGAAGGCCGAGTGACTAGCATCACTGTCCTGGGTCTGCCCTGCCTCACTCAAGCTGGAAGGTAATAAGTAACGCGTAGAATATTACCCAACATCTGACTGTAGTCACTTAAGAGTTCTCCAGTTGCGCCTCTGTCATTTGGCTAATGTTCCACACACATCAGTGGACTGACCTGTGACCCTCCTGGCCCCAGGAGCAGCTCTGTGAGCCTGTTTCGTTAGATTTCTGCCTGAAGCACTTGGCCGTAACTAAGTGGAGAGGGGAGAAATCAATACAACCTGAACTGTATGCACACTTAAAACATCAGCCTTCAATTCTGGAATCACACTCTTGTCACTGACATCCAAAGTGCTTCTGCTCCATGATCTAGCTGCCCAGAGTCTAGTAAGCAAACATAAAGAGGAAATGGAAACAGCTTCAGGGCACAGGCAGGTGAATGTGCTATACAGTAAATGGGGACAAACACAGGGATAGCTTCCCAGTGTGGCAGAGCGGAGAGAATGCAGCCTGACTGGGTTCAACTGCCAGCTGGGGCTCCTTGGGTATGTTTCTCAACCTCTCTGAGCCCTGGTTTTCCTTTTTGGAAAGCATAACCACTAAAATTGGTAAGACGTTTTGGCATTTTCCTGGGCAGTAATGGATGGAAAGCACCTAGCACAGGGCTTGATTCTTAGTGGGTGCTCAATACAGGGTAGCTTATTAGAATAGCTTTTCTCTTGCTTGTTAGCAGAAGCAAGGCCAAAGGCAGTGAAAAGAATTTACTAACCACAGATCAACTTTCAAGTCCAACAACTTAGGTTTTGTGCAAAGAATCCTTACTAAATACCTACCACAAGCCACATACTGTGGTAAGGCATAGGGACCCAAAGATGATTAAGACAAGGGCACTGCCCTCCAAGAACATAAATAATTTTAATTTAATGATTCAGGGAAGTATAAGGTGACAGGATGCATGGAGAAGGGACATGATCAGCATGAGAAGATGGAAGCCGATTTGAGTTGAAGGATAAGCACAGGGTTGGCCTTATAAGGAGAGGTGAGGCGGCCATCCCAGGTTAAGAGGACAGGATTGCTGAAGAAAGATGGGTTGAAATAGCATGGAGTGCATAGGGTACAGGGACCCGAGGCTGGTGTGGAGGGCAGGTAGCAGAAGATGAAAGCCTTATGGGCCTCCTTGGGAGGGAATTTACCCGAGAAGATGAGAACTGCAGAAAGTTTTTAAGTAGGAACAGGTTTGCATTTTGACACATCACTCTGACTTCAATGTGGAGTAGAAAAGCTACTACGCCATGAGACTACTTAGGGGCTATTTCTTCGTTCCTTTCCAACTCAAGCAAGTATACAAGGCACAGTGGTTAAGCGGTTAAGCGGTTAAGTGCTCAGCTGCTAACTGAAAGGTTGGTGGTTCAAACCCACCCAACAGCTCCAAGAGAAAAAGACCTGATAGTCTGCTCCTGTAAAGATTGTTGTTGGTGTGTGCCATCGAGTCGAGATTACAGCCTAGAAAACCCTATGGGACAGTTCTATTCTGTCACATGAGGTTGCTATTAGTCAGCACCTAACAACAGAGACTCTTCTGGGAGTGGTGGTGGTTCAGCAGTAGAATTCTCACTTTCCATGCAGGAGACCTGGGTTCAATTTCTGGTCAGTGCACCTTACGCACAGCCAGCCACCACCTGTCAGCAGAGACTTACGTGTTATGATGCTGAACATGTTTCAATGGAGCTTCCAGACTAAGACGGACTAGAAAGAAAGGCCTGGCGATCTACTTCCAAAAATCAGCCAGTGAAAATCCCATGGAACACAATGGTCTGATCCCGCTGGGCATGAGGTATCCACAAGTCAGGGGCCAACTAGACAGCACTTGCTAACAACAACAACATAGCCTCTTCTGGGTGACACAAACTGGCAATTATATAACCAAGTATGACTTCAGGACACTTAATCATTCTGTAATGGACAAACTGTTTCAAGCAGGCATCTCTCAGCTCTTCTGCTCCCTGTTCCCCCAGAGTCCCTATTCCTTGATCACACACTTGTCCACTTCTACTACGCCTGCAAGATTGAGTTCATTACTCTCCATTATGCATCTCCACTCAGTCGTACGCAACCTCAATGGGGATGTCACAGGTTCCAGCCCTTGTGGTGTCTGCTACAGTTAAGATAACTAAAGTCCCTCTAATCTCAAGGGGTGACCAACCATACCAGCCCAAAAGATATCTGTCTTTATAGATCACCCCCATCCCTTTACAGAACGAGACAAAAATGTATACAAAAATGTCCATACTCTGCGCTAAGCCATCCTGGATCTTCAGATACTAATAAAATATTAAGCTACTTTATTTAATCACATATTTCCTTGAAACACAATTAGGAATTTTTTTCTTCTCAGATAGACATAAAAGTTAATGAGGCCAATGATTACACTCTTGGTAGAAAATATACAGTTGTAAATACAGGTTTCAGAAAGAATAAGTAGATTTTGCAGAAAGTATGTCATACACACTATTTTATAACACACTTATCCCCTTTATTACATTCTGAATAGGTGATGTGGGTTTTTTTTTTTAAAACATTGTAGAAAATTTAATTTCAATTTAAATAATAACACTCAAATACAACTGTAAAGAATAATACCCATATTTCACTGCTGATTTCCACATTTATAAATTAAAAGACACAGTTTTCATGTGAAATAGGAATGCTTTCTCATGCCCTAGCTAGAGTGAGTACAGGAAATCCATACCTAGACAACACGTGCAGGTTCCAATATAATTTTCAGAGTCACTACCATTCTGGTAAGGAACGCTTCATAAGAAGATTTATCGGCATAGGAAAAATAACGTAAATCTATTCTTCTCGTCTCCTTATTTCTCTGAGCCTTGAGGTCAGGCCTGAATTCAAAGAGCAGTACCCAACATGGAGGGAACATCATAAACTACACACTATGAGAAGTGACCACAAATCCTATATGTTGACATCTGACTTATACTGATGACATGGTACCACTCTAGATTGTAAAAAGTAGTTAAAATCCAAAAGGCACCGCATGCCCAATCTGAAAACATCCAGATCACTCACATTCTTTCATTACACTCACTGTGCTGGCTCTTATGCTTTTATTCAGATTCCTCCAGCACTGCACACAGTATTTTTAGAATCCGGTCTCCTCATCAGATTCACAGAGAAGGTAGTTAATTCAGGCGTTGTATCCACAGGAAGTACTTGGAATAAATGTGAGATCATAGGAGATTTTGAATTTAGACAAACAAATCAGTTCTCCCAAACAGCCATCAGAAACACTGATGAAGTCACCGTGACACAAAGAATGGCTTCAACTGGAGCACCACTTCTCAAAACATTCCAGTAACTTTCAAGTCCAGTATAGAGTCACCTTGGGAACATGTTTGGGCCAGCTGCTTTGGACAGATCAACTTAGACTTTCCATGTGTTTTAATCTGGTGATTAAAGAATGGTGGTACCTAAACATATTCTCTTAAAGAAATGAATATTATTAAGTCATGAAATGAGGAAAAAAGAAAACACAACCAAAGTCTCATGAAAGGTCCTCCCTATACCTTCTAACGTGTTCCTAAGCTAAGCATAAGGATGTCTTTGCTAACTCTATGTGCTCATGAAAAGCTGCTATACCTCATATTCAGTAGTCTTTGGTGTATTTTGATGATGAGAAATGATCAAATTCCATTAAAAAATCATTCTAGTATCTTTAGGTTTAAACAAGATGTCTGGGAAAAAAGTACAAGAGAAAATTTCTCTAAATTAACGTGATTAGAACTAGCATATTCCAGAGATATCACTCCCTACAACATTCCTTCCTACTCAATAAATAGTAGGAAGAACTGTGAAGAAATTCTAAGCAAGCAGCAGGTGGAAGGAAGAGAAAAGTCTGGGCTTTAGGCACCTGAGAAGAGTGGAGGAAAACTGAGGTGAAATAATTCCTTCTAATAACATCGGCACTTATTATTATAGCTAATGCGGTGCAAGTACTTTGCCAGAATGATTTCATTAATCCTCATAACCACTTCATGAGGTGGGCTCTATTACCTGCATTTTCAAATGAGAAAACTAAGGCTCAGAGGGGCTAAGTGCCTCCAAGTCACAACACTAAGTTGTAGAGTTTCTTCCACTAACAGTGATAGCTACTGCACCACACCTCTGCCCTACAGCACCCACGAAAAAGCTTAGCAGGGATAGTAACAGCACAAAATATCTTACGTAGAGCTCTTGAATTTTTCTTTGCGTATGTCAAGACTTTATTAGATGTGGTCCATGAGGAACCACAAAACAGGCATATCTGAGAGTGCATGGAGACGCCTCGTGTCCTTCAATATTTGAACCCCTACAGGGTTCAAATTTGCATCCTCGGTGGTGCAAATGGTTAACCCATCTGACTGCTAACTTAAAGGTTGAAGGTTCAAGTCCACCCAGAGGAGCCTCAGAAGAAAAGGCCTGGTCATCTACTTCTGAAAAATCAGCCACTGGAAACTCTATGGAGCACAGTTCTACTCTGACACACATGGGTCACCATGAGTTAGAATTGACTCAGTGGCAACTGGCAACTGGTTATGGCCATTCCTACTCTTCTATGTGCAAAGAACCCAAAGAACTCACAGAAACATCAATCATTTACTCTATAAGCAAACGTTATTTAATTCAGATTTTGCCTGGCATTAGCAGTCCAGGGTAAGAAAATCCCCAGCATTATGCTCCTAAGACCATTGCCAGCTCTAGCTAGGGGAAGTGGTGACTGCCCTATTACGCAGTTCTTTCTAACATGTAACAAAGTGAAGCTTCCCATTGGAGGACCCTGCTGTTGAGGCCAATAGAGGAATTTGGAATGGCAACGCTTGAACTATTAATCGCAAATAGTTTTGCAATGTCAATTACCTAAGGTGCTCTGGAGAAAAATATCTTCTTAGAGATTTAAAATTCACTTTTACATTTTGAAGGCTCTGGAAAATCCACATTTCAAAGCTAGTTCTAATTTTGTTGTAGCCAATGCTTCCCAAACATTCAGGGGTAAGAGCGGGTAAAACAATTACAGCTTCATTTCTTACGCTTTTCACCATCTCCACTGTCACCTCCCGGCTTAAGCCAACCTCATCTCTCACCCAAGTCCACTGTCATAGCCTCCTAGTCTCTCCACTTTGCTCCTGCTACCTTCCTATCCCTTCTCCTCTCAACAGCCAGAATAATCTCTTGCAAATATGAACCAATCTTGTCAGTTCTCTGTTCAAAATTCTTGCTGGTTTTCTACTACATTTAAGGTTAAATCCAAATTCCTTTTTATGGCCTGTAAGGCCTGCCTATCTGATGCTGGGCCCACCCCTCTGACTTCAGCTTTTATCACTCTTTTCCTCAATACCCTCCAGCCTCACTGGCACCCTTTCAGCTGCTAAACAAGCTCAGCTTTCCTGCTTCTGGACATCTGTTGCTGCCTCTGCCTGAGGTATCCTTATCTCCCTCCCCCTCTCAGTCTGTTACCTCTATTACAGTGGTTGCTCAAAGTGTCGTCCCCAGACCAACAGCATCAGCAACACCTGGGAACTTGTTAAAGGAATGCAAGTCTCCAGGCCGGGCCCCAGACCTGCTGGATCAGAAACTCTGGGGATGGGACCCAGCAATCTGTGCTTTAACAAGCCCTTCAGGTGATTCTGCCGCAGGCTGAAGTTTGCACCGCTTTATCACAGTATTCTGTTCATTTCCTCCGTGTTGATCACAAACTGTAATTATTTTTTCTTCATTTGTTTACTTAGCCTGTAATTGCCCAACTCCTTCACTAGACTCCCAAGTACTATAAGGCAAAACTCTATGTCAGTAATCGTTGCAGCCCAAGATCATAGCTGGGGGTTAATTAATATTTGCTGAATGAATGAATGACAACACACCTTGGGAAACACTGCTTTAAATAGGGCCTGTATTAGCCTGTGGCTAAATGTCAAGTGTCATGAGCCATACGCCACCAATTTTTCTCTTCATTCATTTATTCAACAAATATTTATTGAAATCTGTTATATGCCAGACACGGTTTCAGACACTCTAAGTATCGAAATGAGCAAGTCCTTGGTCTAAAAGAATTTATATAATACAAGTAGGATAGAAAAACAAGCACATCATTCATTCATTCTGATGAGTGTTATAATAAAGCTGAGCAAAACCAATCAAAAACATTAAAAATATACATGAACTTGTCTTTGACCTGGCTATTCTAGTTCTAAAAATTCTAAGAAAACAACCAGGGATATACACATAGATTTATGAAAAGAGTGTTTATCACTGCATTATTTATACTAGCAAAAAATCAGAACCTAAATGTCAAAGAATAAAAAACTACAAAATTATCCTGGATATAAAACTAGAACACAAGAAATTTAGAATAATTTAAAAGAATTCTTAATGACGTGTGAAACTGTTCACCATATACGGTGGAGTAAAAAACTGCATAATAAAAATTTTTTAAATTTTAAAACTGTATAATATACAGTGTTTCATTCTATAAAAATGGAAACATATCTAAATATATTGGAAAGGTATATACCAAGATAATAACAGAACTTGTCTAGGTAGTGTTATAACAGGTAATTTGGTTTTTCTCCCTTCTGCTTCTCTGTATTTCCAAACTTTCTATAATGCACTATTACAGTTAGAGAAAAACGTAAGGGCTACTCTTGGGAGGGAGCAAGTAAATCTGCTATGTGGAGTGGAGGGTCTCACCGTGCAGGAGGGCTCACTGAGTGGGGTCTTGAGAACGAATGGGAGCTGGCTCTCAGGGACATGCATATGCAAAAGTAGGGAGGCAGGAAAGTGCTGGATATATCTGGGGGACAAGGAAGAGCTCAATGAGGCTGAAGCAATTGTGGTGGGGATTTGCAGCTCTCCACTAAAGTTAGCCTACAGACAACAATCTACAGGAAAACCTGCGAAAGCCAGAACCTGTATAAGGTGGAAACCTGTCAGAGAAGGAAAACTCATATATTTTCCACTAACGGAAAGCGATAGAAAAGTGGTGACTGCACCCATTGCAAGACCTGGAAAAATAAGGCAGTCCCACTGAGTTTCAGCTCTCACAGGTTTCACTGTATTTACCATTCCCAAAGAAAACAAAGCCCCGTATGGAGAGTGGCATTCTTTATTAACCAAAATAAGAATCTACTCACGCACGATGGGCCATTCATACTCCACAGGGCTCTCTTCTCAGCATTTTGAAAAAACATAAACAGCTTTCCCATAGCGTACAGGATAATACAATAAATAGAAACCATCCCAAGGTTTTACTCTGGCTGGATTAATGTGAGATAACATCAGGTGAAAGAAGACGGAAGACATTCAAAGATATCCGTGCACCTTAGACCTAAAGCACCCAGTGCCAGAATTCTAGAAGCAGGCCTAATCCATGGTCTGGCCTTCGTCAATGCCCAAGAAGGCGGAATGAGCAGTAAAATACCTCTCTGATGCTCATTCATCACTCAGCACCAACACAGAAATTTCAAAGGCCATGATAAGTGGCTTGACAATCTAGAGACAGATGATAAGGTTTTAGCGTCTGATCACTAAACACACGGAATTCCTTGTGAACAGGTGCCACTGATTTTTTTTAAGACCCATCTTGTGCTGTCAATCATTTTCAGGTCAATTACATGTGAGCCTATCGACCTGAGACATATTCAAATTTAGCTAAACTACGGTTGAATATAAATTTTGGGAAGGGTGCATGTGGTTTAAATGGAAAGGCTTGCCCTGGAGATGATTTATATCAGGGGTTAAAAACTCAAATGTTAATAGAGCAGTGATAGACGATGAGTTGTCTAGCAAAATCAGTTTTTCTCTTCTTTAATAGGAATCCAGTTTTAGCTGGGCACATGATAAGGTAGAAACATTTTCCAGCCTCCGTTACTATGGCAGGCAGGCTAGAAGCTCACCAAACTATTTTTCTTTTTTTCGTGAGCACACGGCTGATCTATATTTCTCTGTCTCCCTTGCAGTTAAGACAGACCATATGACTGGGCTCTAGTCAATGGAATGTGGGTGGAGGTGATATACTTCTTGTCTGTTCCAACCTGCCAGGAGAAGAGAAAGGAATCCAAGGACCTACAGGAGGTTGGAATGTGTCTATCCTCTGAGCTAAAAGTCCTACTTGAAGGAAATTATCCTAGGGAAACACTTGCACACGTACACAGTGTTGTTTATATGGACATCCATCACAGCATTGCTTATTGTAGCAGAAAATTGGAAACAACCTGAATTATCTCCATAGGCAAGGGATTAAATAAATTCTGGAACATCCATACAATAAAATGCAGCCTTTAAAAAGGATAAGATGACTTTACGGGTATTGATGGAAAGATCTCCAAGATCTACTGCTGAACACCCAAAGCAAGTTGCAGGAAATTCATTCACTCATACCAAAAAAAGAAGAAAAAAAAAAAAAAGAAAAAAAAAACCCATTGCTGTTGAGTTGATTCTGACTTATAGTGACCCTATAAGACAGAGTAGAACTGCACCACAGAATTGCCAAGGAGTGCGTGGTGGATTCAAACTGCCAACCTTTTGCCTAACCACTATGCCACTAGGGTTTTCCATTCACTCATACAGTAAACATTTATTGACTGTTTAATGTCATCCACTGGTCTAGGCACCGAGGATAAACCAACAAACACAAAAACTCTTGCCCTTGTGGAACTTAAATGTACAAAGAGTATATATTTTAAAATCCTAAAACTATATAGTTGCTGTTTTTGTTGGGTGCCATTGAGTCAATTTTTGACTCATGGCAACCCCATGTGACAGAGTAGAACTGCTCCACAGGGTTATCTAAGCTGTAATCTTTACAGGAGGAGACTGACAGGTCTTTCTCCCACAGAGTTGCTGGGTGGGTTCAATCCACCAACCTTTTGGTTAGCAGCTGTGTGTGTGCGCGCGCACACACACACACTCACTCATTCATTATTCTCTTCCTTCCTCCACTTCTCCCTCCCTTCCTCCCTGTCTTTCTTTATTTCTAAATACAGAGAAAAGACCCAGAATGATACCCACACCAAATTGTTCATGGTGGTGACCTCTGGAGAGGGGAGTGGATTTGGGTGGAAGAAAGTGGGACCATAAACTTTTTGGTTCATGTTCTTCTGTGTTCTTTGAATTTTTTATAAGAATGCACTTGTTCATTACTTGGGTAATTAGAAAGTTCTCGAATAATGCAGCCAAATAACTGCTCTGTAGAGGTGTATCCTTGGAACCCTTCAAGAGTTCTAAGAAGAGTAAGGCATCCCTCCTCTCTCCTCATCTAGCACTTTCATCTGCTTTATTTGTTTATACATACAAGTGAGATTTCTTTTGATCAAAGGCCTCTGTGGCAACAGAAGTGTAAAAGCAACCAAGCTTGCTCATAATCAGAAAATTAAAATACACACACAAAGGACTAAGGAATAAGGAGGAAAACCTCACTTGGGCATAATAACAGACTAATCCCAGATCATTTATGGGTTTTGATTGTCCAGAACTTTCATTACTAAGGCTTCTCTGCCTGTGAAGAACAAGATTTCAGCTTTTCGGATGTCAAATAGCACTCAATAAACATCACAAATGAGTTCTGACACGGACAGCATATTTTCACATAGAAGAGTTTTTGTTTTATTTTATTTTAAAATTGTGTCAGCACGTAAAAGACCCTGGAATAGTGAAGATAAAGTTAATCCAGTAGTAATGCATTTACTATAGTAAACCTCCAGAACAGAAACACGTTACTTCCCTCTGATGGAATTTTAAATCAGCATAAGGGATTAAACAGTATTACCCGGCTATTGCAGAGTAACTTGGAAAGCAGATGGGTTATGGGAAATGACCGTCATGTGCACCACCGTTTGTATCCCAGGAACTCTGTCTGGACCTTCCATGATTACTATGCCTGATACAATTCTGGGGAGGTGGTGTCTTTTCTCCTTAACTTCTCACGTCATCTTTTCAAAAGGTCCACGCAAAGCAGACCTCTTCTTTCAGACAGTCATTTATTATAATTTGGATTTGAATTAAAGCAGTGGAAATGATTTCACACTTCTAAACTCCTTTTTGAGTGTTTGGTTGACTGGTCAACAGAGTATATTCTCCCTCGTAGTAACACATCCACCCAAATCATGAATTATGGCCTAACGATAAAAATAAATTTCTGGGTGGCATAAATAGTTTGCGCTTAGCTGCTAACCAAAAGGTTGGTGGTTTGAACCTACCCAGCAGCATCACACAAAAAAGGGCTGGCAATCTGCATCTGGAAAGATTAAAGCCAAGAAAAACCTATGGAGCAGTTCTACTTTGTAACACATGCGGTTGCCATAAGTTGAAATCAATTCAACGGAAACGGGTTTTGTTTTTTTTTTAAATAAAAATAAAACCAGTCTGATAGAATACAGGGTAAGTGGACTGAATGACATACAGAACCCAAAGGGAATCCAGGTCCTTCCCTTCCTTCCTTTTCCCTTGCTTTCTGCGTGGACTCTAGGCATGGCTCCAAGGTTTGGGTGGTCACTTCTAGGATTTTTCTGTACACAGAAACTAAAACAACTAAACAGTTCTTTTAGGCCCAATTGCCTCCCCATTGATCCAGCTTTTCCTGAAACATCTTAACCATAGAAGCCTAACTTAATTGCTATGGGATCTTTTTTTTTTAATATGAATACTCCATGATATTTGTTTCTTTAAACACTCAGTGACAGCCTACCTACATAGGCCATGCATTCCCCCAAATACTTCAGAGTCCCCAGTCCCCCCAACCCCAAAACAATCTTATGGTAACCTGTGGTAATGGGTAATGCCTAAAGGAAATGAAATATCTTAGCACTCACAGGCAAAACAAGAAAGAAAATGCACGTTTTGTAGGTCTGGTGAATTCTGTGGACCCATAAGTCTTCGACTCACCCTAAATAAAATGAACAAGTGCCTTTTAGTATCCCTTTCTTTTATTTATCTTCTGGGAACTTTGACTACTCTAACTTGGTGAGTGACTTAACTCCTTTGTATTTCAGTTCTCTGAAAACTGATAGGATAGGATGATAATACCTATCTGATGGTGGTGTTATAAGAGTTAAGTGAGAAGATATATGTAAACTGTTTTTTGTATAAACCGAAACCAAACAAACAAAAACACTGCCATTGAGTTGATTCTGACTCATGGCGATCCCATGTGTTACAAAGTAGAACTGAGCTCCATAGGGTTTTCTTGACTATAATCTTTACGGACCCAAATCACCAGGACTTTCCTCCCAGGTGCCGCTGTGTGAGCTCAAACTGCCAACCTTTCGATTAGCTGCCGAGAACAAACCGTTTGTGTCACCTAGGGACCTTGGAACTTATAAAGCGTTCAGTAAATAATAATAATAACTGATGTTATTATTATAACTACCAGCAATACGTTTTCTTACATTCAACTGAGTAAAACAAACACATACAGTCTGTGAAGCAAGATGATAATGGAAAGCTACTTAGAGCCAGATTTTAGCAAAAATCAAGGAAGAATCCCCTAAAAAAGGCAGATATAAAAAATGAATGCACTGTTATGCACTGGAGACATTCATGTAAAAACTGGATGATCACCCAGCAGGGGGATCCTAAAGGGAATTCATACAAATGGCAGGATATTGGATAAGATGAGAGTCCAAAATGCCTTCCAGTTTAAGAGCCCAAGCTTCTATGAGAATTGTATGCAACCAAAAACATTCCTACAGTTAAGCCATTTCTCTTTTCCTTAGCCAGCAGCAAAATTTTTTGAATTCCAGCATTCCTAACGACAATTTACTATCTTGATCTGGTGATGTCTCCATCAGATAATTCTTTGCTGTAATTTTTTTTTTAAATGTCCATGGAGCTTATTAGGTTTCATAAAGCAGATCACCTTAAAATAATTTTCAAGATTCCAGAGTAGAACAGATTCCTCTATGAAATTATAATGTAGAAAATAAAGTTCTCCTAGCCCTAATTGTCCCCGGTAGAGTGTTTCCAAGTATAACACCCAGGGATATGACATGATTAGGAAGGCCATAATAAAGATGCGAATGTAATTTCCACACATGCTGCCACCTTCAAAAATGCAGCCTACTTGGAGGCAATTGGAGTAAAAATTGTCATGGTTACTGTCAGTGTTGTCACTTCTTGATTTTCTCTCTCCCAGGGACTGTCTTATTCATTCTTGGTCTTACTGATAGCACCCAGAACCATCCATTGCAGGCATTCACTAAAGGTCTCTTAGGTCGAATTTTCACTCCTAGACTCTGTGCTGAGCAAACAATCCAAGAAGCTGGACTATGTGAAGAACGCCGCATCAGGATTGGAGGAAGAGTCATTAACAACGTGCAATGCAGATGACACAACCCTGCTTGCTGAAAGTGAAGAGGACTTGAAGTACTTACTGATGAAGATCAAAGACTATAGCCTTCAGTATGGATTACACCTCAACAAAAAGAAAACAAAAATCCTCACTACTGGAGGATTTAAGCAACATCATGATAAATGGAGAAAATATCGAAGTTGTCAAGGATTTCATTTTACTTGGACCCACAATCAATGCCCATGGAAGCAGCAGTCAAGAAATCAAATGACATATTGCATTGGGCAAATCTGCTGCAGAAGACCTCTTTAAAGTGTTCAGAAGCAAAGATGTCACCTTGAAGACTAAGGTGCACCTGACTCAAGCCATGGTGATTTCAATCGTCTCATATACATGCGAAAGCTGGACAATGAATAAGGAAGACCAAAGAAGAACTGATGGCTTTGAATTATGGTTTTGGCAAAGGATATTGCATATACCATGCCAGAACAATGAACAAACCTGTCTGAGAAGAAGTACAGCCAGAAAGCTCCTTAGAAGTGAGGATGGTGAGACTTCATCTCACGTACTTTGGACGTGTCATCAGGAGGGACCGGTCCCTGGAGAAGAACATCATGTACGGTAAAGTAGAGGGTCAGCGAAAAAGAGGAAGACCCTCAAGAAATGGATTGAGACAGTAGCTGTCAACAATGGGCTCAAACATAGTAGCGATTGTGAGGATGGCACAGGACTGGGCAGTCTTTTGTTATGTTGTATACAGGGTTGCTATGAGTTGGAACTGACTCAACAACACCTCATAACAACAACAGACTCTATGAGTCTGATTCAATTTGATGGCAACTAACAACAATAGACTTGTATATGATAAGGTTTCTATAACAAAGAAGGAGACCTGGTGGTGCAATGGTTTAGCACTTAGCTGCTAACCAAAAGGTCGGAGGTTCGAACCCACCCAGGGGCTCCTCAGGAGAAAAGACCTCTAGATCTGCTCCAGTAAAGATTACATCCCAGGAAACCCTATGGGGGCAGTTCTACTCTGTCCTATAGGGTTGCTATGAGTTGGAATCAACTTGATGGCACACCACAACAACAAAGAGGAACGTGATGAGGGAAGATGGCTCACTGGCTCAAACTTATAAGTCAGGGAAAATGCCACAGTCATCAAAATACATCACTGGGCCACAGAAGGCACGCTTAAGTAATGATTGAGAAAACTCAGAATCTAATCAAATACATCTGTGCCTTATATTCTCTACCTGCTGTCTTGGCTGAAATGAGGATGCCTAAACCTCTATTAGTGGGGCAGGACAACCATCTATGGGAAACCAGAGCTGGACTCCAACCTGCTTTCTGGGGTCTTCAGAAGAGCTGCCGGCGATCAGAAAACATTTAATGTGGGGGGTCCAGTGTGGAGCAGAATGAACACAGCTGGCTGACACAGCAAGCCATTAGGAACAATAACAATAAAAATACCAATTGATTCGTGGGATGAACCATTCCATCTGGGAAATCTCTCCAAGAAAGTAGCTGGAAGTGACATTTCAGCTCTGATTTTCCTGGCCAAAGCTGCACCTTAAGCCAGAGACTCGAAAATGGCACTCCATCTAGATGGTGTCAACACAGGGACACTTGAGTCTCTTCTCTTTGGGTTTTAGAGTGATTTTAGTTTTAGTTTTAGTTTTTTTAAAGAGATAACACAGGATACTTAAGAGATTGAGTGCTGGAAATCAAGACAATGCCCACATCTTGTTTCCAGAAAATGGATTACTTTGCTGGCTGTTGACTCTTGGATTTCCTATCATGAGATCTGAACCCAGGGCCTGATGTACAGTGAGGCGTGTGACTGGCATTTGCAGAAACCTTGACATCTCACACTGCAGTTCAGGATTGGTGTCAGACAAAGGAGCCTATTAAATGACTGCCGGCCCTGTGATAAGCCCAGTTATCACCGAGGTATAGTTTCCCCAGGTCTAAAGACTCAGAGTGGTGGCACTGAAGCATGCCGGGGAGAAGATAAAATTTAATTAATAATTTCCGCAGAGGCCAACAGTCTATTACAACTATGTTCTTTGCCGTTTTCTGCAATGACCTTATAGCTCATAAACATTACAGATGCATACATGGTCATAGGCTCATCCTCAGGTTTAATTTATGGCTCAGGTTTGCACTGTATAATTACTTAGACCGAAATGGAGATTTTCAGATGCTACTGCTGCAAACGCTACAGGCTCTGCCTCCCTCCCTTCTGTTCAGTCCTACGCCTAGAATAGACGGCATAATTTCCTGGATTAATACATATTATAGACAAAGATAGGGATGAAGTCAGCTTCTAAGAAGTAGGGGACAAATTTCAGTTTCTACTAGAATTGGAGATTCTGGACACTAAGGGTAGCTTTCTTGTATTCCATAGAGTTGCTTAACCTCATTGTTTGTAGAAACACAAAATTGCAAGGAATGATGTAAGCTAACATAGGGCTACCCTTCTCCTCTACAAGAAAACACTTGCTCCTTTAACACCAAACGACAATTTATTTTGGACCTAGTTTATGCCCAACTCTTTGTAGAGCTGTGGGAGAAACAAACCAAAAGTCTTAATTATTTTTAGCATCAGTGCTTAGCATAAAATCTGGGAAACAGTACATGTTTAATAAATCTCTGTTGAATGAATGTGTCAGTGAATTGATTGTGGGACATTTAAACTTCTGAATCCTTAAAAACATGGACAATATTTACATAGTGAGAAAAATAACAATAAGATAGGTTAAAAACGATAGTCTCTACTTTCCTAAAGTTTAAAATCAATTTTTGCTGAACTCCTAGTGCCAGGCCTTATGGTACTGGGGATACAGGAGATGGTGCAGCAAGTACTGGTTCAGACTTTAAAGCCTCCTTGTCTGACAGTAAAAGTGACTTCCTCAACTTGCTAAAATAAAACCCAAATTCTAAGCCTGGCAGTTAGTTTGTATATCTACAAACTGGTTTCTATAACTGCATCTTCTACCCTGATCTTTGGCAAATTCCTCTCTTCATTCTACGCTGCAGCCAAACCAGATTTCTCCCCATTTCCTCCAAACACCCCAAGCTTCACTCTAGTGCCTGGAATCGGATAGAGACTCAAATGCTTGTTGAATGAACTAAATAAAAAAATAACCAATCACTATGCCTTTTGCTGTTGGCATTCCCTCTGGTTAGACCCTCTTCCCCACTGCTGGCCCATGAAAACTCTATCCTTTCTTCAGAGTTTATCTCAAATACTATCTAGAAATAGTAGTACGTTGTTGGTGTCCATTTCATTCATTCAATCACTCATTCATCTGTATCTTATTCCAAAAAGGTTAAGGCATCAACATATGTTGGTTGAATTGCACGGAAGAATAGGAATATCTATGGCTTTATGGGGACCTAGTCTTCAGTGCCAAAGCAAGTCATCTTCCCTCTAATTTTCAACCATATTCCAGATGATGACGATGAGAGCAGTTGCTACTATTTACTGAGCACTTATTATTTGCTATGGACTACGCTAACCTCTTCATATGTAATTACCTCACTTATACACACAATACCACCATGACATATGTATTATTATCCCCATGTTACAAATGAAGAAACAAAAACTTAGACACATTAAGTAAACCTGCCCCCAAATCACATAGCTAGTAATGGTAACGCCAGTGTGTCAACCCAGGCCTATTTCTAAACCTTTGCTCTTAGCTACTATATTATTATATGTCTCTCATAAGTCTCAACTCATCATAAACAGATGTGAAAGTGTGTCTAGTGAACTATATGCTTGAAGAAGAAAATGTAGGCTTTACCATTTGCCTATCTAATGCCAGTTATTCAAATCTGTGCCTTAATTTGACCAACTGGATGTTTCATCTACATGAACACAAACATCTGGATATTTGGAAAACTCTGACGTTTAAGCAAGAAATGCAGATCTTATAGGAATGCCTGTTTCCATATAATATGCAAGACGAGACTTTTTTTTTCTGAAAACAGGACATAAGAGGTCTGAACTGAAAATAAGACAGTTACCAGTGGAAACATGAATTTTCCTTTCAACCTACCACAATGTTTCATAGAATCAGAGTTGCCCTAATGTGATACTTTATGAATGCAGATAATTTGAGGCTATTACCACTAGATCAAATCCAACTGAGGTTCAAATAAAAGGAAAAGAAGACTCCATGACTGAAATGAATTTTGGATCAATCCAGATTCTTCACCATGAACAGCCACACCAGAACCAGAATTCTGCTGTAGATACTGAGGGTCTTAACACTGTTGCTTCAAGCCAAAATAAATATACCATTCTGAGACCCCTTTACATTTAGAATATCTTGAGCTTCAGTATTAATCCAGGAAGCTCAGGATTTAAGTTTCCCCGAAAGTAGCTATTCCCATGGCATACCACATGATCTACCAACTTATAAACTTATAAAAGTCTAAAGAGATGGCTCACAGTAATACTGTAGCCTGACTTATCAATGACTGCCTTACTCTTCCAATTCTTAGCATATTTTTCTGTTTAATTTCTCTTGATTTTTACTTATTGCACAGAGCACATCATAGCAAAGGATATGAGATCCTCCAAACCTAACACCTCAATCATTGCTTTCTTCATTGCCCATTTTTTAACAGAGTTGGTTCATGGTTTTTCAACCTACACTTCAAGTATGGTGATTGCCTTGGTTTCTCAATTCTCTTTGACTATTTTACTACACCAAATCCCTGAAGTTAATTTAGGAGAGATGGTGTGCGTGTGCACATATGTGTGTGAGTGTGAGAGAGACACACACACACACAGGCAGAGAGACAGAGACAAGGTAGAGAAGGGGTGAGTGGGGATAGAAGTGTCGCTATAACAGTGTCATAGGATAATTTATCAGTATGGAAAATTGCCTTAAAACTGCTCTCACATCATGGAAGCTCCACAGATACATCCAAATTCCCTGAGGGACCAAATTACTGGCCTGAGGGCTGGGGACCACGGTCTCAGGGGACATCTAGCTCAACTGGCATAACGTTGTTTATAAAGAAAATGTTCTACATCTTACTTTGGGGAGTAGCGTCTGGGGTCTTAAAAGCTTGTGAGCGGCCATCTAAGATACTCCACTGTTCCCACCTCGTCTAGAGCAAGGGAGAATGAAGAAAACCAAAGACACAAGGGAAAACTTAGTCCAAAGGACTAATGGACCACAAGTACCACAGCCTCTACCACACTAGTCTAGCACAACTAGATGGTGCCTGGCTACCACCACTGACTGTTCTGACAGGGATCACAACAGAGGGTCCCAGACAGAGCTGGAGAAAAACGTAGAACAAAATTCCAACTCACAAAAAAAGATCAGACTTACTAGTCTGACAGAGACTGGAGAAACCCCGAGAGTATGACCCCTGGATACCCTTTTAACTCAGTACTAAATTCACTCCTGAGGTTCACCCTTTAGCTAAAAATTAGACAGGTCCATAAAACCAACAATAATACATGTAGCTCAACCATGTATACGAGACTAAACGGGCACACCAGCCCAGGGGCAAGGACGAGAAGTCAGGAGGGGACTGGAAAGCTGGACAACGGGAAATGGGGAACCCAAGGTTGAGAAAAGGAGTGTTGACACATCACGGGGGTGGCACCCAATGTCACAAAGCAATATGCGTATTAATTGTTTAATGAGAAACTAATTTGCTCTGTAAACCTTCATCTAAAACACAGTGAAAGGAAAAGAAAAAAGCTGCTCTCACATATTCTGACTCAAATTCTGCTTTTAAGAAAACTTCCCCAAAACATGGAAGAAATATGTGGGTATAGTAAGAATTATTAAGAATATTGAAAGACTGGAAACAACTAAGTGTCTATGAATGAAGTCTAGGTTAAATAAATTAAGATGCATTGATATAGTAGATCATTACACAACCACCGGAAGTCATGTGATAGACGAACATTTAATGATATATTTGTGACCTATTTCTATCACAGATGCACGTGTGGTCAGAGTCTCATCCCCAGCTTTAATTTATGACTCAGGTTACACTGCATACTCAGCTAGACAGAAACGAAGATTTTCCGATGCTACTGCTGGAAATGCGACAGGCTCTGTATATGGTACAGTTGAGTTGAGTATAAGGCCTGTTTTTATTAAAAAATATATATGAATAGAATAAAAAGATAGAGATTTCCACCAAAATGTTCGCAGAACATATTGTTGAGTGCTCTAAGCAGCCCTTACTTCTGGCCTATCATTTTCTCTTCAGTTGTTGACTAAATAGCATGAATAATTTTAAATTGTTTTAATTTATGCTTTTTGGCATTTTTTCTCTATTTTTCACAGTGCATATAACTTTTATGTTAAAATCAGTCAAAAATAATTTATGTCAGAGGCTGCAAACAGTTTTTCACAAAACAAGTCTGCAACACAGGCACCAAAGAGGAACGTATTGGAGTTGAGTCTCCTTCTTTGCAACTGCCAGCAGACACAGCTTTGCAGAAAACATACCTACAAGTCTCCGACAGCAGGTGCAGCAACCCCTTCAGGACCCAGGACTTGAATCACTAAGCATCAATTCCATCCCAGGAGACTGAATAAATTTTGTCACTATCTGGTGGAGGGAAAGGAGAAGCAAGAAGGCAGTGCTTCTGCCTAGTGATCCACATTAATAACTTACGTGTTGAGAATATTAGGGAGAAATAAGATAGGAGTGCATGCATGCATGTGTCTGTATGCACCTGTTTGTGTTTGCATTTTAGCAGGTAATTCCTGGACCTACAGAACTTCGCCCACAAAGGAAGAAGAAGCACCCCAATGATGAGGGATCAGAATATCTCAAGATCTTACGCATAGAGAACAGGCTGGTTAGACATGCACCCTTTCTTAATTGGAAATAAAAAAATAGAATGTTTAGCCTATCCCTGCCCCCTAAACTGCATCCCACTTCCAGTTTTGCCTGTACTATGTAACTATGTACAAATAAGGTTTTCTGAGTAAACTGCTCTCAAAGCAAAATGGAATCTCAATAACTAAAACTAAAAATGTGAGAAGAGGGATGACTAAGTCCCCTAAAAGTCTAAATTTTGATGTATTTTGACAAGGAATATAGTCATTACTGTTTTTTAAATTTTATTTTGTTGTTGTTGTTGAGAACGTACCAGAAAAACATACACCAACTCAACCATTTCTACATGCACAATTCAGTGACACTGATTACATTCTTCCAGTTGTGCAACCATTTCTCACCCCCCTTTTCTGAGTTGTTCCTCCCTCATTAACATAAACTCACTGTCCTCTAAGGTTCTTATCTAATCTTTTGAGTTGCTACGTCACTTTGATTCCACATAGATAGCTCTTAAAAGAGCATAATGCTCAAGGCAGATATTTTTTACTAGCTAAGCTAAACTATTGTTTGGTTTTAAAAAGGTAGTCATTACTTTTCAATAAAACATGTTTCCATATCATCTTGAAAAAACTGCTCTGAATGAAAATTCTTCAAGACCTGTTTTAATTAAGAAATATTTATATGAGCACCATAATACTGGTTGGAAAATCAATTCAAGACAATACTAGACATTTCCCCACTACAATCTTATTTACACTATTCACATTTTTAGTAAATAAAACTTCTGGTAATGGCAAATCTTCTTTAGTATAGTCAGAATTAACATGAATTCAGAGTTAGAATTCTAAATAATGCAATCTAACTACATGGACAGTTGGTCTTAAATTCACTATTAAAAGTGCTAGTTCAAAACTGATAAACACATTGATATAATTTTTTTTCACCTAAATCTCAGCTCTTGAGAAGAATGGGTGCCATATAGATACTAAATCATTTTTCTATCAGGATAAATATCTCTACTTCACATAAAAAAGTTCTATTACCTTAACTTTACAGAATGTCTGTTCTCTGGAGAGTTCGGTCTCAGACATACTGAGATGTCAGAATCATGAAATTTTAGGATTGGACACAGACAAGTTAGAAGCAAATTTAGGAAGAAATAAAAGGGAATGGAGATTCAACTTGTAGAACCTATGACTGCAAAGAGAAAAGCACACAAAAAATCAGTGAAGTGTGTAGAGTACTACCAAGAAGAGCCCCTCTGAAGCATCATTTCTGAGCTTTAGGATGATTAACAAACCTCTCAGCCTTCCCCTCCCCCACTGTTTTGTAGTACGCACTTCAGTAACCAGTTACCAGTTACTATCAAGGGAATTCCGACTCATGGCAACCTCACGTGTGTCGGAGTAACACTGTACTCCTAGGGCTTTCAAATGACTGATTTTTCAGAAAAGATCACCAGGCCTTTCTTCCGAGGCACCTCTGGGTGGACTCAAACCTCTAACCTTTTGGTTAGCAGCTGAGCACATTAACCATATGCACCACCCACGGACTACTTCCACATCAGTAAACACTACTGTAAACGCCCACCAGGGGTCTGTTATGGAGTTGGCACCTTCCTGTTTATGCTACATTCTGATAAGGAAAACACCGCCATTTCCTGAACCTCCTTGCTGCCACAGCACTCTAACCCGGGAGTTACTGATAATCAAGGCCAAAGTGCTGTTCTCGCACGCCCAGGTTACTTACAGGCAATTGAAGACATTGATAATGCCCTCTGCCTTCCCTGAGTTCTTAGTTTATAACTCTTGACTGGTTTTGTACAAACTGTTTGTTTTATTCTTTCACTCATGTTAATGTATCCCAGTATCGTTTAGAGAGGGATGATTTGGTGTGAGTTTCCCTGCCTCTCCCGACAGGCCTCCCACCACATTGGCAGGAAAAAAAAAAAAATGAAGAAAAGAGATACATTTGATTGTTACGTAACGTACCAAGTTCCTTCCTATTATATCCAGTCTCCAGAGAAAAAGGCTCCTGAAAGCAACAAATTAACACTGCCTTTAAAATTTTCTTTAATTCAACCATCTCAGGAAACTTCATCATAACCAGGCTAACAACAGCAATGGAGTCCCTAGGTGGTGTAAACAGTTAACATGCTTGCAGCTAACTGAAAAGTTGGTGGTTCGAATCCACCCAGAGGTACCTCAAAAGAAAGGCCTGGTGATCTATTTCTGAAAAAGCAGCCATTGAAAACCCTACAGAGCCCAGGTCTAGAGTCTACGGACTCGACTCCAAGGCAGCTTTTTTTTTTCTTTCTTTCTTTTTTTGGTTAACAACAGTAATACTTGTTATCTACTT
Source organism: Trichechus manatus latirostris (assembly GCF_000243295.1). Classification (NCBI taxonomy): domain Eukaryota; kingdom Metazoa; phylum Chordata; class Mammalia; order Sirenia; family Trichechidae; genus Trichechus; species Trichechus manatus. Next base: position 5,996,814 of record NW_004444066.1, on the reverse strand, counting down.
TATGCTTATCATAAGCCAAGTTTAATGCATAATGCTTTCTAGGGTTTAACTTGTTCATGCCTCACAACTCTATGACGTACTTACATTGAAAAAAAATCCCGTTTTACAGATGAAACAATTGAAGCATAGAGAGATAAAGGATTTTCCCAAGGCCACATGACTCTTTAGTAGCAGATTTGGGTTTGAACGCTAGGTCTGTCAAAAATCAATCAATCGGTCAATAAATCACTCAAACAAAAACTGTATAGGTAGTTCCCAACTTACAATGTATTCCAGTTACGATCAGCAGCATCTATGATGGTCTTTTTTTGGTACATCTTATTGTTAGTGATATGTATGACACACAGTGTTGCATGCAGCACGTAATTTGCCGATGTTATCATCCTCTGTTCACTCGAAGACGTTCGATGTTACGATTTATAAAGATAATGATAATAAAACGCAATAATAATGAAAGCTAAAAAAGAAAGAGATAATCTACTTGTGTCAGAACCGACTTATGACAGAGTCTTTGGAACAGAACCCCGTCATAACTACTTCTGCACTTATAACTACTCTGTTCCTTTTCCTTCCCACAGTCTGTGTTGCAAACTCAGATGCCAGGCAGGTAATTTCAACATGTGCAGCAGGCTGGGAGGGGCCTTTGGCAGCCTCATACAAGATCTATGGGAGGGAGGGTAACTGCCACTGCACTCCAGCCAACTGTGGCTATGAAGGGTGTATGTACTGACTGTGGCCAGATTTTTGGAGTTTTTAAGGGAAGATGGAAATATGGATATTTTGAAAATTTAGAAATCGTCCATTTTTAAATGTTGGCAAGTCATTTAAAAATATTTAAATTTTTAAAATTTAAATGGTTTAGCCAACTCAATACTGGCTAAACCAAAGCCATCTGTGGGCACAAACCTTGACAGGTGCCATGATAACACCCCTGAATCAATAACACAAAACAGCTTTGACTCAACCACTGAAGTCTCTTTCTCTCTCCGCTGGGGTAAGGGGCTGGGTACTGAACTGTCTTTCCACTTCGGCTCTAGGAGGCAATGTCAAAGCTGAGCAGTCTGAGAAGCCTGCTCTCCCAGCTGGTGATGAGAACGGCTCCTCCCTCTCCCCCAAGCTGTGTGTTCCCATCTCTGGAGCGCCTCCGGCTCTCTCATGTGGTTCATCTACAGACTGGCTTCTACTGAGTCAAGCTGAATTTTTATGTCTTGGAGGAGAAAGAAAAAAATATTCTCTTCCACTCCAAAAATTACTGTTTAGCTTCAGTCTTCTGTGTCTAACTTTTAGAGAGGATGTGTAAATGCCACACTCAACAACCACATTTTTCTCCTTAGCACACCCTGGTGAAAATCAAGTAAGAGTAACTGCTCCCCAGTGTAGGGAGGTTGACGTTGGGCAGAGAAACCTAGAATCTTAGTGTCAGGTAATCTGAACATGCACCCTGGGATCTGTGGTGAGGGGTACTTTGCTTTGCTGTTGGACCCCTACAACAATAGAAGCAGACTTTTCTGCTTTGGGGATCTGAGGCACACAAACCTCCCTATTCATCCACCCCCCCGAGTTTCTCAGAGAGATCTTAGCATCAGCAAATCAATCTTGCTCACTGTAGTATCCCCAGCACCTGGCACAAACGTTAATAAATATTTGTTGAATAAATGAATAAAACGAAAGAAGGGCTCAGATCAGTTGGGACCAAGATACCATCTATGCAGTGATTTATTCATTCAAATATGTTGGAATGAACTCAGTTCCCCAAGGAGGGTGCTTGAGGAACAAACGGTGGCCGCTGTTCAGCTCACTCGGAGGCTTTTGTTTTGCTGTATAGGGTGAAATCTGAGGGTAACAGCTGATTGTCTCTGAACAAATGAGGAGGAAAGAGGATTTTGAGTACATGTGTGGATGAAGAGGAGGGAGAAAGTACTTGAAACTTGGGGGACAAATGGGCAAGACATGGGAGAGAGAAAAGAGATGGTGGGGTATGCGATGTAACCTTCTCCCCGCTCTCCTTAAAATTTTCAGTAAAATATTCACTGTATTCATGATCATCGATGATTTTGGAGTCAAGTTACACAGTCAGCTTTTACACTGTAGGTATCACATGTGCTCAGACTGGAAAAACAAAAATGAATACAACAAACTCCCTTTCTTGGAGGAGCTAACAGTCTAGCATGAAGCAGCCAGGGAAATAAAATCTTACACTAAAACACAAATTGCTTGAAGCTCCTCACAAAGTATTTATTTATGCAAAGACATTTATTGAGCATTTATTATACCCTAGGCATGTGCTGGGCTCTGTGATGTTGTGGCGAGCAGGGGAATCAAGGTTCCCTGCCTTCAAGGGGAACAGGCGATAAAGCTAAGGAATGGGATAGTATCAGTGATGGGGCTTTGAAGGGAATAAAACCAGATCAGTTGCCATCGAGTCGTTTCTGACTCATGGCGACCCCATGTGTGTCAGAGTAGAACTGTGCTCCATGGGGTTTTTAATAGTTGATTTTTTAGATGTGCATCACCAGGCCTTTCTTCTGAGGCACCTCTGGGTGGACTTAAACTTCCAACCTTCCATTTAACAGCATAGCATGTTAACTGTTTGTACCATCCAGGGACTCCAAATGGAATAAAGAAGGGGACACATATGATAATGATGTTGAATAGGATTCACTCTTGATGAGTGACTTTTGAGCTAAGAACTGAATGATAGGAAGAGGCCAACCATATAAAGATCCCTGTATAAAACTTTCCAAGAGGAGGAAACAGTTATGTGCAAATGCCCCAAGATGGCAAAGTGAAGTGTAGCAGGTGTCAGAGAGGCAGTCGGGCCAGATCAGGAGACACAGAACACTTATAGGTCTGCGAGGATAATGGGTGGACTTGCAAAGACTCAGGAATGATGATGACTGCAACGCAAAGGTAAAATGTAATCACAACACAAGGGCCTTAGCACGCACCATCTCTGGGGGAAATGTTCTCAAACATTAGCCCTCCAAGGGGAGGGAAATAATGCAGTCTAGTTAATTGCCCTTCAGGACTGCTCTGTGTATGAATGTAAAACTGGGGATTATCCAGCCCCAGATGCAAATGAAAAGGGCACAGTGGGTCACTGGTTTTCCTCAAGACTCTTCTCACTTGAGGTAGAAGTGAAAATGCCAATTACCCTCATTTCTGTGGAAGGAAACTAGAGGGAGGAGGGGATGGAAAGGAGAAACACACGGAGAAATGTGTTTCTGATTGGCTTGCCAATCACAACAACCACCCCAAAATAAAGGACACAGAAAAAAAGGCCCTTTCTCTTGGGACCTTAAGTGATTAGAAAGAGTTGTTATTTGGCTGATTTTCACACATCATTAGCATATGCATAATTTAACGAGGGAACATGCTGGGGGGCTGGCACGAGTGAGGGCAGCTCCCTTACCCACAGACTGGAAACTGGGGCAGGAGCATTGGGAGGGCTTAATTACATGAGTAAGGCAACAGAGATCAGCAACGCAAAAGGGGATGAGTACATGATGTAGTCGAACAAACACAGAAAGACGCACCAGTGTCTACCTACAAGCACACCCGCACTGAGAGCTGTAAGCAGCACTGCAAGAATATTCCTCCCACAGACAAAGTCCTCAGTGTTAATCCTCATGCTCCCCACTTCTCTCCCTGTCAACACCATGGATCAGATGCCCACATTCTCTTCTCCGAAAAACTGGCACCTCAAAAAAGAACAAGGTATTATATTATGATGGTTCACATTCCACTTAGCATTTGAAAAGAGGTAGAAGGAAGCAGGGTGGTGAACTCTAGGAGAATCTGGCTTTCAGATGGAACCCTGGTGGTGCAGTGGATAAGCGCTCAACCAAAAGGTTAGCAGTTTGAATCTACCAGCTGCTCCCTGGAAACCCTGTGGGGCAGTTCTACTCTGTCCCATAAGGTTGTTATGAGTCAAAATTGACTCAATGGCAACGGGTGTGTGTGTGTATGTGTGTAATTAGATTCATAAGCAGGACAAAAGTCTTATAAGCAATGCTTCAAACTGGTTCACTTTCAGGCTTTGTTTTCCTCCACTCAAAAAAGTGATGGTTGTAAACATGATTAATGGAACCGATATCACTAAATTTGTTGTTGTTGTTGTTCGGTGCTGTTGAGTTGACTTCGACTCATACCGACCCCATGTGACAGAGCAGAACGGCTCCATAACATTTTCTTGGCTGCAATCTTTACAGAAGCCAATTGCCAGGTCTTTCTCCTGCGAAGACGCTGGGTGAGTCAGAACTGCCAACCTTTCTGTTAGCAGCCGAGAGCTTAACCACTGCACCACCAGGGCTTCTTATATCACTAAATTGTTTATCTGAAAAATGCTGACTTGGCAAATATTGTGTTTAAATACGTATTTTTAATTCAAATATAAAAGTAAAAAATATATATATATTTTATAACAATAAAAAAAAAAGTATCCTTTAAGCCCCAAAGGAAGGCGAAAAAGAGGAAAAGGCAAATTTAGGCTAGCTACAATGGGATGACTCAGAGTCAGCTGTCTTTCCGTACATGCTTATCTGCTTGTACCCTTTGACAGGACACATTATGTAACTTAAAAAGTAGTTAGTAGAATGGTTTGAGGTCTTTCCGAAAAGAAGTGATAGAGTATCCTACAATTCTCATACCATATCTCTCCTTATCACCATGTTCAATGTCACAAAAACTTAAAATTATGTCAATATTACATTGATGTATCTCGGTCCATTATGAGATGATTGCAGATCTTTTTCTGCTTCTGGTACCACCTCAGCAACAAGTCTCTCTGCTTCTGTTAAAAGAATATCACTGTGCCTATGTGTGTTTATGTGTGTGTCTCTGTCTGAAAGGCCTGAGCATACTCCATCCATTTCCCCCCCCACACCACCCCCTAGCAACAGAGATTTGTTTAGTGATAAAAAATTCAATTTGGACCAATAAGAGTTAGGTCCAAGAATTTTGTCAGTGCTATTGAGAAGATTGCAACATATTACTTTCACACCCTTCACACCAAACTCTTTACAGCTCTCCAAATATGTCAACCATTTTCATATCTCTGTGCATTTGCAGATGCTATTCCACTTCTTGAATGAATAAAGAAATCCATCAGTTCCTCCGTATGTTATTTTGGCTTAAATCCCCAAACCTTATGCTACCATATTTAACTCAATAAGCATGCACTTACTACTGTTATACCAGATCATGGATTCTACTGGGCATTCATTGGCTGTCTCCCCAGCCATTCTTTCCTTCTCCTGCCAACAGTCTCCTGACTTTATCCTTTTTCATTCTCAAGTAAAATTTGGGTGGCACTGATTCCTCCCTCAGCATCAGAATTAGGCCCTAGTTTGCTTAAGTTCATCATGTATTTTATCTTGCTGGGTATAAGGAATAGATTTAGAGATGGGAACAGAATCCAAACCGAGCTAACGAAATGTTAGGAAATGTTTCTGAGGGACTTAAGAAGGAGATATGAAGCTCTGCACCACAGCACCTAGTTTCCTACCACCAAGAGAGACTGGAATAGCTGCTAGGCTTCCATAGAAAACACACAGAGAGAATATAGATGCAGAGTGATATATCTGAGCTCTGAATCAAGCCTTACCTGAAGCTTGTGCTTGTTTGAACTTTTAATTTGTGTGTGCCAAATTTTTAATTAAGTAAGTTTTTAGTGGGATTTTGTAGCCTTTTCAACCAAAAGAATCCTGACCAACACATTAACAAAAATGTTAAACAACACAAGAGCAAAGACAAAAACTGTGGGAAATGATAAAGTATGTTCTTAAACCAGTGGCTGTCGAGTTGATTCCAACTCATGGTGACCCCATGTGTGTCACCGTACAACTGTGTTTCATAGGGCTTTCAATGGCTGATTTTTCGAAAGTAGATCACCAAGACTTTCTTCTAAGGAGCCTCTGGGTGGACTCAAACCTCCAACTTTTTGGTTAGCAGCCAAGCACGTTAACTGTTGGCACCACCTGAGAATTTCGAACTACGCTCTTGGTCAACTCCAAATTGTTCATTCATCCATCCATGTAACAAATATTTGAACACTTACTACATGCCAGTCAGTGTTCTAAGATGTTTGGGACACCAAACCAAAGCCACTGCTATCGAATCAATTCCGAATCACAGTAACCCTATAGGACAGAGTAGAACTGCCCCATAGGGTTCCCAAGGAGCGGCTAGTAGATTTGAACTGCCAATCTTTTGACTAGTAGCCAAACACTTAACCACTGTGCCATCAGGGCCCTAGTAGTGAACAAAACAAAATCTATATGGAGCACAGATTCAACTGGAGGGAGACATGCAATAAACAATTACTAAAGTATGTAGTATGTTGAAGGTGACTCTGGGAAAAGAATAGAATGAGTTAAGGCAAGTCAGAAAGGCCAAGGGTGGATGGGGATTGCAATTTCAAATAAGATGGTCAATACAGGCTTCACTGAGAAGACAGCACTTGAATAAAGACTTGAAGAAAGTAGGGAAATTGGCCATGCAGGTATCTGGGAGAAGAACACTCCAGGCAGAAAAAAAGGCAAGTGGTAAGGCCCTGAGAAGAGCCCTGGTGGAGCAGTGGTTAAGAGCTCGGCTGCAGATCGGCAGTTCGAATCCACCAGCCACTCCTTGTAAACCCTATAGAGCAGTTCTACTCTGTCCTATAGGGTTGCTATGAGTCGGGGTCAACTTCATGGCAATGGGTTCGGTTTTGGTTTGGAAGGCCCCAAGAACTGATGATTTCAAACAGCAACAAGAAGGATGTTGAGCAGGAAGAGAGCTGTAGGAGATGAGGTCAGAGAGGAAATGGGAGGACCAGCCATATCGGGCTCCTGTAAGGGCCCTTTCACACTGAGAGAGATAGGGAGTCATTAGATTTGAACAGACAAGTGACATCATCCAATCTAAATTCTAAAAGGAATCAGTCTGGCTACTGTGTGGAAAAATGGATTTTGGGGTCAAGGGCAAGGATGGAAGCAGGAGACTGCTGCAACAATGCATGTTAGATAGTGATTTGGATCAGTGTGGTAACATTGGAAGTGGTGAAAAGAGATTAGATTCTGGATACATTTTTTTAAGCAGACCAATAGAATTTCCTGATGTATTACATGTGGAGTGTCAGTCAAGAATGACTCTAAGAGTACTGGCAAAATGGTGCTCTAGGCAGAGGCACCACGCCGTCCCTCCACAGCAAAGATCTGAAAAACTAAGCCGAACAGAGAACACAACAATCCTGAAACCCTAAAACATCAAATGAAGAGATAAAGAACTCAGCCAAGCACCAAATGGAGAGAGAAAACTGACAGAGAACGGAGAGCGAGGAGAGATTCATGCAGAGGTCCCCTACCAGCTAACACAGCATGGATCCGCTATCTTGGACTCCTATCGGAGACCAGCAAACAGGGTACGAGAAAGCAGCCTCACGGAGCATACAGCGGGAGGCAAAACAACCACTCCACACATAACAGTCTCCCTGCTGCATCCTGCCGACCTGCACTGTGCGCTTGACATCGCATCACCAAGCAGCACAGGCGCGGCCTGCTGGAACCTGCCCTGCACTGATTGCCGACCCGCTCTGGTGGCGGTTGTGGGTGCCACGGACAGCCAATCCCAGTGACTCCTCTACGGCCGGACCTGCCCTGCCGTACCATGTCTGACTGACTGGCCCAGCCAATTGGAGAACAAGGCGAACGGTATTGTGCCCACGGACAAGCAGGCAACAGGGAACACACAGTCCACCTGCTCAGACATAGTCAAATTTTTTTTAAAAAGGGATGAAACAAACAAACCTACAATCAATAAACGAGAAAAATAACTACTGAATGCCCCAAAGCCAGCAGACAATATCAAAACATTTACAAAAACAGGACAGGATGGTTCCAGTAGGCGTACAAAATAAAACACCAGATGACTTTCCAGTGGAAGAAAATGCACTAGAACTATCTGATAGGAAATTCAAAACTCTAATACTCAGAATTTGCCAAGAGCTGAGGCAAAAAAGCTGACAAACATGAGGAAAAAATAGACAAATTCATGGAAAATACAGACAAAAAATTGGAAGAATTCA
>NW_004444066.1:5926139-5985529 GCF_000243295.1 Trichechus manatus latirostris | reverse complement strand
AAAAAAAAAAAAAAAAAAGGATGACTCTAAGGTTTTTGACGGAGGAACTAAAAGGATGAAGTTGCTATCAACTGAGAAGGGGGCAGCTGCAGGTGGAGAAGGTTGGTTCAATGGACAGTCAGGAGTTGTTTTTGGAAATATTAAATCTGAGATGTTTTATTTGACATTCACGTGGAGATGCTGAACTCGCAGCTAGATATGTAAGTCTGGAGCTCAAGAGATAGGACTGAATTAAAGACATAAATTTGGCATCGTCAGTACATAGTATGTAAAGCGCAAGACTGGATGAAATAATGACGGGAGTCATTGTAGATGAGAAGAAAGGATCCAAGGACTAATTAATTAAATTAACTCAAATAATTGTCACAATAACCTTATGAAATCAGTTGTTACTAATTTTACAATTGAGGATATCGAAGTTTGGAAAAGTTAAAATCACCTTGGCCAAGAGCACACACTTTCAACTGTAAATAAATATGCAAGTAGAAGAGCTGGGACTGAACCCTCAGCAATCTGGTTCCAGAGTCTGTGCTCTTAACTTTCTATCAGTATTGCTGTCTATTCCCAAGTAGGACTATTTAATTAGCTTATAGATATTTAGGATTAGAGCTAAAAGTGTGTAGGACCTAGGAGTGGCCAACTGAGCTAAAAGAATTCAGTTCTCTGCCTCCTGGACTAGTTGTTGCTATTAAGTGCCATCAAGTTAATTTTGACTCATAGCAACCCCATGTGACAGAACAGAACAGCCCTATAGGGTTTTCTAGGCTGAAATCTTTACAGGAGCAGATCATCAGGTCTTTCTCCTGTGGAGCTGCTGGGTAGGTTCAAACTGCCAACCTTTCAGTTAGCAGCTGAGCACTTACCTGTCCGTTACCAGGGCTCCCTTCCTGGGCTAGACTGGGCCACAAATACAATGCCCAGACAAAGGTAATTGCTGAAATTGTGGTATCAAAACACAGGGAGACCAGTCGGCTCAGTGGTTCTCAAACTTAGATTCACTTGGGGGAATCTTGTTAAAAGATGCAGATTAGTAGGCAACTACTCCTAGAGATTCTGATTCAGTAAATATTGAGTGGAGCTTGGGAATTTTATCTTGACACGTGTGTCAGGAGATTGCAGACAGATTTTTAAGAAATACTATCATAAGAAATTGACTTTGGCTGGTCTCCAATAGCCCTCCACTCCAAAAAACCTCAATAAAATTGGATTTTAATTTATCTTAGCTTCACAGACGAGACTGGGATAGAAGGAAGATATCTGGACATGACTAAAGGCTAGAGTTCAGCTTGAAAAAAACAGTTTGATATTCTTTATAAGGATCTTTAGTCTTCTTTTGTCAATAGTAATCAACTGTCTACTTGAACTAAAATCATTCTTTTATTTGTTCATATTAGTAAATGAAATTGTGTTTCAACTTTGCACAACCAATGGTGGGTCTTCATATTTATTGAAAAGATAAAATGTGCGAGAATTTTGTATCTTGAATTTGTCCAGTAGAAACCCAAACTTAGCTGAATATCTTCACTCAACGACAATTGCAATCAAAGTATGGTAGCCTTTCACTCAGGCTCACAAGTCACTATCCTTTACAATAGAAACTGCCAAAGTAGAGGTATAAATAAAACCGGCTTCTGTGAATGTTACTCCCTTTTTAGTCCTGATGAAACAGACATATACAGTGCTTCTCAAAAATGCACAAATTATGACTCCAATAATTCAACAATTGAGTAAGCCCAGAAAAACATGAGGAAAATAGCTAATATTTGCTCCCAATTTGGTTAGAATTTAAAGGTAACTGCAAAAATGATTTCCTTCAATACCAAATGCCATTACCAAATGTTTGCACATCCTATTACTTCCTGTTTCAATTTAGGGTTTTGAAAACAGTCCTCACAAATTACGTCTATTTTAGCTATGTGACTGATCATCATATTAATATGGTGTAGTTTCACTGTAATTGAAGAATTTTTCCAAAACCTCTGACTTATCCAATTTCTTGGTTTCATTGGAGACACTCAAATGAGATCAGACTAACTTCTAAAGCAGGAAAACCAAGACAACAAACAGTGACTTCTGTCTTTTCCACCCTCCCCCCTTTTTCACAAATGAAAATATGAGGACAAAGGAAGAATAGTTTCCCTCCAAGCACCTGTGTGTCAACAATCCATTATATAAACCATATTTTATTAAACATTTACATAGCAATACAGTATGGTGGTTAAGATCATAGGCTCTAAATTGAGTGGTCATGAGCAAGTTATCAGTTTCTTCATCTGTAAAATAGGGCTGGTGAAAATATCTATAGGCGGTCTCCAGATTATGAACGAATTCCGTTCCTAAGTCTGTCTTTATGTTGAATATTTAAGTAAGTCAGAACAGTTAGGTACGATTTGTATCTAACATCAGTTAGTAAAATGTTTGTCTTAGTATACAGTATACAGTGTACTTTTCTATGCATAAAAACATTAAGGAAACACAGATACACTAAAACATCTTTAACATAATAATACAATATAATAATTACAATAATGTTCTGATGCACATTGCAATGTAGCACCCGTTTGTTAGTACAAACTGCTGTATGTACCTCGAATTTTTAATATAATAGGCTTGACGAGTAAGTTGGACATTTGTAACCCAGGGACTGCCTGTATCTCCTAAGGACTGGTAAGAAGATTAGATGGGATAATACACATAAAATTACTAGCATAGTGTCTGGCACATAGTAAATGCTTTACCATTGTTAGTGACTGTCATTTTATTTATGTACATGATCAACTGGGTATAAGTATACATACACACAAGCTATCCCTTCTTTTTTGCTACTTTGAATTTCATTATTTCCTCAGCTGCCCAGTTACTACCTAACATGCATGCTCCAATGGAGCTGTGCATTCCATGGTTTCTGCTGCTGACTCTAACAATGATGATAACACTCATATAAGATCAGTTTTGCAATACTCTAACATCTGAGGAGGATTTCAGAAATGCAGTGACATCGCCTTATTATTAAATTAGGGAATGAAAAAATAAACAAAGGACTTCTTCATGATGGGTCCACATGTGCTCGTGAGGTGAGTACATTCAAGTGATCTGCTCTCATGCTTCCAAATCTATACATATCTGTCCCACAGTCAAGTCACCATAAAGGACAGAGAGAACTGAACTTGAAATGATCCACCTTGCCTCACTATGCCCAATGCAATTGTTATTATGGGATGATATAGGTGATTATGAGATTGGGTGCCACTTCCCTGGCATCTGACTGCTCTGGTAGCTGCAAGTAGCAGACACTTTTTCTCTTTTAATGTATATTCATGGAGTACTCACCATGTGCTATGCATTGTGCCAAGTGCTTTGGGGGAAAACACAGGCAAATAAGTACCCTGAACTCCAGGTAATGATGATAAGCTACAGAATACACTAGTTATCTAACAAATGCCTACAGAGGACTTGGTCAATAACAAATGCTTAATACAGATTTGCTGAATAAATGGACAAATGTTCAATTTGGGTAGTCCCATTTACAAACCCAAAGCTCAGCTGTTAATCAAAAGGTTGGTGGTTTGAACTTGCCAGCTACTCCATGGGAGAAAGATGTGGCAGTCTGCTTCCGTAAAGATTTACAGCCTTGGAAACCCTATGGGGCAGTTCTACTCTTTTCTATAGGACCCCTACGAGTCAGAATCTAGTCAACGGCAGTGAGTTTGGTTTGGGTAGAAAATGAAATTAGTCAAGCCAAATTTAGGAACCTCTGATCCTAGTTACCATTGCCAAAAACATCCTTTGTTTTGTAGCTACTAAACCTGACCTAGAAGCACAAGTTTTTACTTACCACATTGATTCCTGGTGATTACTGCTCTTAGTAAAGGTCTACCCTGGCCTTTTGGTCATAAAGATAGTGACATGATATAGCATGACTGGTAATGGGAAGAATCAGCTTGACTTCCCAGCCCATGTCCCAATTCCATAGGAACTCCACCTTTCAACATGGAAGTAGAAAATCAACTGAACCCTTCTGAAAATTTTGGGAGTTAACACTTTGTTAGCTCTTGACAACCCTGCTTTGCTCTCACAGCACGGAGGTGGTCCACCATGGTCCATAAACAGGCATTGCTCCATTGCAAGCTGTATAATAAAGGGCTCCCATGTACTTCCTATCAGCCACTATTTATCGTGTGAATACAATCATGCTTTAGTTTGCAAGACACTCAAGAACTTGAGGATGTACCATCTGCACATTCTTGTGATTGCATAAAGCAAATAATTTTTTTAAAATCCATGCCACTATTGCTAATTGTTTCATTTCCACAAGCTATCCCGCTAACCAACTCTGGGTATTTACACAGTTTATTTAATTATACAGCGGGTTTGTGTGTGCTGAGCATTATACAGTGAGTCTGTGCATACTGAGCTAGCCATCCTGATTTCTAAAATCAGCTCTTTCTTTGTTTCTTTCCTTTATCTTTAACAGGAGGACCATAATACCCATCTTCCTGGCCTCTGGAGGGATTAATGTTCATGAGAGTTGTAAAGCTGAAAGATGCTGCATCCATGCTGAGTATAATATAACAAGATATGTTTGCAACCTCATGCTTAAAGACACCTATCTACTGGGCACGTACGGCTACCAGCAGTGAAGCGCGCTACTGTCATCAAAGGGTATTTACTGAACATGCAATAACTGTCTTCTGAAATCCAAATTAATGGCAGACTCCTGAGAACCTAATTTTAAAACATTACCCCCCTCTTTGTTATCTGGATTTGTTTGTTTCAGACCCTGACACTTTAATTGGGACTGAGGACTCTAACCCACAACTGCAATTTTCCTTTTGAAAGCACAGGAGGTTGCTGCCTAAAGATTTCCTGGCTTAGTTCCTGGAGTTCAGAGGCTGGCTGGGGGCTGTGCAGCCACAAGTGCTCGTGATTGCCATGAACATGGACAGAAACTGGAACTTGTGTCAGGTGCAGGCTGGGAAGTAGACAAACAAGCCATTAATCTTCCTTCAGTGTGACCCTTCCTGTAACTACTCCATCCTAGACAGGCATTTGTCTTATTGTTAATCTCCTTCTCAGGAGCTTTCCATTTTTATCCCCCAGTTTCTTCAGGGGCTGGGTAAGTCTGGTTATGATCCTCTAATTGGCTTTTACCCTCCAATCCTTTTTGATTCTCCCAGAAGGCAAATTGGCCCTTTCCTTGCCTACTTTATCCCAACTTTTTCCACTCTAGTGACTCATTTTGCTTCTCTTTTTCATCTTCCAATGAGATTTGCCCTCCTCCTTCCCCTAACATGTCACTGGAAAGATTTGTCAAGACTCCTGTAACCCTGGCTTACCCCATCTTTTCCCTGATGGAGACTTCCCCAGTGGTAATTTTTCTTACAACTTCCCCCATCCTTGGTTTGGAACTTCTCTATAACACATTCTACAATGATTCATAACCATGAGCTCCTTCTTGGTTGGGATATGCCAGAGGATAATCATCACACGCCATATAACACACAGCAGAGCCTAGAGCAGGTGCTTAGAAAATATTCTTAACAAATGAATGCTATAATTAAACTATTTGAGAACTTCAAAAAGAAAAAGTTCTAATGATGTTAGAATCAACAGCTAAGATTACCTCATGATGTGCTGGTGCTGAGAACAAAAACAATTAAAAATAACAACAGCGGCAACGAATATTCACCCAGTACTTAAACCATTCTGGGCACAAGGCTAGATGCTTTGCTTGGGTGAATCTCTCTGAGCTTTCTCAGTAACTTTATGAGGTAGGCACTAATATTCTATTTTATAGATGAAAATTGCAGCTTCAAGGGGTTAAGTAACTTTCTCCTGGGTAAAAGGCTAACAAATGGCAGATCTGGGATTTAGGTCCACATCTGGCTGACCCTAGAGTTGACTGTCTTAGCCACTTTATTGCAATGTCCTCTTTTCCTTTTGGGACCATTCAGAAAGATATAGTCAGGCTCAACCAAAGTGACTTTGTCTGAGACTTCGTAAAACCTTGTATAAGGATAGGTGATAGACTCACTGAAAACTCAGAGGTGACATTTCAATTTCTATAGGGAATATGAGCTGATTCCAGGGCAGACAGAACAAAGCCATGGTCAGAGAAAAGTTTATCTACTCCCCAGTCTTTCTTCATTAAGCAGTGAGGGGCTAATCTAGGTTCTTACACCAAATCTTGTTACCTGACAATATAGTGACGCGTAGCTTATTGTCCAAAACACTTTATGTGAGATAGAATGTTATGTGATTTGGACCTTCTGCTAACACCATATTATATACAGGCAGTGCGCGATTTACAAATGTCTGACATATGTACAACCACGTAAAGCCTATTATATTAAAACCTTATGAGAGCCTGCTTCTGGTAGTCCTCATAGCTGCTGGGTGTTCTTGGTTTATTGAGCTCCACCTGATTGCCCCAGAAAGGTTTCAAGGGGGGCGGGGCTACAGCATCTCCCACCACCTGAATGGCAAGAGCTCTGGAATCCACATATTAAGGCATGGCCTCTGTCTTCTGGGGAGGGACTTTGCAGGCACAGACTATAGGATGGGACCTCCAGGGCCCCACCTAGGGCTGTTCAGAGGTCATGGAGCAACAGCTGCCTTGCCTTGCCAGGTGAGACAGCTGTGTCCATACAGACTGTGACCTGTGGCTCAGAAGTTCGCCTCTCACAGACAGAGTTTGGGGGCTGTACCGTGGGCCTGCTCCCCCAGCAGGTCATGAACCGTCAGCGCCCTGGTGGGCCTGGAAGTGTTTAACCAGAGAAAATCAGGCAGTGACTGGAGCTGAAACAGCTGGCCTGGCAGCCTCCGCTTGCACTGTCTACTCACACAACTTGGGGGGTCCGCGTGGGCCTTGGCAAGGGCCAGAGCCCCTCTGGGAACTGGGCCCCACTGGGGTGAGTCTAGACAGGCAGGGAGGGGCAGCCAGGCTGAGGAGAGAAGCTGGGGGTGTGGTGTCGCTCAAGACACGCTAAACCTAGAGTCCTGGCCTCGAAGATGAGTCACCCGCTTGGCCTTTTGGTCCCATCCTGGTGCAGAGGGGTGTACGTCCTCAGGAAACACCTGCTCGTGTCCCTGCTCGTCCAGCCCTGCCCCGTCCTATCCCCCCCCTCCATCTGAATGTCAGTGGGCTCCAATTCCAATGAGGGGTGGCCAGAGCGTGGCTAATGAGTGTGGCCACGGGGGTGGGGGGAGGGGGGCTGCCGGCTGTCTTCCCATGGGAGGCAGAAGTTTCTTTGCCTTTAGGGATGAATTTCAGGAAGCTGCTAAAAATTCAGAGGCATGACTGCCCCCACTAGGGGCCGTCATTGAGGAAGCCGATGGAAAGGAAGCGAGTAAGCAGGGAGAGGAGCGCGCCCAACCCCGTTCACCCGCCTGGGAGCAGAAGCTGCCCAGCCAGCAGCCCCCACTGTTGACCGCCTGCCTGGGAGACAAAGCTCGACAGCCCACGGCCAGAGCCATGTCCTCTGCTTCACCTGCCTGTATCCCAGCTGTGATCCAGTGCTGCAAGAGTCTGGGTTTGGGGTCTTTAAAACCATTATGGGGAAATAATAAACAAAAGCAGAGTTGCTTTCCGTTTGAAAAAAAACCTTATGGGACCACTGGCGTATATGCGGTCAGACATTTGGCCAAATGGATGTTACATGGCATATGACTATAATCATACTTCTAGTCTTTGGCTTAGAGTTTAATTGCATTGGGCTAAATAAGAACACAGTCAAAATTTGAAGGAGCGAGAAAGAAGAGAGGGAAGATTTGGGGTGATAGTGGTGGCAGAGGTAGAACAGGAGTTAGAGGGGGTTCTATTTACTTTCAGTCGAAAGCCAATACAGTAAAAGTCCAATGTCAGTAAAGGAAGTGTGAAACCAATTAGGGCTTCTCAGCTTCTTCTGGTTGCTTGAGGCTATGCACATTGTACACCCAAAGCATATAGCTTTGCAAGGAGTGCGGCTGGGCTACAGTCACTTTGCCATACTACAGAATGGCACGGTGCCAGCCTAGCCTGGTAAAACACATGTCCGCTTTTTAGTCTTGGGTTAAAAAGTGCTGCAACCCAGAAGAACAGAGGCAGACAAAAGAGATTCAGTGAGAGTGGGAATGAAGCATGAATCACAGATAGAGGAGATTACCATCAAAAGCTTAAAAAAAAATCTGCCAAAGTTATATGGCTCTCTGCTAATGACTATGACTGTAATCTCTTGCATATTTTAACAGATGTTCTGTTTATAAAACTGCAACTGGATTTAGGGGTTATGAATAAAGCCAGGAGGCCCTGGAGATGTTTCTTTGTATGATTAACTGACCACAGGCCATTTGTTTTATAACAAAGATGCTCAATGATCCATAGTCCATGATTTATACCAGCCCATGTATACTAACGGCTGATGTCTCCATGGTATTTCTCATTAACATCTGAAAGGGGATTGGAGGAAAACAGATTATGAGAATAGCTCCCCGTAGCTCGACATGATAGTTCATTAGTGGGTGTGGAATCGATCCGAAAGAAAACTATGATAACCATACGCTAAGATTTGAATTATTATGACAATTAAGAAACCCAATTCAAGGATGAAAGAAAGAATTTGGCTTCTCATAACCCGAGCTGTATGCATCTCGGCAAGCTGAGAATGAGAGGATGTTCTAGGTCTTCTAAATAAAGGGCAAGTCACGTTAAATATAACAATAAAAATAGTAACACTGCTGACTTGTCGGAATCGACTCGAAGGCAACGGGCTTGGGTTTTGATGCACCAGGCATTCTGCTGAGTGACGTAAGTCATCTCACTACATTTTCACAACTGCATATGGTAAGGATTCCTGCGGACTGGAACCAGAAAGGCATCAAGGTTGGGGGCATTCCTTCTACTGGCTACTTTTTTTCTTTCTCACTACCCTTCTGCTTCTCTAAGTTTGTGCTCTCTAATGCCTTCTCTATCAAGTGAATTTCTGGGATTACTCATATTCACTGCTGCCTCATTACTTCACAGCCCAACATGACCTCATGGTTTCATCTTCAGCTCTCAAAGTTAAATGTTCCATCCTAGTGGTACGTTCTATCTAAATTCCCAAGAGGAGGGATCTGATAGGCTCAGCTAACTTTTTTTTTTTTTCCTTGAGGTTACATCATAGATCACAAGGCAGCCTATTGATTGTTGCCTTTCTTGCGGTTTCTCCCTGCAGTTCAATCAGCTGTGGCTGGAGGGATTGGGAGTGGTGCGTGGCACCCTTTGAGCAGAAACTGGACAGGGTGGTATCTTAGTTTCCTAGGGCTGCTGTAACAAAACACAACAAAGTGGGATGCTTTAAAGAACAGAAATTTATTGTCTCACAACTCTGGAAGCTAGAAGTCCAAATTAGGGTGTTGGTCATGTTGATTCCTTCTGAGGGCTCTGAAAGAGGAACTGTTCCATGCTTCTCCCCTAGCTTCTGGTGATTCCTGGCAATCCTTGGCTTGCATCTGCCCCTACAGTCACATGAACATCCTTCTTCTGTGTCTGTCTCTGTTTTCCTCTTTTATAAGACACCACTCAGAAGGGATCAGGCCCCACCCTACTCTGATACGACTTCATGTTAACCTAACAAATAACGTCTTTGAAGGAGGACTCTATTTCCAAACAAGATCACATTCACAGGTACCAGGAATTAGGACTTTAACATATCTTTTGCAGGGACACAATTCAATCCATAAAACAGCTGGATTCTCTTAGATGAGGAAGTCACCATTACTAAGTCTAGTTTCAGCCATGAGCACGGTGGGGAAGGGCATAAGCTGTGGGGTCAGGCTGCCTGTCTCTGCCTCTTATTAGCTATAGGACCTCGGGCAGTTACGTTATGAGCCTAAGCTTTAATCATTCATCCATAAAATGGGAATATCATAATGACCTACTTCATAAGATGGTTATGAGAATGAAATGGATGTACAAGTGCTTAGCACAGTGCCTTGTACAAAATCCACACTTAATAAATGCTAGCTATTATCATAATACCATTACTACATTGTATCAACAACAAATTATAATTGCAATCACAACTCATCTGTAGATAAACCCAAACTCGAAGATTAGCTAGTCCTCTGCATGGTCCCACTTAACCATGCTGGGATGAGAGAAAGGAGCAGCTGCGTGCGTGTCTGTCATTCAAATCAACTGGATAATTTTGTTTTATGGTGAACAGATAAAAGCTGATTCCTCAACTGGTTGTAAACTATGATATTCTTTGTGTCTAACAGAGGTGCCAGGGATGCTCGCAGACCCTCTTTGAATGACCCTCACAAGTGCCCAGTGGTTCTTGGGGCTTAACAAGTTAACATCTGGCTCTGAGGAACTCACCAAAAATTTCAAGCTCTGGTCTTCAGTTTTATGCCCCATTTTCTCCTATCCAGAGTCCCACCTCCCAAATCCACTTCCCCTCCTCTCTGAAATGCACCAGATCCTTCCATTTGAAATGTCTGGGTCAGTACCCAACATCTGACATGGCTACTCCTGAATTTGTTGGATAAAGTCTACCCAAGAACTCAACAGGGAATGGCAAATGAATACCTGAGGGCACTGCCTGGCTCTGGAAGTTTCATTTGAGTTCAAATTATCACTATTTGTGTGTATTTGTGAGCACGAAAGAATTAGTGAATGCTCCTAGAACATCATCTCATTCCATCTGTTGCCAAAGTTCACATTAAGTACCAAATCCAAGGGAGGATAATGAGTTATGTGAAAATGAAATTGTGCTTGAAATTTCAATATCCCCAGGTGATGCAAATAGTCACATTCGAACTTGCTCGGAAAAATCCTAAGCTCTGGGGCCTGAACATATGGTCCAAGTTATTTAGCCCAATAATACATGAGATTTCCTACAAGCAGAGCTTTGTCACCAAGTTGGTTACTGTTTTCCCTCTGCTTGGACATTCAAAATCATGGTGGTGGTGGGGCAGGGATACACTGAGGTCTTTCCACAAGGACACACTTACAGAAAGAGAGACCCAACCTTCATGTTATGTCCCACAGCTCAGAAGCCACCACCATTTCTGCAAGTGCTTCGAACACAAAGGAGTTCTGGGAATTGGAAGGAGTCCAACCTGGCTATTAGAATTAAGCTTCAGATACATTTTACTCTTGTCCTCACTATCAACATTAATAAGATGCTCAAGGAGCTGAAACCAGAACCATAAGGAATGCTTATGCCATTGAAGGAAGGTTATGTATGAGGGGACAGAAGGAGTGAATTTAGCTTATAGATTGTCCCCTCCATATGATCCAAATGCTACTTCTCTCTCAGAAACATGTTTACTCAATGCCTTATATCGTCAACTCCTCTAAATACTTTACAGCTATTATTATTTAGCCTGAAGTAGAGCATTTTTGAAGTATTTATTATGAGACCAAATCCCCAGGCAATGTGTGATGCAAAATTTTCCCACATTGTGTATTTATCTGTCCTCTCCACCATTAGAACAACCAAAGCCCAAGCAAATGCCTTGTGTGGGAGAGTGTTCTAAGATAGTGCTGGGTATTATCAGCCACATTTGTTAACTTTAGCACAATTGAGACACTTTTAAAGATAAAGGTCATTAATATTTCAGCACATCATTAAATTTAAATTCAGAACTGAGAACTGTTATAAGTGAGACTTTAACCAGTTTTAATTAGGCATTTAATAAAAATCCTCTGTGTGAAGCGAAATACCCACGGATATCAGGAGGAAAACACAATAGAATGAATGTTTCAAAAATGTTATATTCTAGCTAAGCAGATCCAGTAAATTTTCTCAAAACTCTATGACATATCTAGCTCCTGAAAACACAAAGAAAGCTTAGCCCAGTCAGCATGGGGTAATGGTAAAGAATATGAACTCCAGAGTTAGGCACCTCTGGTTTAAGCTTACCACTTATAAACTATGTGACCATCAGCAAATTATTTTGCCTCCCTAGGCCTCAGTTTTCCCATCTGCAAAGTGGGGAAAATATAGGATCTACCTCATTCAGTTGCTGTAAGGATTAAATCAGGTGATAATTACAGCTAACATTTATTGAGCACTTACTAAGTGCCAGGCATTGGCAGAGGTATTTCAAGATACATTATTTTATTTTATCCTCACAATAACCCAATGAAATAGGTACTTTTATCTTTATCTTAAAGATGAGGAAACCGAGGCTTACAGAAGATAAGCAACTTGCTCCAGGTGTTACTACTGGTATTTGGCAGAAGTGGAACTGGAACCGCAGTCCGCTTGTGTACAAAGTTCCTTGTTTTGCTGTCTGCCCTTTCCCCTCCACCCACCCGCTCTGGCCCATTATCTTTTACATAGAGTATCTTCTCAGTTACACTGTAAACATCTTGAGAGCTGGGACTTGTTACTTGGTAAACATTTGTGAAATGAATGAATGAATCTTCTAATGTTATTTAGAAAGACAAAATCAGGCTCTGCTTAGAAGCAATGAGAAGTCTCTGTAAAGGTAAGAGCTAAAGGCAGGACGGAGACTGTGGACTTCTTGAAATTATTTATGTATGGAACATTCATTAACCTTTTCAAAACGGAACAAACACTGGCCAACAAAATGAAGTATGTACTAATGGCCTTGAAATCAAACAAAGCAGGTTGCTTGGGGAAAGATAACGTTCAGTGGTTCTCACTCCATGACAGGACCGTGAGAAAAAATGAGGCTGAGTAGAAATTAGCGAGCCGGGGTCAGGGCTTTGTGCTTGGAAATGAAAAAAAAAAAAAAGACACTCCAACACTTTAATTTGAGGAGGGTGCAGCTCTGCAGGCTACAAAAGTTGCTTTGGCCTTCAGAATAAAGCTGTTGGGTCCCAAGATGGCAGCATAAACAACTGCAATTCTCCTTGCTCAAGCTGTGGGGTCAGATTTTACGTGCCAAGAAGAGATTAACTTTATTGCAAAGAGAAGGATTTAATTGCAGAGAGTGATTAGGCAAATGCTTAGATCAACAGAATGCAGGTCAAACTGTGTTTAGAAATGTTTAGGGCTTTTATTACATGGAAAGTTGAGAACTGGGAGATCATTTAGAGATCCTGAACCATTTAAGCATGAAGTCATCTGTAAACCTTCCCCGGGACTGCAGAGGCACTTTTTTCTTTGCCCAGCAATAACGGCATGCTGACTCAAGGAACATTTGCCCCCTACTCTTGGAATTGGAGAAAGCCAATAAAACATCTAGGATCCCTGAATGCTGTTGGTAAAAGCAGGAAAAAGAATCTTGCCTAGCCTGGCACTTCATTCTCTAATTGCAACAAAAATCAATGGTTTTAAAAATGGAAAGCAGAAAGACCATTCCCATTTATTCAAGACGATATGTGGGCGGAAGATGGAGGAGTGACATCATCTTCTATACTTTAGTTTCTGGGTTAGCCAAAGCTGTCCTGTTCAACCAGTTCTGTATTGGTATTGGCTTTCTGAAGGGATTCATTGATAGCAATAGGATATGATAAGTCAGAAATGCCTTCACCTTAGGAGAAAAAACAGGTTGATTTGAAAGTGGTATTTTACTTACATGATCCCTTCTTGCTCACAAGGCACCCCAACGGAGACGATGCAAACGGGGCATGGCTCAAGAGGAAAGCTACGTTTGCCAGCTCACCCAGGCAAAAACCCCAAAATATTGCTCAATCTGCAACCCAGACCTGATACGTAGAGGACGCATGTTCACTTAATTGTCATCTAGCTCAATGAGTCCAAATTTCTAAGTTTTTGAATCTAAGTCATATGATGGAAAAGACCTAGAAACCCTCTAACCCTACCGTGGCCACTAAAGCAAATAGACAACATTGAGATAAAGGCCAAAATCATTCAGAATTCTCTGGGAGGCTCACAGTTGACATTACTCTCATCTTGACAACACATTTATGAAATTTTTGTTGCTAGGTGCTGTCGAGTCGGTTCCAACTCATAGCAACCCATGTACAACAGAATGAAATTCTGCCTGGTTCTGCGCCATCCTCACGATCGTTGCTATGTTTGAACTCATTGTTGCAGCCACTGTGTCATACCACTTTGTTGAGGGTCTTCTTCTTTTTTGCTGACCCTTTACTTTACCAAGCATGATGTCCTCCTTCAGGGACTGGTCCTTCCTGATAACATGTCCAAAGTACGTGAGATGAAATCTCACTATCCTTGCTTCTAAGGAGCATTTTGGGTGTACTTAATATGAACTGACTGTGCTACCAAACAGATGGGGAAAGTAGAGATATATATATACTTATATATATATAATAAATATATATAATACGTATACATACTATATATAAGTACATATATAAATATATATAAAATAATAATAATAAATAAATGCGTGTGTGTGCGTGTATTTGTCCAAGTTTACTCTGAGTCAGCCTTAGTCAGTGGCAGGGCTGAGACTTTTTGTAAATTTCAATTTCTCTCTCTCTCTGAGTTGCTTTAAGAAACTGTGTAGTTCATGCCTACCAAGGAAATATTCTCTCTTTCCTGGGAATTTGGTGCTTCCCTTCCACCTTTCTCACTTGGAGTTGCCATTAATTTTAGGCCCCCTAAGAATAAAACATATGACTGCAGGAAATGGTTTGTGCACAGGCTTGAAGCACACTGCTACTGCTCAGCTTGTAATAAATGTTCTCAAATCCTGTGCTTGTTACATAGCAAAGAGAAAGAAGACACCACGATTCTTCTCACACCTCCATTTTCTGGCTGTGTGGTATTCTAAATGCAGACGGTCGCCTAAGTCTCTACAAAGACTTGTGTTGTCAGCCACCAACATATCCAGCCTGGAGCCTCCCCAAGGTGGAACATGGAGCAGCAGAGGTGCTACATGGTAAAGGAAGGAACCCTGGGTTAAGGGTCAGCCCATGCAAATTTTAGCTCCAGCTTAACCAGTAGTCACTAACTGGAATAGTGTCAGCAAGTGGAGTAATCTCTACTCTTTGTTACCCTCAAAGCTGACAAATGGAAAAGGGAGTACATGACAGAAGGACGGTTTTCAAACTGCTGAGCGTCATGAAATGCAAGAGACTGCAGCTGCCTGGGGAAGTACAAAAGTGCACACGACAATGGAGCAGGCAATAGGGGAGGTTCCTTTTAGCCTTGGCTCTAGTTCTAACTGTCCCCTGACTTTAGGCCAGTTACTTTCCCCTCTGGGTCTCCACTTCCCCATCTGAAACGTAAGGGCCCCAGACTCTTGGTGCTCTACAACTTTGCTACCCTAACTGTAGGCCCTGGACCAGGAGCACTGGTGACACCTAGGGGCCTGGTAGAAATGCAGAATCTCAGGCCCCATCACAACCCCACCGAATCAGAGCCTGCAGTTTAACAAGATCCCCAGGTAATTTGTTTGTACATTAAAGCTTGAGAATCACTGATCTTCAAGATCTTATCATTCCATAATTCTACCATAAATGGAACCATGAATTGCGCTTTCATAGAACATCCATTTCATGAGACACTGGCAAAATCGTAATTCATGGCTGACGGAGGGTGGTAGAATCTCATTTTTAGCCATACTTTTGCATAATCAATGAGTTCAGTCACTCCTCAGAGAAGGAAAGTTTCTCTTTGTCTTCTCCGGCCCCCTCCCACCCCAAAGCTCATCAGCACTGCTATCCAGATATGGGTTTAGATATAGAAGAGGATCATATTTGATATTAAAAGATAACATACCAAATTTGCTAAGGCAAAAATTATGCCAGGCACAGTATTAAATGCTTTCATTTATTATCTCAAGTAATAATTAAAATAGCTCTGGGAAGCAGATTCTATTATTATCCCCACAATAATAAATGTGAACCTTGGAGAAATTAAGTAGATTGCCCATAATCACACAGCTGGGACTTGACGGAGCTAGGATTGGAACCCAGATCTATCTCACACCAGAGTGGATGTGTTTAACCGCCACATGACAAGACCTGCTCAGCCACTTGGTTAAAGCTTCTGAGCATTCTCCTACGTATTCTCATTCAACCTTTGTGCCCTGCATGCCATTCTTGCTATTCTTCCCTCCATAATACAGTATTTTAGAGCTTCTGTGTCCAACGTGGTAATTTGTAGAGACATGTGGCATGTGGCTATTGAAATTTAAATTAAGTAAAATTAAAAATCCAGTTCCTCATTTTCACTAGCAACATTTCGAGCACTCAACACTCAACATGTGCCTAGTGGCTACCATGTGGGACAGCACAGACATAGAAGATTTGCATCATCACAAAAAATTCTAGTGGATAGCATTATTTCTGAGAATCAAATTGCTGAAATTATCACTCCATCTTTGGCCTTGTCTTATATTTCACTACTTTCTTAATATTGAAAACTCTACTCTTATATGTGCAGACAGTGGTGGCTCAGTGGTAGAATTCTTGCTTTCCATGTGGGAGACCCAGGTTTGATTCCTAACCAACGCACCTCAGCACAGCCACTACCCATCTGTCAGTGGAGGCTTGCATGTTGTTATGATTCTGAGTCTCAGTGGGGCTTTTAGACTATGACAAACTAGGAAGAAAGGTCTGGCAATCTACTTTCGAAAATCAGCCATAATGGTCTGATTCCATTGTGCATGGTGTTGCCATATATCTGGGCTGACTTCACAGCAGCTGACAATAACAATAACTCTCAGACACACACACACAGAAGAGCCACCTCAGCACTCCCTCACCAGGGATAAACAGCTGTCTGAAGAGGAAGAACTGAAAAATCCTGTCTATCTAATAAGATGAGAATCCTAAAACTTGACCCTGACTTCAAGGTAAAGACGACATCCACAGGGCTTTGGTGTGTGTTGCCAGACTTGCCAACCTTGGCCTTTATGATTCACTGTGACAACTACTGATTTCTGTCAAGGGGAAAAAAAGTCCAATCAGGCAGAGTTTTATTTTCTCTCTGAAATAAAACAGAAGTGACTGGCCAAGGTACCTCCAGGGACATCCGCTATGGGGCCTTCAATTACCCAGTAACATTTCCAGTCAATCCCACTTCCATGCTGGAGTTTGCAATCCACATTTATCTCTATCAGACAGACCATCTGCAGGTTTGTAATACCAGTTTTATTATTACCTTGTAAATGTAAACTCCTCAAGGCAGAAATGCCAGCTGCTAACACAGGAATGTGTATGAGCCACCCACTTCTCCAGTGATGAATGCCCCTGGGTCCCCGAGTCGCCAACAAAACACATACCGATGACTTGCCCAGAGGTTTCGCATTGTTTGAATCCGACATCAAGGGCTTTTTAGGCAGGTGTCTCTAGTGAAGCCACTGACTTTCCCCTTCTCAGTCAGGTGTAAAGCCTTCTACTTAGCTGACAGCCTTTCTACTTTGGCAACTGAGGCAAATAAAGGGAACAAAAATTCTTAAAAAATGCTCATGACCAAAAATACCATCACAGTGTCTGCGACGGGTATTAATGAACAATAATAACTATTATTTATTGAGGGCCCAGCTTTCATTTCTCCACTGATTTAGTAAATGTTTACAAAGTACCTGCTTTGTGCCAGACTGTGTGTTATAATCCATTGGGCCCCAAACAGACTAGTTCAGGGTCTTATAGAGCTTCAAACTGTCAAGGGAACTCAACATTTAATCTAGTGAGCATCCAAATAAATGCATAACGCAAATGGTAATAAAGGCTGGGAATGAAAAAAACTAACAGAGTAGAAATTAAGAGGGGAGGCTTTCTTTAGATGTGGTGGTCAGAGGCGACCCTCTGAAGGTGGCCTATGAGTGGAAACCTCAAGAATGTAAAGGTGTGAACCAGTCTGGTCAGAGCTTGTGAACGAGGAGTGGGATATGATGGCAGCAGGCAGATGGAGTCCCTGGGTGGAGCAAAGAGTTACCAAGCTCGGCTAAAAACCCACTGTCTTTGAGTCGATTCTAACTAAAAAGCGTTGGTGGTTTGAATCTACCTAGAGGTGCCTCAGAAGAAAGGCCTGGTGATCTTCCAAAAGATCACAGCCATTGAAAACCCTATGACCCCATGAGTTTCAGAGCTCTAGTCTGAAATTCATGGGGTCACCATGAGTCGGAATCAACTTGATGGCAACTGGTTTGATTTTTATGGGCCTTAGTAAGGAGTTTAGATTTCTAAGAACAATGGGAAGTTATTAGTGGTTTGAAGCAGCAAGATGAGCATGTGCTTTCTGTTTTTAAAAGAACACTCTAGCTGTGGTACAAAGAATGGAGTACAGGTAAGATGACAGTAGAGAGTGGAGACAGGGACAGGGTAGGGGCTATGGGAGTAGTCCAGGCGGGACATGATGGTGACTTAGACCCACGTTACAGTGGTGAGGACAGACATAAATGGATGAATTTGTGAGATGTTTTGGGAGGAGTACAGAACGGACTTGCTAGGGGTGGGGAGAGGAAAAAGCAGGAATCTTAAATGGCTCTCAGGCTCCAGACTTGAGAAGCTAGGTGGTGGTAGTTCCATGGGCCAGGACTGGGGTGGGTGCTTTGCATTTGTTATTTGCAAGCCTGATAATCTTGTAAAAGCAGGTGGTGTACACGGTTAATGCGCTTGGCTGCTAACTGAAAGATGGGAAGTTCAAGTCCATCCAGAGGCACCCCGGAAGAAAGGCCTGGTGACCTACTTCTGAGAAATCAGCCATGACTATCCTATAAAGCACAGTTCTACTCTGACCCACATGGGCTCTCCATGAATCAGATCTGACTTGACAGCAGCTGGTTTTTGCATTGTTAACAACTCCATTCTTAGATGGGGGAACTGAGAAAGATCTAATAACTTACCCAAAGTCACACAGCTTGTGAATGGTAAAGGCAAGATTCGAACCCCTGTCTCTCTGCCTCCAAAGCTTCTGTGCACTCTTTCCTTTGACTTCACTGCCTCACCACCACAATTGCTCAGTTATTGGAGGCTAGTCTCTATGGCTTCTATAGCTGGTCCATATTAATGCTTTCCCTGGCTCATCCCTCTGCTTAAAGCATTCCTTCTGCCTGGAAAACTCTGCCCCCACCTCCACCTCCATCTGGCTACTCACTCTCATTCTCTAGAACAACTTTAGACTTGGTTTCCATCCTCTTGCCATTTGCTCCCTTAATACCTGATACATCAAATTTTATGGCAATTACTTGTCTAATCATTTGATTTCCCCACTAGACTCAAAGCTCTATGGATGCAAGGACTACATCTGCATTGTCCATCGCTGCCCTGATATGGCCTGGCACAATTCCTGACATACTAATAAGTAATTATTCAATGAATATTTGCTGAATAAACTCCTAATTCACTGACGACTTTGAGATGGGGACTTGGCCAACTTAACCCAAGGGACTGCGAGCCTGTATCATTAGCATGCTGCAGGGAACTGGGCCCAGGGGCTCTGCGTAAGTTTGGGCTTTTGTTATTAACCAGTTAGTTCTATAAGGTCCCTGGGTGGCACAAATGGTTTGTGCTCTGCTGTTAATCGAATGGTTGGCGGTTCAAACCCACACAGCAGCACCGTGGAAGAAAAGGCCTTGTGATCTGCTTCCATAAAGATTGTTATTGTTGATAGGTGCCATTGAGTTGGTTCCAACTCATAGCAACCTTATGTATTACAGAACAAAATGTTATCTGGTACTGTGCCATCCTCACAATCATTGCTATGTTTAAGCCCATTGTTGTAGCTACGGTAACAATCCATCTTGTTGAGGGGCTTCCTCTTTTTTGCTGACCCTCTACTTTACCAGGTATGATATCCTTTTCCAGGGACTGTTATCTCTTGAAAATATGTTACCATCCTCGCTTCTAAGGAGCATTCTGGCTGTACTGCTTCCAAGATAAATTTGTTTGTTCTTCTGGCAGTCCACGATATATTCAATATTGTTTGCCAACACCATAATTCAAACACATCAATTATTCTTCAGTCTTCCTTATTCATTGTCCAGCTTTTGCATGCATATGAGGTGAGTGAAAATACCATGGCTTGGGTCAGGTGCACCTTAGTCCTCAAAGTGACATCTTCGCTTTTCAAGACTTTAAAGAGGTCTTTTGCAGCAGATCTGCCCAATGCAATATGTCATGGGCATTGATTGTGGATCCAAGTAAAAAGAAATCCTTGACAACTTAAATATTTTGCCCATCTATCCTGATGTTGTATATTGGTCCAGTTGTGAGGATTGAGGTACAATCCATACTGAAGGCTGTGGTCTTTGATCTTCTTCAGTAAGTGCTTCAAGTCCTCTTCACTTTCAGCAAGCAAGGTTGTGTCATCTGCGAATCGCAGTTGTTAATGAGTCTTCTTCCAATCCTGATGTAACATTCTTCTTTATATAGTTCAGCTTCTCGAATTATTTTCTCATTATACAAACTGAATAAGTATGGTGAAGGGCTACAACCCTGACGCACACCTTTTCTGATTTTAAACCATGCAATATTCATAAAGATTACAGCTAATAAAATCCTATGGAGCAGTGCTACTCTGTCACGTGGGGTTGCCATGTATCGGAACTGACTCAGCAACACAAGACGACAACAGTTAGTTCTATGGTGTTTGGAAAGTCTCATTATCTCTCTGGACCTTAGCTTCCTCTTAGCTCAAAACAGAGCAAAGTAAAACCTGACCCTCTGACCTCACAGAGTGGGCATAAATTTAAAATTAAACAACATGTGGAAGGACTTGAAAGAGTTGAAAAACTATATACATGGAAAGTGTCTCACTTGCTAAAGCATCAAAATAACCTAATTCCCATTCGGTATGGCTCAGAGGTAAAGATTCTGGGCTCTGGAGTCTAGCAGACCTTAGGAGTCTTGGTTCTGATACTCATTAGCTGTTCACTTTGGGGCAAGTCATATTCTAAGAGCTAAGGGCGATAACAGCACTAATTTCACAGGGCTCTTCTGAGAATTAAATAGCCACAGTATATGTCAGTGTGTATGTAAGCCAGTTGCTATTGCATTGACTCTGACTCATAATGACCCTGTGTGTATCAGAGTAGAACTGTGCTCCATAAGGTTTTATATGGCTGATTTTTTGGAAGTAGATAGCCAGGGCTTTCTTCCCAGGCATCTTTGGGTATACTCAAACTGCCAACCTTTTGTTTAGCAGCCAAGCACGTTAACTGTTTGTAGGGACTTCCAGTATGTCTGTATATATAGTATATGTATACACACATATATACATATACTACATATACTATGTATATACTTACACTATATATACTATGGAGCAGTGCTTGGTACATAGGAAATACCTAATAAATCATAGCTTTTATTATTATTTTTTAAAAATCTCTCTTTACACAAGCACCCCCCCCCCCCATACACAAGCCCAAATTCTACACCTAAAATTTGGGGATTAAATTATTTGAGTATACATTTTTTAATGTTACTAAGGATGAGTATTACATCACATCCAATCTCAGAAGCAGCTTCTTGAAGCACAGTTTCCTATAAACTCTGTCCCAAACAATAAGTCACTCCAAAAACACAATGCCTTTCTTCATAAAAGTCAGTAGAAGCAACGCTTAAGGGGCAAGAATTAGTGTGTATAGTGCTCTTCAGTGGGGTGGGGGAGGCAAATCCAACTGAGCACAGGCAGCTGCCCAAGTCCTCAGAGAACTGAAGTGTACCATAAGGGAAGACTTTTTTTTTTTTATTGTACTTCAGGTGAAGGCTTACAGAACAAATAGTTTCTCATGGAACAGTAGTACACATGTTGTTTCATGACATTGGTTAACAACCCCACAACATATTAACCCTCTAACTTCTCAACCTTTTTTTTTTGGTGAAAATACACATAGCCAAAGATACACCATTTCAAAAATTTCTACATGCACAGTTCAGTGACATTGACTACGCTTGGGAAGACTTTTTTTAAAAAAACAAAACAAAACAAAACAAAAACTTCTCAGCACCAATAAAGCACTTCTTTTTTAGAATTCAACCTCCTAATTCAAAATCAAAACCTCCCATTTTCCACTGCTGTGCTCTGCTGCCACTCCGGTTATCAGAAAACCTGCCGCTTGAATGCGTTTGGCTCCCAAGTAGATGAATAATCAAAAGATGAGGGACTTGCTCAAGCAGCAGAAGGTATGGTGGGACAAAGGGAGTCTTGACAGGCGGGAAAAGGAACAGAATCCAGGAAAACATGAGGAAGGCACTGAACAGAACAAGAGGGAAGAGTCCTGGCAAGATTGCAAGAGATTAGATGAAAGCTGGAAAGGAAAGAGGAGAGAAAGGACAGCACACTCAGGAGAAAGCAGGAGAACATGGCAGTGAAAACTGCTAAAAATTCTCACCAGCAGAACATCAGTAAGGCCGGGAACTGCGGGGGCTAAAGCACAGATTTGGGGAACAGAGGCCAGTGACTGAGCCTGGGCTCCGGCCCATGCTAAGTGTGGACTCCGGGACAGGTACTTTACACCTCTCTGAACTTCAATTCCCAAAATGGGAGTTCCCAGAATACGATGAGGGTTAAATGAGCTATTGTACACACAGCACATAGCACAGCATCTGCTACAAAGTGGACACTCCACAAATGCTTAATACAGAATGGGGGTAAAATACCCCCTTTTCCAAATAAATACTGAAGGAGCGGGAGACAGTTTTAAAAAGTCCACATTCTCCAGTACCTTTTTTTTTTTTAAAGACGGTGTTAGTTTTCTAATTCACCAATTTCTTCAAATTCTGCTCACTTCCTTTGTACTTTGTATCTCCTCTACACAGAATTCAAGGATGATCAATTCTTAGGGTAGGAGGGGATAGAGAAGTCATTTATACTAATCCTGCAGTGCCGCAATCTCCTCCACAGCACCCCAACAGGTGTGCGAGTCTACCGGTGGGGAGCCCAGTGCCTGCAGGAAAAGTCCTTTCTCTTCCTGGAAGCTTGGTTTAAAAAGTTCCTCCTCTTAGCAAGCCACAGCAGAGCTCCCTGTTACTGCCAACCTCTGGCCCTAATTACACCTTACAGAGTTAATTGCTGTTGTTAGCTGCCGTTCAGTCGGTTCCCAACTGGTGAGACCGTGCACAACAGAATGAAATGCTGCCCCATCCTGTGCCATCCCCGCGATGGGTTGCGGACCCTTGTGATCCACAGGGCTTTTGTTGGCTGATTTTTGGAAGTAGACTGCCAGGTCTTTCTTCCTGACTGGAAACCCTGGTGAAACCCGTTCAACATCATAGCAACAACACAAGCCTCTACCGACAGATGGGTGATGGCTGCACTTGAGCTGCACTGGCCAGGAATCAAACCCAAGTATCCCATATGGAAGGCGAGAATCCTACTGCCGAACTACCACTGCCCACACCTGGAGCTAATTCAAAACCAAACAACATCAAACCTATTGCCATCAAGTCATTCCGACTCATAGTAGCCCTACAGGATAGAGCAGAACTGCCCCACAGGGTTTCCCAGGCTGTAATCTTTACAGGGGAGCCCTACTGGCGCAGTGTCCTATAAGGTCGTTATGAGTTGGAATCGACTTGATGGCAATGGGTTTCATCTTTATGGGAGCGGACTGTTGCATCTTTCTCCCATGGAGTGACTGGTGGGTTCGAACCAGGGACCTTTCCATTAGCAGACAAGTGCTTAACCACTGTGCCACTAGGGCTCCTTTAGAGGTAACTGTTGTTGTTAGGTGTCATCGAGTCAGTTCTGACTCACAGCAACCCCACTACAACAGAGCGAAACACTGTGGAGTCCTGAGCCATCCTCACAATCGGTGCTATGTTTGAGCCCACTGTTGCAGCCACTGTGTCAATCCATTTTGTTGAGGGTCTTCCTCTCTTTTGCTGATCCTTTACTTTACCAAGCATGATGTCCTTCTCCAGGGACTGGTCCCTTCTGATAACATGTCGAAAGTAAGTGAAATGAAGTCTCGCCATCCTCACTTCTAAGGAGCATTCTGGTTGTACTTTTTCCAAGACAGATTTGTTCGTTCTTCTGGAAGTCCATGGTATTTGCAATATTCCTTGCTAGCATCATAATTCAAAGGCTCATTTCTTCAGGCTTCCTTATTCACTGTCTAGCTTTCTCATGCACATGAGGCCACTGAAAATACCATGGCTTGGGTCAGGTGCACCTTAGTCCTAAAACTGACATCTTTGCTTTTTAACACTTCAAAGAGGTCTTTTGCAGCAGATTTGCCCAATGCAATACATAGTTTGATTTCTTGGCTGCTGCTTCCATGGACCTTGAATTGGAGTCAATTAGGGTACCTATATTCCCTCTGAAACGAGCCCTGGTAGAACAATGATTAAGGGCTCAGCTGCTATCCAAAAGGTCAGTGGTTCAAACCCACCAGCTACTTAGTGGGAGAAAGATGTGGCAATTGGCTTCCATAAAGATTATAGCCTAGGAAGCCCTATGGGGCAGTTCTACTCTGTCCTGTAGTGTCACTATGACTATGAGTCAAAATAGACTCAATGGCAATGGGGATATTCCCTCTTCCAATCCATAATCATTTCTCACCCCCTGTCTAATCCCACTGTATGCTTCCTGAGGGCAGAGATGCATGTTGCACATTACTTGGCACGCAGTAGGTGCTGAAAAAGTATCTGAATGAATGAATGATACTCACATACTCAAAGCATTTACAAAGCATCTGTATTTGGTAAACTCAAATGCCTTCAGGAGCCCAACCCATTGCTGTCAAGTTGATTCTGACTCATAGAAACCCTATAGGACAGAGTAGAACTTCCCCATATGGTTTCCAAGGAGCGGCTGGTGGATTGAACTGCTGACCTCTTGGTGAGCAGCCATAGCTCTTAACCACGGAACCACTAGGTCTCCTTTAGGAGCCTAAACCAAAAAAAAGCATTGCTGTTGAGTCCAACTCATTGCGATCCTATAGGACAGAGTAGAACTGCCCCATAGGGTTTCCAAGGAGCATCTGGTGGATTTGAACTGCCGACCTTTTGCTTAGCAGCCAAACTCTTAACCACTACACCACCAGGGTTTCCTCAGGAGACTAGGCAGGTGAAATAAATAAGAGGGGGGTATGGCCTATATGGCTAATGGAGGAGCAAATGCCCTGCTAAAGGTCTTTGAATTCAAATTATTTTAGAATAGTCCATTAGTTGAATAAGCCCATTTACCACTGGGTTGTAAATTGCTGGTCAAGGAGTTTGTGACTTCCTTTTAATCAGCCCCTCCACCCCAACAGAAATTTGAATCTCCTCAATTATAACCTTTACAAATGCTAACTCACTCTCAGAACATGCCCAAGGATAGAGAAAGCAATACCTTCAAAACTCTTCATTATTTCAAAACTCGATACCTTGAGCTAAAGGCTACTTCTTTGCAAATTTACCCAATTGGTCCTAGTTGTGCCCTTTGAGGCTGGCATTACAAATTGAATTCTTTTTCTATTTGATTTCCCTGAAAATATTTGAAGGTATTTATAACTCCTCCAACCCCACTAAATCTTCTCCAGATCATAGTTCTTTCAGCTGTTCCTTATGTCAAGATTATGAATCCTCCACCATCCTGGCCACTCCACTGTATCAATATTCTTCTACAAAGTGTACTGCCACACTAGCACATATTATTAATAATAGTGAAACACTCTGGAAAAGATCCAAATATACAAAAGAAAATTAGTAAATTTTGGTACACCTCTTAAAATGGACAGTTTACATACCTATTAAAAATCTTGTTAAAGAACATAAAGAAATGCTTATATTAGAATATTAAATAAAGAAATCATATTACTAAACAACACATACAATACCAATTTTATTTAAAACATTTTTTATTTAAAGCCAGTACATAAATAAGATGACAAATTAGAATGAAAACTAATATTACCCAAAAATTATTTATACAGTCAGAAAAAAAAGATTATTATTTTTCACACATGGTTTTCAGAAACTAATTTAAATTTCCAGATTGTAGGAAGAATCAGAGAGGGACCCTCCCTTGATCCAGGCCAATGTTTCTTAACTAAGGGCCCTTATGGGGGAAGTATTTTCGAAGTCCACTTGCTTAGTTCCTACCTTCAGAGATTCTGATACAGTCAGATTGGGTGGGGCTTTTGGAAAAAGACTCCCAAGTGGTTAAGAATCAA
The DNA here is from genome assembly GCF_000243295.1 of Trichechus manatus latirostris. NCBI lineage: Eukaryota > Metazoa > Chordata > Mammalia > Sirenia > Trichechidae > Trichechus > Trichechus manatus. Next base: position 5,959,543 of record NW_004444066.1, on the reverse strand, counting down.
ACTAGACACTAGATTTTTACTAATGTTGCCAAACCCCAAATCCTGTTTCCTGGCAGCTGCGCTTATTCTTTTGCCTCACTTCAGAGTTAACAAAGGCCCTGGAGGCTCCTTGGGATGAACTGCTCTTAGGGCTCCTCCCCTTCCTGCATGCATGCAGGTGGCTTTGTGAGACCTCAGGGAACATGCTGGCATTGATCTCCATACACTGTTCGAGTTACTAGATTTGGCCCATCAATCTAGACTGTCAAGATCTTTCTGTTCTGGCTCCTCTTCTCAGCCTGTGAGTCACTCTAATATTCAAACAGAATGACATTTAAGGTATTTATCATGCAAAAGGAGCCCTGGTAGCATAGTGGTTTAGCTCTATGCTGCTAACTAAAAGGTTGGTGGTTCAAACCTACTAGCCTCTCCAGGCAAAAAATATGGCAGTCTGCTTCCATGAAGATTTACAGCCTTAGACACCACACAGGGCAGTTCTACTCTGTCCTACAGGGTCATTATGAGTTGGAATTGACTCAATGGCAGTGGGTTTCGCTGGGTTTGATTTTATCATGCAACCTCTTCTTTTTCTAAGTAAAAATTCCCAGTGTCATCAAACAGAACACCTAAGATATTTTTTTCCTCACCATCCAGCCTGGACATCCTCTGACAGGTGTTCCCTCCTGGTATAGCCTGGCCACCACATAACTCCTGGTGTAGCCTGGCCACCACTGAGGACAGAGGGGTCACTTTTTAATTTTTTTTATTGTTGTACTTTAAGTGAAAGTTTACAATTCAAGTTAGTCTCTCATACAAAAATTTATACATATATTGTTATGTGACCCTAATTGCTCCCCTCTACTGTGACGGCACACTCCTCCTTTCCACCCTGGATTTTCCCATGTCCATTCAACCAGCTCCTGATCCCTCTCCCTTCTCATCTTGCCTTCAGACAGGAGCTGCCCATTTAGTCGCATGTATCTATTTGAGCTAAGAAGCACACTCTTCACGAATATCATTTTATGTCCCACAGTCCAGCCTAATCTTTGAAGAGCTGGCTTCAGGAATGGTTTCAGTTCTGGGCTAACAGAGAGTCCGGGGGCCATGTCTTCCAGGTTCCCTCCAGTCTTAGTCAGACCATTAAGTCTGGTCTTTTTACTAGAATTTGAGTTCTGCACCCCACTTTTCTCCTGCTCCAACAGGGAGTCTCTGTGGTATTCCCTGTCAGGGCGGTCTTTGGTGGTAGCCAGGCACCATCTAGTTCTTCTGGTCTCAGGATGATGCAGTCTCCAGTTTATGTGGCCCTTTCTGTCTCTTGGGCTAATATCTTCCCTGTGACTTTGGTGTTCTTCATTCTCCTTTACTCCAGGTGGGTTGGGACCAATTGATGCATCTTAGATGGCCACTCACTAGCTTTTAAGACCCCAGACACCACTCACCAAAGTAGAATGCAGAACATTTTCTTAATAAACTTTGTTATGCTAGTTGACCTAGATGTAGAGGGGTCACCTTTTTATCTGGCTACTTGAATACGGTTTGAAAAGGTCCATTTTTGTTGCTTACAAGTCTTTAACTAAGGTATTTTTTCTTTACTAATGTAATATTTAGTCCCTGGCTGGTGCAAATGGTTAATGTGTTTGACTGCTAACTGAGTGGTTGGGTTTGACTCTACCTAGAGGTACCTCAGAAGAAAGGACTGGTGATCTACTTCTGAAAAATCAGCCATGGAGCACAGATCTACTTTGACACACATGAGGTCACTATGAGTCGGAATGAACTCGATGGCAACTGGTTTTGGTTTAAAGTAATATTTGCTTATTGCAAAAATTTTAAAATATACGAAAACATTCTAAATAAACAGCTCCTCCCACCTCCATGACTACTTCCCCCAGGGAATCACTATTGACAACTCAGTGTGTAAAGAATGCTCTCCGGTCATCACTCTGCTAGCTTTGTTTCATCTCTGATGAAGCATAGCCAAATGTTTCCACCTGCTATTTCATCAGAATAATTTATTTTGATGCCAATTTTTAACTATCAATTGACTTCATAGTTTTAGCTTCCATTAAAATACCATCTAAAGTGGTCCAGTTCATAACTATGAGACCAAGCAAGTTGCAATACTCCCGGTCTGTCAGCAACTTGGATGGTTTTCTATGAGGTTTGGTGTATGGAATGGACCAGAAGCGTAATTCCCAAATGCTGGTCATTATTAGGACTATTTTGGGGAGCTTTTTAAAAATATAGCTTCCCACAGTAGGGTTGGGATGAGACTCAGGACTCTGTCTTTTAATAAATTCTGTAGGCTATATTAATGCTTAAAACCAACTGCCATCTAGTCTACTCTGATTCCTGGCGACCTTACGTGTGTCTGAGTACAACTGTGCTCCACAGGGTTTTCAATGACTGACTTTTTGGAAGGAGATCGCCAGGGCTTTCTTCCGGGGTGCCTCTGGGTAGACTCTAACTGCCAACCTTTCAGTTAGGAGCCAAGCGCATTAACCATATGCACCACCCAGGATTTCCGTAGTAAGGTTACGGCCCAGTAAAGTCAAACACAAGGCCAAAGCGTCTGATGCCGTAGGCTTGGTGCTCTGATGCTACCCATCCTGCACTCTCCAGCTGAGTCCTCATTGTTCAGTCACAACCACTTTCCAGTTGAAAAACTTCCATGGCTCCCCACTGTCAATTCAACAACCTACTGTCAAAATCCGGCAGCATTCTTTAGCTTGGATTTTGTGACTTCTCACAGACTGATCCTCATCTACCTTCTCTCTCAGAATTTCCCTTTACACAGGTTAAAATTCAACTAAACATTTTATTCCATTCTTCTTATACTTTCTCTGTGCCTTCACTGATTGTTCTTTTTCCCTAAAATCCCTCCTCTTGCCTCCACTCTTTAAAAAAAAAAATTCTCTGCAACACATGGGGTCTCCATGAGTAGGAATCGACTTGACGACAACTGGTTTGGTTTTTTTGGTTTTAACCAGTAGTCAATAGAAAGGGTGCTGTCCTAGATATCAGGAGAGGTGGGTTTTAGTACATCTTGCACCACTAATTCCTTGGGTGACCTTTAGCCAGTCATTTACTCTCTGGGTTTTAGCTCCCTGTATATGGGGATAATATCTGAAGATGAACTGAAATCAGGCCTTCAAAAGTTTCTAAACAGGAAAAAAGTACAGCAAGCTGTAAGGCGTTATTATCCTGCTTCATCCCTCCCTACCCTCAAGAACCAACAGATGGCCTTCTCTTCATTTGAAAATCAAACATCCTACCAAGGTCAGTTATGCGTACAAATCAGTATAGGCTTTCTTCTCCTGCACAAAGTTGCCAGCTGGAAATCAGCTCTAATTCTTTCTCTTGCTCAGGCCTTGCTCTGAATAATATATTTTGAAAATGAACTATTTTGGGGCCAAGAAATCTGTAAATCAGAGCTGATTCATCACTTTTGCCATCAAGCTGTTGCTCTCCTGCTTCTTCTGCCTTGTCAGATAAAGACGTTTTTATCTCCACCAATTTCTCAGTGGGCTGCATGGAGAACTCTTGCCATGATAAGATTCTTTGCAAAAGATTAAAACCTAAGAACGGGCAAAGAGTCTCAAGAAAAAAATCTAAAGTAAATAAAACACTGGGGTGGGATGGAGGTATGCAGACAGAGTCACAATCACTGAATGGCGGAGATCCCAAAAGTGTCAACTCTTAACTATCCCGACTAATAGAAGAATAAAACCAAACCAAACCCACTGCCATCAAGTCAACGCTGACTCATGGCGACCCCATGTGTTCCAGAGAAGAACTACTATATAGGGTTTTCTTGGCTGTAATCTTTGTGGAAGTGGATAACCAAAACTTTACTCTGCGGCCCTACTGGGTGGGTTCGAACTGCCAATCTTTAGATGAGTAGTCAAGCGCAAACCTTTTGTGCTACCCAGGGACTTTAGGGGGGCAAAATAATAATAATAATAACAATAATAAATGATTCCAGAAAATGTATTATTTAAAAATCAGTTCTAGCTAGCTTTGGGAAACTTACCAACATTCAGTCATAATATTTACCTTTCTACATTTTTCTTGGGTAAATATATTTTAAAATGAGTCTGCTTTCTTTGAGGAAACAACTTTGGAGGCATCCTTAAAATCATGCTAGGTAGAATGGAGCAGCCAGTCTCAGAATGAAAACAACTGCCACAGAGGCTCATCTGTGGATCACTGAAAATTGGCCAAAGTTTCTTCGGAGGAGAGAAAACTTCTTCAGAAAACCTCTTATGTTTAAAATGCACCGTAAGAAAGCAATATGATCACAAAAGCATACGCCACTGTGGTATCAGATGAGAAGGTCATGCTGCTTGGGGACCTTTCCTTCCCAATACTCTTCCTCTAGGTTACCCCCAACCTCAGCATTTCCCTACAAATGGCAGGATGCTCAAACTCAGTTGTCTTCCAAATTTACCCTTTCCCTATCTTCCTCTCTCCAAAGCTGCGTCTGCTCCCACTTTCCTTGTCTAAATTCCTAGGACTCCATCCGCTTCTTTGCCAAGCTAGAGACCCAGGATTCATTCTGAATATCTCCCTCAGCTGCACTGTTGACCTAGATGTAAGTCCTATTGATTCTTTCTCTAAAATATTCCTCTAATAAATCTCCTTGTCCCACTCTACACCCTCTAAACTGGCCCGCAGCATAGTTCACCTGGATTAATGCACTAGCCTCCTAACAGGAGTCCCTCCCTCTGTCATTCCACCTCCTAGACAGTGGCATATTCTAGCCACATCTTGTCATGTCACCGTTAGGGTCTATCATTCTTGCTCTCCACCATGTCTCTCTCTCTCACACACACACAAGTACTCACAAGGCACAATAGCACACATTCTCTAGTCACACCAACCTGCCTGACATTCCCCCATTACATGCCCCTTTTTCCCATTTTAACATCTCTGCATAGGCTATTTCCTCTCCTGAGATAGTCTTCCTTCACCATCTCATCACCCATTTATATCCCTTGAAGCTCTTATCTGTCCAGATATAGCTCAAAGCACCTCTCCTCTGTGAAACCAGCTGAGCTTATTTCCCCTTCTCCAGTCTCTCAGAGCACTTTGTGCATGCATACGCCAACATACCAAGAAGGTTTGTTGGCCTTGCATCTCTACCACATCTTGGAGTCATAAAAGGCAGCATAACGGCACAGGCTTTGGGGGCGAACAGATCTGGGGTGAAACCCTAGCAATCTCTTACTAGCCTGGGAAAGTAAATTCTCTAAGCCTCAGTCTTCTCACTAGAAAAACAGGGACAATACCACCACTTACATAATAGGATTGGAATCAGAAGTAACTGAGACAACGCATAGTACCGAGAACCTAGTTAAGACTCAATAAAACAGCAACTGTTATTATTAAAACTATTTAGACCCTCTATACCCAGTACTCAACAAATGTTTAAATACATGAATGGATTTAGCTTTCAACTCTATCCCACCCTTCCACATTTCGTAAAAAGCATATTCGAGTATATTGTCACACTGGAGTGTCCCAACACTTACGTGAGGTGAGCAAAAACCAGTTGCCACTGAGTTGACTCCAACTCATGGCAGCCCCATGTGTGTCAGAGTAGAAGTGTGCTGTTCTACAGGGTTTTCAAGGCTGATTTTTTGGAAGTAGATTGTCAGTCCTTTTTTTCTCCGAGGTGTCTCTGGGTAGACTCGAACCTCCAACCTTTCAGTCACCAGCCAAGCACTTTAATAGTTTGTACCACCCAGGAACTCTAAACAAAGGAGGTACCAATATCCTTATTTACCAATGGGTAAACAAATGCAGACTGAGAATATAAGTAACTTTGGCAAGGTTACACAGTGAATCAGCAGCTCAGGTGAAACTAGAATTCAGCCTTCAAATGTTATTTCCTTATAAAACATTGTCTCACATTTCAGAAACTGGGTCCTTTTAAAAGTGGTATGGCTGACCAATCATTTGCATCATGCTGGATACTTTTCTAAATACAGTAATTTTACAAGAAAAGAAACCAGTAAAATAACAAAGCAATAAGATGCCAGAAGGAGGACCAGCTCCCCAGTTTAGGGCAGAGTCTTACAAATGAGAATGCAAATTTTAAAAAAGAGATCTTTTGGAAAGCATAAATCATATTACATCATTCCCTTGTTCCTAAGCACTCCAATGACTTCTCACTGCCCTCAGACTAAAACCACACTCCTTACCATGGCCTCTAAGCCTCTACATGGTTTGGATCCTGCCTACCTCTCCAACCCACCCCACACACTTTCTCTCTCTGACATTGGTTGTGCCCACGTTGCACTGATCTTCTGTTCCTCACACACTCAATGCTCACTACTGTCTTAGAACCTTTGCATTTGTTGTTTCTTTTGCAGGGAGTCCTCTTTCCCAAGATTTTCCCATCAGTGATGCCTTTTGTTATTTAAGTCTTAGTATTAAGATCGTCCCTGTCTACTCTAATGTTGGCTCCCCGTTGCCCATCAAAAGCCCAAAAACCAAATCCATTGCCATCAATTCGATTCTAACTCAGAGCAACCCTGTAGGACACAGTAGAACTGTCCCCTGCATAGGGTTTCCAAGGCTGTAATCTTTACAGAAGCTGACTGTCACATCTTTATCCCATGGAGTGACTAGTGGGTTTGAACCATCGACCTTTCGGTTAGCAGCCAAGCACTTAACCACTGGGTCACCAGGGCTCCTTAGCCACCGGCCACACTCTCTATCATATCATTATCCTGCTCTAATCTCATATATCAATATATCCTACATATCACAATATAAAACTCTTCTTTGCTTTTTGGACCCTTCCTCTCATGAGAATACATGCTCCACAAGAGCAGAGAGAGACCTTGTTGATCCTTTTCACTGCCCTATCTCTAGCACCTAGAATAGTGCCCGGCACTAGTAGGTATTCAGTAAACATTTGTTAAATGAAGCAACAAGCCTCTTTTATTACTAGTAAAATGAAAAGAGAAATCCTTTTATGCCTTCACAATATAGACTGACATCCCTGAAATTAAATTAACATTCCCTCAAATTAGAACTCCTCGGAAAAAGTGAGCCAACACTGAACATCATTCTTGCGTCTCTCAGAACAAAGGACTCCGTTTTTTATTTATATCCAAGGAAGGCTGAGTCTTTTGGCAAAAGACACTGCTTAGAGACACTCCCTCCATTTGAACCAAGAGGTCACACATGCTTCTTTTCCAAATTGGAGTTCAGCTCCCTGCTCTGGTTTCAGTCTGGAGTTCTTATCTGACAGCCTGCAAGTCACTGCCTAAGGAGGGCTTGCTCTGTCATCAAAGAGAGTTAACTTAGAGGGCATACCATGTAAGGAGCAAAATGTGCATCAAGGAGAAAAGAAGGGACCTTCAAAGTAGTTTAACTTCAAGGATTAACTTTAAAATTGTCTGGAAATTGCATCTCTAATGTCCTAGTGCCTGATCAACTTTAAAACTCTTGGAGACTGACTCAAAGTAAAGCTCTTAAAACAGAGTCAGCACATAATAAATGTTTAATAAAAAGTAGTTTAAAAAAAGAGAAATTGTAACAGAAGTAAAAATAACCTATTCAGTGTTTATTCTCTGCCAGGCAGTTAAGTATTTTACATTACAATCTCATTTTATCCTCACACAGCGTTCCATTTTCCAGATGAAGAAACAGGTTTAGAGAGCTTAAGTGACTTGGCCGAGGTCACGCTAGCAAATAGTGAACAGTGAAGCAGGATACCAAGCCCATGTCTGACTCCAGAATCCATGCTTTTCATCATCAGGCTATTTGTGTTTGTGGTTTTAACGTCATAACTGCTAATGACAGGAACACAGTAATGATACCTCTAGACTTTCTGATGACTTGATCGGTGCTGAGTCTACAGCTGCCAAGATACCAAAGAGTCCACCTATAATCAAGCAGTGAGATTCTGCAAAACAGAAGCCCCTATTGCCTCATTTCAGATTAATTTATACAAGCAAAGATGGAAAAGTAACAGTCCTTTGTTTATAAGTGAGCAGTACATCTGAAAGCTTAGGGCTGAAAATCTATTTCCCTCCTGGATCTCCAGTGTTGGATGTGCATCTAAAAGTGAATCCAGGCATGAAGCCCAAGATCTCTCCCAACAAATTTCATTTTCCTCTTCCTCATTTTTAAACAGCTGAGCCAAAGTGCTCCCCCCATCCCTTATCAGATGCCACAGGAAGTTACACAAAGCTGAGTTTGGATTGGATATATGTAATTATGTCAAATCTGATAACAGCAGCATTTACTGAAAATCAAAAAGCTTATTAAATGTGAGGCTATTTCTACTTTAGAAACTCAAAACATAGAGCCTGTCTCCTCTCTGCACACCCAGACTCAAAAATAAGATGGAGATTCGTGACATGAAAAATCAGTGGAAGGTGCCCAAATCGATGTCCAACACTCAGGTTGCCTCAGCTTATGTTCCTCATGACCATCTCTTTGGTCTCTAGACATTGCTGCTATAGCAGCCATGCTCTTCTCTCTCCAATTTATGAGTCAGCTCTTTGGGCCCCTCTTCAATAGCTGCAGGATTAATATCTATGGATTTTCATTTGGTCTTTATCATCACTGAATAGCTGAGTTTGGGAAAAAGCACTGGATAAAAAGGCAGGTGGAAGTATGCACCGTAAAAAGTAGATTTGTGAAAGTCAAATCTGGAAGACTTGTAATTATTGAAATGAGATTTAACAGAGCTAGAGAGTACTATTAAGGTACTTCATAATAATTAATTGAGCCTCCTGTAGTTCTAAATTAAGAAAAATATAAAAATCAATAATTTCAAATGTGTCATACTTATTGACACTAATGAAACCTCCTGAATAAGCACTTAATACAACCCCACTGCTATTTTAAATTTACGTTCCTCACTGAGTGAACATTACAAGGTCAGGTCAGCTCCCCTGGGCTTCCCAGAGCTAATGCTATCAAATGGACAGGACTTTCCTCATGCAGTGTATGGAGCAACCCTTCGGAGGGTCGCTGAGCTGTCCATGGTGCTGGAAAAATAAGCTGTTTCCCCCCTTCCCCTTTGGCTTGGCAGAAGTCACAACATTCAGAAACAACACAGTTATCTCCCAATGCAGTGTCCCACACTTCCATGTTTATTTGGGAAAAGAAAATAGAGAGACTCTCCTAATACTCTGATTTCCTAGCAAGCTTTCACTTGATTATTCTACCTCAATAAAGTCCTGCCTTTTACTCTTTGTACACTTACATATTAATAGCTACATTGAATTACATTAATTTGCAGTTGCTTGTTTGCATTTTTCTTTGTAATATAATTGTTCTATATAACCAAATAAACTAAGTACAAGGTTGGAGAAATACTCAAGGACTGGCTGAAATATTTGAATTCAAATTTAGGCTCCACCACTTATTAGCTGGCCAACTTGGTTGAATCAGACCCTCTATAACTCAGTTTCCTTAATTGTAAGAGGTAATTACTACTCACTAACTTTTAGGGAGAGTCAAATACAATGGTATATTTCAAAGTGCTTTGCAAAATGGTAACATGCTATAAAAATGTAGACATTTATCATCTGTCTCCATTTGGTATTACATGCCGTTAAGATACTCTTCACAGAGCATTCACAATTTAAGGTCTTATTGTTTCCTTCAATTCAGAACAGATCTCTGAGAATTAAGAATCCATCTCATGCCAGGAGAATCTTAAGAGGTTATGGATGTAAGCAAACATTGACTTGAGAAAACGTAGAGAATGTTAGAAACTGCAGAATTTAGACCTCACTAAATCATCCAAATGTTAAGATCCAAACTCTCAGTCATCTACAGGCTCATCATTGCATCCACCTTTCTAGTACTGGGCATTCACTGAAATTATGCCCTGTCAGCATGTTAAATGTACATTGTTGTTGTTGTTTTTAGGTGCCATCGAGTCGGTTCCCACTCGTAGCAACAGAATGAAGCACTATCTGATCCTGCGCCATCCTCACAATCATTGCTGTTTGAGCCTATCATTGCAGCCACTGTGTCAATCCATTTTGTTGAGGGTTTTCTTCTCTTTCGCTGACCCTCTACTTTACCACGCAGATGTCCTCCTCCAGGGACTGCGCCTGCCTGATAACACGTCCAAAGTAAGTGAAATGAAGTCTTGCCATCCTCACTTGTAAGGAGCTCTCTGGTTATATTTCTTCCAAGACAGATATGTTTGTCCTTCTGGCAGTCCATGGTATATTTAATATTCTTTACCAACACCATAATTCAAAGGCATCAATTCTTCTTCGGTCTTCCTTATATGTTGTCCAGCTTTTGCATGCATATGAGGTGATTAAAAATACCATGGCTTTAAATGTACACAGACTGTTGTTGTTAGGTGGCATGAAGTCGGTTATGACTCATAACGACCCTACGTACAACAGAATGAAACACTGCCCAGACCTGTACCATCCTCACAATCGTCGCTATGTCTGAGCCCATCATTGCAGCCACTGTGTCAATCCATCTCGTCAGAGGTCTTCTTCTCTTTTGCTGATCTTCTACTTTACCAAGCATGACGTCCTTCTCCAGGGACTGGGCCCTCCTGATAACATGTCTAAAGTACATGAGACAAAGTCTTGCCATCCTTGCTTCTAACCACAGATTATCTAATTTAATCTGAACACTCCCATTTCATAGGTAAACTAACTGATTTGGGAGTGACTAAATAAACTGAAGAACCTCTCCAAAGCAACAGAGAGTAGCAGAGCCAAAATCTGAAGTTATTTTGAATCCAAAGCTCATTCTTTTAATCATTATGTTTACAACCTCCTATATCTGAATGGGCCCTTTTGACATAGATTAATTTGGAAGCTAGATAGAATTTACTGGGTTCATTTTTCTGGAGTAGAAATTTTGAGTGCCCAAATCAAGCACATTAGAGGCCATCCTGAAAGCAAATTATTTTGGGAGCAGGGAAATAAAGGAAAATTTACCGCAACCTTTGCCTTGTGAAATCTAACCCAAGGTAAATCTTCCAGATTCTGTGACGTAACAAACCAGAGGTGGAATAAGCCCATGGAGTCACAAGTGCACTGACTGACCAATTCACCAATTCACCATCCCTAAACCAATTAGAAATTATTTCCCTGCAGCATAAAGGGACTCAAATAAAATGTATTTTGGTGAGTTTTTGTTTTTTTCTATATCACTTCTGCCTACACCATACGTTTGGCAACAAATCACCTTTGCCCTGGGATATCTCTGTTTTCTCACATTGCTCTTCCACATATATTAATTGGATTTTCATATTTATACCTTATTTCTGGAATGAGAATTCCAGAACACTTAACTGTGCTCATGCAGAACCTGTATGTAGACCAAGAGGCAGTCATTCGAACAAAACAAGGGAATACTGTGTAGTTTAAAATCAGGAAAGGTGTGCATCAGGGTTATAGCCTTCCACCATACCTATTCAATCTGTGTGCTGACCAAATCAGAGAAGCTGGACTATACGAAGAACAACACAGCGTCAGCATTGGAGGAAGACTCATTAACAACTTGCAATATGCAGATGACGCAACTTTGCTTGCTGAAAGGGAAGAGGACTTGAAGCATTTACTGATGAAGATCAAAGACCACAACCTTCAGTATGGATTACACCTCAACATGAAGAAAACAAAAATCCTCACAACTGGATCAATAAGCAACATCATGGTAAACAGACAAAATACTGACATTGTCAAGGATTTCATTTTACTTGGATCCACAATTAATGCCCATGGAAACAGTAGTCAAGAAATCAAAAGACGCATTGCATTGGGCAACTCTGCTGCAAAAGACCTTCTTAAAGTGTTAAAAAGCAAAGATGTCACTTTAAGGACTAAGGTGCACCTGACTCAGGCCATGGTGTTTTCAATCACCTCATATGCATGTGAAAGCTGGACAATGAATAAGGAAGACCGCGGAAGAATTGATGCCATTTTTATGGTGTTGGTAAAGAATACTGAATACACTATGGACTGCCAGAAGAACAAACAAATCTGTCTTGGAAGAAGTACAGCCAGAATGCTCCTTAGAAGCGAGGATGGCAAGACTTCATCTCACATACTTTGGACATGTTATCAGGAGGGACCAGTCCCTAGAGAAGGACATCAGCTTGGTAAGGTAGAGGGTCAGCGAAAAAGAGGAAGACCCTCAATGAGATGGACTGACACAGTGGTTGCTACAATGGGCTCAAACATAACAACGACTGTGAGGATGGTACAGGACCAGGCAATGTTTCGTTCTGTGGTACATAGGGTCGCTATGAGTCACCTAACAACAACACTTTATTTCATCAACCTTGCTAGAATACTGACTCACAGTAGGTGCTCAATAACTCTTTGAAGTGAACTTATCACTTAGTATACTTTATTGAAAGCACTCATTAAATTTCTTCTTCCTCCCCATCCTCTCTCCACATTAAGTCCATGAGGACATGGCTATCTTTTCTAACATATTCACTATTGTATTCTTGGTGTCAATCACATTATAGGGACTTATTTATATACAATTGGAATAATTGAAGGAAATAATAAATGAACTAGCTGAATTGACAGGGAGTATTACCCTATATTGTATGCCCACTCCTCTAACCCCACCCCAGTACCTACTGGTAGAAAATTCCAAATCTAGTTCAAACAGATAAACCGTTTTAAATTAATTAATTTATTTTTTTTGAAATGAGAATCACTTTCAAAGCACCATAGAAAATTTGTGTTTGAAAATCCTATTCCGAGGTATAAAAAAAATATATAGCATGGATCATAGAATAAAGCTTAGAATAAGATAAACTTAAAAGTAAAATAAAAGGGAAACAGCCCCCAGAATACATGAATTACATTATTTTCACAATCTTTTTTGTCAAGAAATAATACATTGTTTTTTTAACACTGAGCTGAGATGTAATTGCTGTGAATCCTTTTCAAGAGCATGAAAGGTGCCTTAACTATATATTCATATATTTACTCAATAATCTTTACTGCTGTAGGTGTTGGGGATAGAGAAGTGAACAAAATCATCACTTGTCCTCACAGAACCTACATTCTAACAGAAGGAAAACAATTTCTCCCGTTTATTTATACAGTAAGTATTGATAAAGAATCAACGCCATGCACAGCCTTGAGTTTTCGCTTTCCCGGCCTCACTGCATCTCTGATATTACTGAGTGTAAAACAGATGACACAAGTAGTTAATCCGATTTAAGAAATCCTTTAATTCTCTTGGTAAATACGAGGGAAGCAAGAGGATCATGGAGAAAGAGGGTCCAGAAATAGACTTTAATCCCTTTTCCCATCTTCTTCCTACTCCCTTAGATAGAAGTGCTAAGATATTTCCTTGAGAGGGAGGAATTTCTGCCTTGCTCAGGGGAAAAAGAATTGGTAGTTTCTGTGGCTTAATGGGGGAGGGGGAGGGAAGAGAGAGCGAGAACGAATGAGAATGTGTGTGTGTGTGTGTGTGTGTGTATCTGTAAATCAGTCAGGACACTTTCCTTCATGATGGGTATCTTGGCTCCTGCAATATTCAAAGCTCAGGGGAGTTAAGCAGCAACCCTAGTCCCGCATGGATGTACACATCTCTGTGGGTTCAAAGAGCCCTGGCGCACATTCTTTAGTTCAAGAGTTTTCCCCCTTTTCTTTGCTATAATGGAATTTCCTATCATACCCACAAGTTAAGTATTACTTTTTAAAATTTTTTCAAGAAATTCTCTTGCAATTTTACATACAGTTTTTTGAATTAATACCCAGATCCATACAACATCACAAAGGGGAAACCTACGTATCTAAGCCCAAATCGATGATATCCACAAATCAGAATCAAGGGTTAGTGTATTGCTGTAAAAATGATCCTTATTTATAGATAGCTTAATTGCACTAAGTGCCAAAGAGTATACTGCCTTATCTGTGATGAGTTTTCATGGTCTTAGTCTTCAGAAGCTCAGATTCCATCTGTGACAGCAGACTGTTGTAGAATTCTGCTATTAATAGCTGCTGGTACACACTTACTCAGAGCTAAGAGGCCTAGGGCTGTAGAGACAGCCAGATGGAGATAATACCAAAGGGTGACTGCTCGGACAAAAATGATGATCTACTTTTTTTTTCAATACAAAACAGACAACGCTAAAAACATGATGATCCTGTTTTCTTGTAAGCCAAACTCTTTGAGTAGATTTTTTCTCCCCCTTTGGAATTTGCAGGTCTGGTTCTAACTCTCAGATGATTTATCACTGTTTTTGATGTTCAAATAACTCCTTATGCAGATTCCAAAGAGGAAAACATTCAGAGGAGTTAAGAACCATGGGTTAGTAAAATGATATCAATTATTCACATAGAAAATAAGCAACAAAACAATTTGGCCATTATTCAAGGGAAAAATAAGCTTAATAGAGGACATTCTTCTGAATCAGAAATATTTTCTTTCATACAGAGAAAACGGAACATTAGACACTTCTTTGTAGAAGGAAGAGACAAAAAATAAAATCTGTTTAATACAATTTAGAGTGATTATGGTCTTAATTTATCTTTATTCTAATGAGAGAAAGAAAGCCACACTGCAAGACAAGAGTGACAGAGCCACTATACTTAATGTCATTATTCTATTAATTACTGATTCTGTTAGGCCAAAGTTTTATAAGGACCAACCCTTCTTTTGTTTTGAAAAAAGTTTATGATACTCCACTTCGTGAATAAGAGGGAAAAGTATTTTTTAATAAGTGACTCATTACAAAACTGAATGCTAAATTATATTTTAAGCATAGAAATACTATGGGAATGCTTGCATGCAATGGAAAGCAATGTCATTAACAAATGGACAGGGGGTCAGCACATCTTCTTGTTTGGTCTGTAACATAAGTAGAATAACATGGTTCACCTGAAGCCAAGCACAGCGAAAGGCAGGAGGGGCAGCCTCAGCTATGGTGGTGGGGCTGAAACGGGAATTTTTTGCTCTCACACTTTCAGGAAGTTCCAGGCAAACTGGCAGTTGGTGTATTAAGGACTTGTGACCTATTTTATACAGACAGTATATAAAGAGTCCTGGAAACAAATCAAACTGACCTACACAAGGAAGGCGAAGTTCACAGGTTCAGAAGGATGGGTAAGGAATCAAAGATGTCTCAGACTATCCAATAAACCTATGAGTCATCCCATGAACCTCCATTTGTTCATATAACTATCCTTCCTTTACAGGGAGGGGCTTTTTTTTTTTTTTTTAAAGCAAAAACAGTCATAAAATCATGACAAGCCCATTGTAATACAAAATATTAGTTAATAATTTAGGTTCCAGAGTCAGACTGTATTGCGTTCAAAGTCTTTGTCTGCATCTCACTAGCTGTGTAAGCCTGGGCAAGTTTCTTAACTTAAGAAAGCCTGTATTTCCTCCTCGATAAAAAAAGTATAGTAACAGTTCCTATTTCATAGGATCATGGAGGTTATATAAGATAATCTATGTCAAACATATAGTGCAGTGCCTGGCACACAGTTCACAGTCAAAAGGGGTTTCCTCTTCCTCCTATTATTATTATTATTTTACTAGTAACATACTGTATATAAAGTTAGAGAGATCTAGGTTTCAATCCTGGCTGGGAGATTTCAATCTTGCTCAGTGAATCATACCTACCTCACAGGACTGAGAACTAAATCAGCTCATGTATGTCTCGTGCTTAACAACTATTTGACCCTTGCTAACTCCTGTATGAAAATTAGCCGTTATAATTTCATCATCATAATCATATATCCACTTACAAAGGTTGATATGACACTTAAATACAATAATGTATGTAAGGCCCTACTGCGCTGCCTAAACTTTATCAAACATTACTTCACTCTTCCTTCATTCTTGGTTAGCTAGTCTGTATGTATCACATATTATAATTAATCAATGGTGTCATCTATATGTCAGCATTAATATTTGTTGGTCCCTAAGGCCATTAGGTAACTTGCTACCATATAATCATTTCACAAAGCAATTGAGTATGGATCACAAGCCCTCTGCAAACTGGACACTGTAGTTATTTTCATCCTTTTGTTAAATATCAGATAGCCAACAACTTAAACCATTTCTAGATACTTCCAAAAGATACTTCACAGGCTGCTTTCACTTCTTACTTAGTTTCTAGTATATCATTTCTGAAATTTCCACATTAATTCATCACTTCAAAATGCCTTCAAAACCAATGCATCAAGCTCATCATCAAACAGAGCGCCTTATACACGTGTGCAGGGTACAAGGCTTTGAGAGAGCAAATTCTACAAAGGGATTTCTATCTACATCCCTAAGCAGCAAGGGGATTCTGCTGTCTTACCTTCCCTCTTATGGAATGTTTACTAACTAGCTTATAATTTCACTGTCGTTTTTAAACCTTTCACTAGTCCCACCAAGAATACATGCAAGGATCTAAGTAAGCAAATTTCTTGAAACAAAACCTGTCTGTATCGTCACACCAAATTCCTTCCGTCTGTTTGAACACTGGTAAAGGAAACATGGCATTTTCCGCCTAGACTTTGCCTTCAATGTGACAAGGCAGTGTCTAACTTCAGGGCATTCAGCAGTTATGAAATCTTGACACCTCACCTACTGTGGGAATGACATGTTGAAACAGTTCCTTCATTCTCCGAGGCATTTTCATATTAAGCTCTGGTGAACGAATGGAAAGTAATGAGATGGACCACAGAGTGCTCTGTCAGGCAGGCTGTTGTCGCTCTCTCCTCTTTCCCATCCTCCTCTCCAGCAGCACAGCTGACACATTCAGAGATGTATTAATATTGATCCCCTTGTCCCATAACAATCAATAGCTGACGTCCAAAGAACCCAATAATATTCAGTGTGCAGAACTGTATTTATTTGCACATAATACTGCAGGGAAATTAGAGAAGACCCATTATGTGAATCAGTTCATCTCTTTAAAATTAAGAAATGACTGCCACTTCTACACACATCCTAGGGTTTCAGCTAATGCAGTTCTAAAATGTCCCTGGTGAAATTCTCTTACTATGTCTTTGGTTACAATAACCTATTGTCTAACGATTTCCTTGGTAAAATATAATTTTATAATATGCAGAATTATGATAAATTCTTATTTATGGTAAATCACTTGCCCTCCAATAAAAGAAATAGTTAACATATATTGGGAGTATACTATACAGTCGGCAAGGTCCTAGGTGTTTTACATACATAATCCACTTAGTTCTTATAATAACTCTATGGAAGTAAGTTCGATTATTATTATCATTCATATTTTATACAGATGAGGACACTGACACTTTGATAGAATGGGTGACTTGTCTAAGATTACAACTAGTTAATGGCAGAACTGTACTTAATTGTTCTATCTGAATAAAGAGTCAAAAGTCTTAGCCATTCCTGTACACTGCCTTTCTTGGTGAACTGAATTATTTCAAGCCATTTTTGTTTAGGTTTACCTGTAAATATTTCACTTGTTTCAATTCATTTAACATTCTTATTACTCAGGATTCATTATCAAAGCTCAGACCTCTATTTGGTGCCCTGAGTAACACATTTTTCCATATGAAAAGTTGTAAGACTTTATGATTTTTTAGAAGGTCAAAGTCTTTGATTTGTGTGCCAAAACTGGATTTCACACATCAGAATAAACTATGATCACAAAGATTTTATAAAGATCTGTTTGTCCACTTGTATTTATATTGTAGGAGAGACATTTTTAATGACTAATATTTTGATTTAGTATTATACTATTTTTTCATATATTATATTTGGAGGGAAAACATAAAAAAATGCTCCTTCAAAAATTTATCAAGAAACATAATGAAAATTGTAAAATGTGACCAATTTAAGTTAGAAATTCCAGTGACTGTTCTGATTTCTCAACCTATCACACTTTATGAGGCAACACAGAGCTCACTTCAGCAGGAGAGTAGGCCTGGGTCCACACTCCTGAGGCAAGTTTAGTTCTAGGGAACATCTTCATCCTTCATTGGACCCAGAGTAGAATGACCACTGCTTTATACCTTTCCTTTCCTCAAGTTTCCAAGGCTGAGAGAATTAGAACACTACACACTACACAAGACCTTAGAACTCAGTGTATTCCAGCTCTCTTGGCTTACATATAAAGAAACAGAGGCCCAGAATGGTGGAGAGCTGTCAGAGCCTGGGCCAGAACCCAGGTCCCAGTGCCAGTCCTACACTTCTTCCATTACGCCATGTTCCCTCTCTAGCTTAGGCAAGTACTGTACAGATAATCAGTAAAGGGTTAATAATTTGTGAATAAGACCAACAGAATGTTCCCTCTTCTTAAGGCTGTTAACCAGAAACTGCTTTGTTGTAAAGAAAACAGATGCTGCTGATTCTGCATTAAAGATATCCCTATACACTATACTAAGTATACCCTAATGATCTGGGTTGGAGTCCTAGCTCCATCATTTATAAGGTGCTTGATGTTAGGTAAGTCACAAACCCTTCCTAAGTTTGGGTTCAAGAATTTGTAAGAAGGTGATAATACCAACACCAACCTTATACAAATGCAATAAGTCATGTTTAATGCTCAGTAATATGTCTGATACATAATAAACAACAACAATAATAATATACTCAATAATAAATAAAACAATAATAATTACTATCACTATTATCACTGACATTTTTCTAGATTGTAACAGAAAATTGACTATGAGGTATACAAGTAATTCTGCCTATTACCCCCTCTCCATGTAGCTGCCTACATGACTAAATTCCACTGGCCAAAACCTTAGAAAAAAATTTAACTCACTCCCCAACCTTACTACACACACATCCCCTACCCATGTGGAGTATGAGCTCCCTGTGAAACCACTTAGTACATACACTTTGATGGTGGTGTACCACAAACTTCTCAAGGTTCTTCACTGGGAAATGTCTCTGGCTAATGAGATAAGAAAGGCACAAACATAGCCATGCAGTCGTAATGCATTAGCAAGTGCCCTATACGAGAACCTCCATTTGTCAAGATTACCATATTGCGATGATGGCAAGGAAAGCATTTATTTTCTGACGCTCTTTGTTTAAGGTGCTGAGTCAGAATGAAAAATGACGCCGTTCCAAATTCCAGCTAATCAGACCCCACTCATATTTTGTGAAGTTGAGGTGACCCTGATTGGCTCGTAGAGGCATGCTGCTTGCCTACTTTCCTGAGATGAATCCTATAGAGACTACGGCTCTCCCTACTTCGGGACTTATCTTTCAGGGAGACAGGTGCCTTCGCCTAATGAACGACAGGTCTCTGTCATTTGCAAATGACACACATTTGTAGGACTCTGAGAACTGTTTCCTGTAGAGAAAAGTCATTACCAAAGGTTGTAGAGACAGGTGCGGACCCAGAGGTAGTATTAGGACATACTGATTAGCCTTCTGGTTAGATCTTTATTGTGTAATTGGCACAATACTACCTTGGTGAAGCTGACTTTTGACAACTTTCAGCCACTGAACTTATCTTTTCTGCCAAAGACATTTGGAGACCATGTTCCTCTGAAGTTCACAAGACCTGAGAATATAGCTTGTGTACATTCATCATTCATTCAACAAATACGTATTGAAGAGTTGGTGCTAGGTGCTGTGACAACAAATAGCAGCAGCAATAACAGTGGTAAATAAATGGAATAATTCATGTGCAGAAGTACAGTATGTTGGGAAATCACATGGGGGATGGCAGAAGAAAGTGATGTGCCTATAAGGTGGCACACTAAAGGTCTAGGGCAGCACTATCCAATAGAAAATAAAATGTGAGCCCCTTACATAATTTTAAATTTTCTAGTAGCCACATTAAAAAGTAAAACGAAACAGGTGAAATTAATTTTAATATTTTATGTAACCAAATATATCCATTTCATTTCTACATGTAATAATTATTAAAAGATTATTAAAGAGATATTTTATTTTTTATATTGTCTTTGTACTCTGGTGTGTGTTTTACACTTACAGCACATCTCAGTTGAGACTAGCCACATTTCAGCTGCCCAGTAGTCACATGTGGCTAGCAGCTACCTTACTGGATAGCACAATTTTTTGAAGCTGAAAAGAGAGAACAATTGCCTCAATGGAGGTGGGTGGAAGAGAACAGAATCTGGGAAGTTGACTTATGTGGGACCTGGGTATCTGAGCTAATTTCCAGAGGATGTTTGCTCCCTAGCACTATGTCCCACACTGAAGTAGCAGGGTCTTGCTTCTTAGTACTTTATAATTCCTTGGAAAGTAGGCTATGTGTTCATAACGCTAACAGGCTAGCATGCACCTGTACCATGCTATTAAAGAAATCTTTACTTGTTGAATGGGTAAACGAAAGAAAATAGCCACCTACTGCTTGCTAGACACTGTGTTGGTATTTTGCATACATTCTAACACTTATAATGTATTTGCAAGAAGCCACTAATATCTCCATTTTATAGCAGAGGACACTAAATCACAGAGTGGTTAAGTGATTTTCCAAGGCCACAGAGCTAGAAAGAAGAGAGGGAGAAGGGAATGGATAGATAGACATAACTGGAGGGAGAACATGCAGAGGTAGGGATGAGGGTAGACTAGACATAAACAGAGAGTTTAAGGAGGACATCATATGTTGAATGTAGAAACAGAGTCCAAGATACATGAAGTCTCTGCCCCATCCCCATTCCCATTGTATGTGCGTTATACTAACATATTTATGACTCACATACACTAACTTGTTTAACAAATATTAAACAGTTCCTTTTATATTATCTATTGGATCTCCACACTGTCTCTCTTGACAAGGTTTCCTTGAAATGAGATATAAAAGAAAATTACTAGCTTCCAAAGGCAAAGGACATTTTGGCAAGTAAGAATCAGAGAAACTCTAGTGAGAAGGAGCCTTAGAGGTTTAGCTTAACCTTCTGCACTACATTCTCTTCAATATCTCTGACAAATGGATATCAATCCTTCCTGTGAACAGATCATCTCTCAAGACAGTCCCTTCCATTCTTGCACAGGTTGGCCACCAGAAGGTTCTTCCACACACTGTTGTCTCATCTCTCTCCCTGTAATTTCCAATTAGTTAGGAGCTGGTTCTAATCGTGCCCTACAGGATAGTCTTCTTTAGACAGACACCACATGCCCAGTCTGTTTTGTGCAGCTGGGGGTGGCAGGAAAGCAAACACTCCTTATGAAGTACTCAACTCAAGAAATTATGGATTCAAGTTGAGTCCTGAAACGTAGATGGAATTTCTGAAACATTAAGAATCATGCATTTGTGTGTGTAACAACCATTCCTTGTCCCTATAAAATTTAACATTTTCTCATTTTTGCTATAAAAACCAAAAACCAAACCCACTGCCATAAAGTCAATTCTGACTCATAGTGACCCTATAGGACAGAGTGGAACTGCCCCATAGGGTTTCCAAGGCTATAAATCTTTACAGAAGCAGACTGCACATCTTTCTCCTCTGGAGCAGCTGATGGGTTTGAACCACCGACCTTTCAGTCAGCAGCTGAGTACCTTACCACTGCACCACCAGGGCTCCTATTTTTTGCTAAAGCTAAAGAAAAAGACATTAAATCTGCTGACCATGTTATAGCAATCTGGAGGACCAGAATTATATTAAACACACATTTGAAAACTGGAATGATAAAAACACAATAAAGTTCTAACTCGCTGACTTCTTGGCTGTGTTTGGACAGCCACCAACCCCCTGAGGCTGGAGGCAGAGAATAGAATGCAAATAGTGTCACCATTTCTGCAACTTTATTCACCCTTCTTTCCAAACGTTTATTTTTGCTTCCTTAGGGTATCAGGAAGAGCGTGTTCTAACACAATTGTTCTGAATTGTTGCCAGGAAGTCAAGTTTATCTTTAGCATCATTTCTGGGCAAATAGTACAGACAGAGGAAAATGACGTTTGGGGCCAAATGTTTGAAAACTTGAATCTTCTGTAGCTTGAGCTGAAACAGCAAAGAGCTAAAAGCGAAGCTAATAATGTTGGTTCTGTTTTTCTCTACAAGTGTTTCTATTTAGAGGAGAGGCATCATGGAGTAGTAGAAAGAGGAAAGGCTTCAAGAACTAACAGCTTTGGGTTCAAACTCAGGCTAATCGATTGCTGCCTGATTGAGTATCCTTGGATAAACTTAATTCAACAAACCAAATGACTCCACTGGGCCAGGCACTGTGAGACAGAAAACTTGTCCTCACAGAAATTAAAGTCTAAGCAAGTTAGTTACCTCCCTGTATCTGCTTTTACATCTAAATGGAGAAAATATATTACTATTTGCAAGGCTCCTATGATAATTAAATGAGAACATATGCAAAGTACCAAGCCCAGTGTCTAGCATTACTTAACACAATTACTTAACAAATCTTAGTGTCTTTCCCTTGCTGAATTCTTGGCTGAAGAGAAAAATGGAATTAATCTCTCCTTTAAGTCAACTTGTGATTTAAAAGTACAGCTCTAGTACATAGTTAAAAATAAAACCAATAGATAGTTCCATCAACCTAGGCACTCCCCAAATATCCCAAGTCTTTGGGGAGGTCCATTGGCCATGACAATCAGACTTCCAAAATCAGTCTCAGATACTATCCTTTAAAGAGTCCTACTTTGACTCTTGGAAACCCTGGTGGTGTAGTGGTTAAGAGCTGGCTGCTAACCAAAAGGTCAGCAGTTCAAATCTACCAGCTGCTCCCTGGAAACCCTATGGGGCAGTTCTATTCTGTCCAACAGGGTCGCTATGAGTCGGAATCGACTCAATGGCAATGGATTTGGTTTTTTGGTTTATTTTCCCTGTGCATAAAGATCAAAGCAGAGGCCAGCTGCAACAATGCCTTCTCTCTGAATGCACAGTCCTCTCTGAACTCTTTCATTATTCAACAATACAAATTCTATGTGGGTTCCATCTTACCCAAAAGACAGCATTAGCTACTCCTGGGCAAAAGATAATTGGTTTGGATTTTATTGTAGATTCAACTGGCTCTGCAGCCAAAAAAGGAGTAATTTAATTTAAAAAATGGCAAGCCAGGATAAATACACTATTTGCATTTTCTGATTATGAGAATCCCTCACTCCATCTCTTAAACTTCCCTATGGGCAGAAAGTAATCACAACCCAACAGAAATGGAAGACAGCAGGCTAATAATGAAGAGGTTTGATGCTAGGAAGCTTATAAAATTCTAAATTCTATTGGATTGGGCAAGCTTCAGAGGTGAGTCCTCTGAGACAGGGCTTCATCCGTGTTCTCCAGTCACATATTTATGAAGCCAGAACAACCCTACTCCATTCTCAGTATACGGTATCCTCGCCATCAAGGTATTGCACATTCAATCCTCAGTTCTGTTTTGCACTATTCTTCGCCACAACCTTCTCCAATCCTCTAGATCAGAAGGATTGGTCGGCCACTGAGGGATGAACTTCAGGGGATTCCATGATCTCTCCAAAATTATATGGCATATCTTATGCTTATGAGCATATTAGCAATTTTTTCCCTGTGAAGAGGAGCCATAGCTCTAATCAGATTCTCAAAGGGCTCCATGACTCCTCCCACCCCCCCAAAAAAAGATTAAGAACCTTAATTCTAAATTTACCAGGGTCAAATTTCTATTTACATCCTTTCCAAATAACTGCACCCCAACCATAACTCAAAGAAAAGAAAAAAAATTATGCACTTGAAAAAATATGTTGGTGCTTCTTGTCCACTAAAAATGACAAAGTACTAACAGTTGGAAGGTTTGGCTTCTATACTCTCACTCAGTAAATGAAATTAAAATAATTTTTAAATGAAGATCTTTTTGCTTCAATGCTTAAAAATTATCCAAGTGTCAGGCTCAGTAAATAATGACCATCTTGGGTCTTAATTCCATAATTTTTTTATTCGCTATCTAACCACATTTGGCATTCTACTATCTAAAGCCATCCCACCATGGTTATCCAGATGCTCAGTCCATCATAGCATAATTTATAATTGTTTCACTTATTGTTCTTTTCTTGCATCTCTACTCCACCAACCTTGTAAGCTCCATGAAGAAGTGTCATTGTGGCCAGCTCACAATTAGAACTCCAGTTCTTAAAACAGTCTGAGATCATATAGTGGGAACTCATTAAATATTTATTGAATGAAAAAAAGAGCAATTTGAGACTGTACACAGAATTCTGTTTCCCACATGCATATACTAAAGCAGAAATGTTGACTAACTTGTTTCAGAGATTTATTTAGCAAGGGTGAAGATAAGGTTTATTGGGTAAGAGTTAGATGTGCACTGTCCCATACAGCAGCCACTAGCCACATGTGGTTACTGAGACTAGTCTGAATTGAAATGCACCATACGTGTAAAATGCACACCAGATTTCAAAGACTTAGTATCAGAAAAAGAATGAAAAATCTCTCACTTATATTTTTATATTGATTACATATTAAAATATTCTTAGATAGTAAATTAAGTAAAATATATTATTAAATTAATTTTACCTATTTCCTTTTACCTTTTCTAACGTGGCTACTAGAAAACTTAAAATTACACATGTGGTTTGCAATATATTTCTATTAGACGATGCTGGTCTAGAATATCTTCCTCCCCTAAGCATTTCTGAGTTAGTCTGTATTGATTTTTGTGCTTACAGCTTTTTTTGTTTTAACCTACCCATAATGGTATATTTTGAGGATAGAAAATGTGTAGAAATCTCAAAGTCAGTGCCAAAAAACCTTAATGTTATCCTACAGTATTTTTCTTTCATTAAGATACTAGGAAATTGTCCAGTTACATCCACTATAGCTTATATCGGAAAAAGATCTTCATAAGAAGAAAAAGACCTTCATAAGATTGTGGGGTAATTATTTCTGCCCTATTATTAACAATGGCCTCCACATCCTTTTATTTCTATTTCCAGAGCCACTACCATTGTGCAGGCCACTATGGATCTCTCACGCACAACTGAAACAGCTTCCTAACTGGTCTTCCCTCTCCAACCCATTTCTTTCAAACAGTACCCACAATGTTTCTTTCTAGAGTACAAGTCTGGTATGTCACCTTCTTGCTTAGAATCCTCCTGCAGTTTTCCACTGATCCCAAGATAAAATTCAAATCCTTAACTTAGCCTGCAATTCCTGGCGTAATATGAACCCCACTTAACTCTTCTGCCTACTTTCTCTTGCTCCCTCCTTGGGTTCCACACGTCAGCCATGCTAGAGTAACAGTGTCACACTCCCTTTGGCTTTTGGATCTATGGCTTGTTCTTTCTGCCAGACCCAATACCCATCATCCTCCTTTTATCTGGTCAACTCCTACTCTGTTCTCAGTATAGGATTAGAGAAGGCGAGCGTGCCTGGTACATAGGATGTGAGGAGAGGTCATCTTCTGACCCACGGGAACACCCACCACTAATAGAGGCTTATGACTTTCCAGGCATGCACTAAGCACTCTCCATGGAGTGTCCCACTGAATCCTCACCATAAACCTATGAGAAGGCTGATTTTTCAGAAGTAGAACACCAGGCTTTTCTTCTGAAGCACCTCTGAGAGGACTCAAACCTCCAACTTTTCAGTTAGAGCAGAGCACATTAACCATTTGCACCACCCAGGGGCTCCATCAGCAGCAGCCTACTTTTACCCAGCACTGTGTGCCAGGACTTGTCCTATGCACTTTACATACATCATCTCAGAACTCAGGGCAAGTCTCTGAAGTAGGTATTATTATTATTATCCTATTTACTAAACAGGAAACTGAAGCCCAGAGAGGTTTAGTAAATCACTCAGCTCCACAGCTGGGCTTTGAGTGCCTATGGTTTGATTTCACAGCCTATATTAACTGTTGGCAGGTCTCATAGCATTTTAGACATGAGGAAACAGAGCTCTGACAGGATAAGCAACTTGCCCAAAGTGGTCAAGTCAGGATTTGAACCAAGGTTTGTCTGACTCCAAGATGAGTTAGGCGTCCCATTATACATCCCCCAACCACTCTGTACATAATCCTGTCATTATACCTGTATGACAACTGCCTGTTAACTTATTGGCTTCCCTCACTAGACTCTAAGCTCTTTTTTTTTCCCTTCTTTTTTAATTAATAGACTATTTTTTAGAACAGTTTCATATTTACAGAACAACTAAACAGATAGCACAGCCAATTTCCATATGCTTCTCACACATGATTTCCCCTATGATTAATGTGTTATATCAGTGTGGTACGTTTGTCACAATGAATGAACTAATATCAGTACATTTTTATTAACTGAAGTTCATAGTTTATTCAGATTTCCTTAGTTTTTAGCTAATGTCCTTTTTCTGTTCCAGGACTTCAAGATACCACATTACATTTAGTTGTCATGTCTCTTTAGGCTCCTCTTGGCTGTGGCAGTTTCTCAGATTCTCCTTGTTTCTGATGATCTTAACAGTTTTGAGGAGTACTGGCCAGGTATATAATGAGCCCTAGTGGCACAATGGTTAAGTGCTCACCTGCTAACCAAAAGGTTGGTGGTTCAAGCCCACCACCTGTTCTGTGAGAGAAAGATGTGGCAGTCTGCTTCCGTAAAGATTTACAGCTTTGGAAACCCTATGGGGCAATTCTACTCTGTCCTATAGGGTCGCTATGAGTCGGAATCAATGGCAGTGGGTTGTTCGGGTAAATAGTAGGTGCGCCTCTATTATAAAATGCCTAATGTTTTTCTCATGATTATATTTGGATTGTGGGTTTTGGGGAGGAAGACCACAAAGAGAGTGTCATTCTCAGCACATCATGCCATGGGTACATATTATCAACACAATTTATGACTGTTGATATTGACCTTATACAGCTGTCTGAGTAGTGTTTTTCAGGTTTCTCTACTAGAAAGTTACTCTTATTTCCTCATCCTTTTATGCGGTACTCTTTAGAAGGAAGTCACTATGCTCAGCCCATCCTTAAGGAATGGGGAGTTATGCAACCCCTGCTTTAGGACGGTTAAGAGCTTGGCTGTTTATCAACAGGTTGGCAGTTTGAATTCAGCAGCCACTCCTTGGAAACCCTATGGGCAGTTCTACTCTGTCCTACAGGGTCGCTAAGAGTCAGAATCGACTCAATGGCAATGGGTATCTACTAATTTATTTTGAATTCTTCTGCCCCATTTATTAATTTATTCAATCATTTATTTGTATCAGTATGGACTCATGGACATTTATTTTATACATTGGGCTATAATCCAATACTACTTTATTTATTTTGTTGCTCAAATTATTATAGCTTTGGCCTTTCAAAGCTCTTTCCATTTGCTCCTTCTTCCCTTTGACATACCCCATCAGTGTAGGAATTTTAGTTTGGGGGCTTTTCTTAGTTTTTTTTTCTTTTTGGCACTTCTTTACTTTCTGTCACTATAAGATGCTCCAGGCTTATCTTGTATTTTCCCACCCCAACCTTGGAATCAACCATTTCTCCAAGGAGCTCTGGTTCCTTTTATTGGATGGTATTAGAAATCAATATCTGGGACCCAGGTGTGCTTGTTGTTACTGGGGTGTCATTTTCCTTAGGCCCTCTCAGCTGACACAGCAAACAAATATATGTGTATATACTACCCCGTGTATATACACATTATCTATAAAGTAACCTTCTGTACCGTATTAAGTTAAACATGAGTTCTTACTGATGTCTCCAACTCTAGTCTATTACCACATGAATCATTATAGCTTCCCCCCTTATCTGTAAATTCCCACTCTAAAAGTGAGAAATGACTGTAAGCTTTTTAAAAACAGCATCAGTGCCTTATTTGCTAATGTATCCCAGGTATACTACTTGGCACATATAATACACAAGTTGACTCGCTGTAGGGTTTAACGAATAATTTCATTTCTGGAAGGGACTAGAGATAAATTTGCAAATGTTACCAAATATAGATTTCAAAGACTAAAATCACAACAATTTATTAAGGCAACAGTATAAGAGGGTGCACTAACAAAGGTCTGATTTAAGTGTTTGTATTCAACTCAGTGAAGGGAAAATGACAGTAATACATCTAAGCCACGCAAAAGGGATTCAGGCTTCTCTGAAAAGGATTCAAGTGGCATAAAATGGTTTGTTTCTCCATAGCAATTTACATTTATTAAAATAGATAATAGGCATAAGCATTGTCAAAACAGAGCTGCTACCCTGTATAATGTCTTAACACATTCTCTCTAAGTTCCTGACAAACAGGCACAAAGCCATGGCAGATAGACTTTAAGTGTGGGGATCACTCTAATAGCACAGTAGCAAAACCAATCTCACACTTCTGGGAAGGAAAATAAGACCTGAGAACAGCCTTTGAAGATGCAGGGTAAAGTACAAAGGGAAAGGTGCTGAAGTGATGCATCAACTGGAAGGGGGACTGGGCTCTACCATGACACTCTGCATTAATGATGCTAATTTATGTGTGGGTAAGTGTGTGTGCATGACACAGAAGAAATCTGAAGAGGTCTTTATTATACCATGGAGGTACTCATCTTGATTCTCTTGGAAGGGTAGGTGCTTCATACAGAGAATGCCTCACATGGGTGTATATTATGCATCTTCTGTGTCAGTTCCATATGAATGAATCACTTGACTACTGACATCTATTCTGAGCCCCTTCCAATTTGTTCTTTAACTGAAGCCAGAATGATCTTTTTGAAAAACAGATTTTGTCACTGTCTTCCATCTTCCCCACTTCAAACATTTTAACAGTGTCTCATTACTTTTAGGATAAAAGGCAGAAAGTTCCCATGTAACCTCAAGATTTTGCAAGATGTGGTGTCAGTCAAATCCCCATCTTTGGGAACTCAAAGGTGCCACACTGCTACCTTTCACTTCTCTGAACACACACACACTACTACTACTACTATAGGGTCCTTGTACATGCAATATCTCTGCCTGGATTCTTCTCCCATCTCCTCTTCAATTCCAACTATGGCTTCAGAGTTTAGCCCAAGCATCCCTTCACCAGGGAAGCCTTATCTGTCCAGGTCCAATCCTCTTATTACATACTCTCATAGCCCCATAAATTCTTCCTTTATAGTGCTTGTCAGTTGCAGTTGTACGTTTATTTTTGTTATTCTTTGATTAATGTATCTCCCCAGATGGCCTTGTCACTCCATATCCCTGGCCCCTAGCCCCATGCTTGATAAAATAAGTGCCCAGTAAATATTTGTTGAGTAAATGAATGAAAAATGAGCCCACCATCCACCCACACCATTGTCAAGGCCTTCCTAAATATTAAAGTTCACCTTTGCATACTGAAGAATGTCATTTCGTATCAGAAATTTGATTGTTCACCCTATTGACGAGTATAAGAAATACCACTGCCAGGCTTCAGCTGTTTCCGAAGAAGCAGGAGGTCCCTTTTACAATAATGTTCATTAATGCAATGAAAGGACAT
This sequence comes from Trichechus manatus latirostris, assembly GCF_000243295.1. Taxonomy (NCBI): domain Eukaryota; kingdom Metazoa; phylum Chordata; class Mammalia; order Sirenia; family Trichechidae; genus Trichechus; species Trichechus manatus. Next base: position 5,930,271 of record NW_004444066.1, on the reverse strand, counting down.
TACATGAAAGTGGATATAAGAGGACATGGGAAAGCAAACGATCCCCTCCAGAAGAGGTCAGCATGGTGCTGACCACCTACCAGTCCTCTCTTTTAAGATCATTGCTATCAAGTAATTTTGTTTTACTTCACAATATCTCAAATGCTACTATTGGTTTTCAAGCTCATCATTTGTCCTGGATTTCATACAACATCCAACAATTATTTACCGAGCATACGTATCACATGCCAGGCACTGCACTAGACCCTGGGATATATGGTGAGCAAAATAGACAAGTGCTTGCCTTCAAGGGCAGAGACAGTCAACAAACTAACAAATAAATAAGGCCATTTCAGATTGCTATTAGTGTTGACAAATAAATCTTGTTCTATGTGATGAGAGCACCCTTATGGCTTCATCATGATCTTAAATGACCCAAATGCCCCATCAGGCTAACCTGCACCATTATCGTCCATAGTATCAAATAGATAGCAATGTTTTCTTTTCACTCAATGAAGGATTAAAGGATTTTATGTTTTAGTGTCATGTGGAATTCATTTCTTCAAATTAAATAAGAGACTAGGCAAAACACAAGGTATAGCTTTTCTAAAGAGTCATTATAATCCCTCAAAATCTCTATTGCCAGCTTTGATGCTCCCCAAAGGATCAAAGTGCTTTATCCTCTAAGATGCATTTCTCAATGGAGCACGTTTGTTGCCAAGAGATTTTTCATTTGCTTTTAGTGATACGTAATGCAAAGAGTACTTAGTGGTACAGAAAGTCTTAAAGCCAATGATAGAGAGATCCTAAATCTTGCAAAGATGGAATCATGACTCTCTTGATAACCATTATAAACCCAGAAGCCTAAGATAGTGTTTGTGGCATAACTGGCCCTCAATAATTATGTGTTAAATCTTTGCTGAATGAATGGTGAAGCTTTGAGGAAATCAGCCAGTTGAAGCATGGGACCCTAGTGGAACCAAATTAGAAAAAATAAAATTGAAGACGCTTCTTATCAAGTGGAAAAACCACAGAGTAACGGTACCAAAAGCAGTATCTTCTTTGTCCCCTTTTGACTAAGGCTGCAAACTTAAGAGGGGTCAGGAAGCTTGGAGAATCTCATAAACAGACAATAGCATCCCTGAGGTGCAGCAGCTCAAGATGAATGCCTCAGCCTACGGTCTTCGATGGAGAAGAACAATCAGCAGAGTGACAAATTCTTCTGTTTACGCTCCTGAACAAATAAACTAATTGTGTCTTTGTTTTTAACCTAACAAATCATAGCTTGATTACAGGTCATTAGTGACCATTAATAAATGAAACTGTTTGCATTTCAATGGCACTTCTGAATTACACGATTTTGCCTTTCACACTAGCTTAGTCAAGCTTACAAAAGGAAAGCCCCCTGATCGAAGCCTCAAGTAAGACTTAAACAAACTAACAATTAGCCTTAGGAATTGAAGTCTGATGCAGGAGAATTCATTATTTTGTTTAATTGTTGTTCTCCCTACTGCACAACCAGACATTCCCTTTGTAGTAGAGCCATGCTGTTTGTGCTAATAGAGGGTGCGACTGTCTCTCTCCAAGCATTCTCAATAATTCCCAATGACAGCTAATGGGTTGGCCAACAACACGGACCTGCTTATCTGATTCTAGTACAGACAGTCCCAAGTTCACAGCACAATGGCCGACCAGGGTCCAGAAAAATCCAGGGAGCACGTTGGAGATTGTCAGAAATACAGAGGTGACAGGAACAGAGTCTATTTGGGAAAAAACTGGAGGCAGAGTAGAGAATATATGCACACAGGTCAACTGGATAATCCTGAATTTTAAAAAGTCCAAAGTGGGGCTTTGGATTATCCATATTAAAAGCCAACATTCTTGAAAAGAATTGGATAATTGCCAAGCCTCCATTTCATTTTGTACTGAGTAGTCACAGAGGGGACACAGAGTGATTAACAGAGATTAATAATCTCAGAAGGGGTTGAGGATTTTCTAACATAGCAATTGCCATTTGGGATCAAATCCATGGTCCATCTCATCTAACGTTGTGTTGCTTAAAAAAAAAGTTCTCCAGGGAATGCCATTTTTGACTGCTAACATGCTGAGGTCCTAGAATTAGAGGACTTGCTAACAAGGCAAGGAATGGCAGTCCGTACATTGCTGAAACCAATTCTACTTTTTATTCTGGGCTAGCTACTGAGGACATAACTCATGCCTCAACTCAACATGTACAATAACAGCACAGTGTTCCATGCAGTTTAAAAGACCCTTTGAAATCAGTTATCCCGCTCATCTTGACATCAGCCCTACAAAGATGTTAGGATAGAGATTATTAACAGCAAAGTAAAGGTGGAAAATGCAGGTTCTGGTGTCAAACCTGTTTTCAAATGCTAGCTTTTCTACCTACACTCAGGGTGATCTCAAGCAAGTTGCTTAATCTCCCTAAGCTTCAGTTTTCTCATCTTTAAAAGATGGTTGTAAAACCCTCATGAGCTAATTAATGCATGTAAAGTACTTAGTACACTACACGGCACATAGTAAGTGCTCAATAAATATTAACTGGAGGCAGGGCCAAGATGGCAGAGTAGTCAGACAACTTCCTATATCCCTCTTACAACAAAGACCTGGAAAAACAAGTGATTTGATTGTATATGAATATCTAGGAGCCCTGAACAAGGCAAAGTTGAGGAATCAGACTGAGTGGCGGTGGGGAGAGGGAAACAGTTCAGAAGAAGTGAGCAGCGCCAGAGCGGCAGTGGCGCGACTGCAGCTCTTCAGCCGCTCTGGGTCTGCAGTGAAGCAGGCCAATAGCTGCACGCGCTCTGGAGGCAGTTTACAAATTGAGAAAGATCTGACAGCAGAGATTCCGCCTGGACACTCTGAACCAGTGAAAAGCAGCTCCCAAGCAGCTAAAGATAAGTACATGTGTGCGGCCTTTCGTGGGGATTTAAAAAAAAAAAAAAAGCCCATTTGGGAAAAGCCTCTCTCCCTTTTACCTCCTCCCACCCCACTCTGCACCGGGAGTCCGCTGGGCCAGAAGTAGATCCAAAAAGGCACCCTGACCCATTCTGCTGGCCTTGAAGAGGGAACAAATAAGCTACTGGGTCCCTTAAGCCAGGAACTCAGGGTCGGCACAGCTCCTTTGCTAGGCACAGGCATAAGGGGTCCACAGACTTTGAGTGTCTTCCACCCCTGTATAGACTTGTGGGGACCCATCTCAACAGCGTTAGCCCTCACTACCAAAGTACAACACGGCAAACATCTGAAGTTTAACTTCAACTGTTTCAGCTGTGAAGTGGCAGATTTGTGACCCTCGAAACAGCCCTGCCCCTTAAGTAGGCAACTTTACCGATCTGCAACAGGGCCTTGAGGACTGGTGGCATCACCTAAGCCACCTAGTCACCTGCTACAGGAGTTCAAGAAAAAGTGGTGCCCTTGAGTCTTTACAGCCAACAGAGTGGGGTGCTCATAGTCCGGCTGCAAAACTCACCTACCTACTCACTGTAGGGAACAGGGACACACTTTTCTTTCAGACTCTCAGGGGCAGCCGTCAGCCCCCTGCCTGGCTCAGGGTGTGATCCCCTACCACAGCCAGATACCAATGTCTACACCAATCACCCATGCCTCTCTAGGACTGTAGGTGAGAGCCTGCAGCACACACTTGGTGACTGACTGCCTGGACACCTGAGCTGAACCCATATAGGAAAATTTAACAGACTCCTGTGTGCACATACTTACAGAACTACCTGGTAACAGGACATTAGAGCTTCAAAGGTGCCAGTAATTAAACTAGCGTACATGAGCAGCCTATTGGGGCATATCAAAACAAAACAAAACAAGAAGCTAGGACTCACAAAACAAATACAAAACAAAATTATAATAATTTATTGATGGCTCAGAGACAATAGTTACTATCAAATCACATAAAGAGGCAGTCCATGATGGCTTCAGCAAGCTCCCAAAATAAAGAATCAATAAATTCTCTGGAGGAAGGGAATTTCTTGGACTTACCAGAGGCAGAATACGAAAGATTGATACACAGAACCCTTCTAGAAATTAGAAAGGAAATTCAACAAAATACAGAAACTTCCAAGGAACATACAGACAAAGTAGTGGCGGAACTTAAAAAAGTTATTCAAGAACATAATGA
>NW_004444066.1:5922656-5923968 GCF_000243295.1 Trichechus manatus latirostris | reverse complement strand
AAGAAGAAAGGGCCATAATCAAAACATTAACCTTACAACTGGAAAAAGTAGAAAGAGAGCAGCAAAAGAAGCCCACAGGCACCAGAAGGAAGAAAATAATAAGAATTAGAGCAGAATTAAACGAAATAGAGAATAGTAAAACAACTGAAAGAGTTAACAAGTCCAAAAGCTGATTCTTTGAAAAGATCAACAAAATTGATAAACCATTGGCCAAACTGACAAAAGAAAAACAAAAGAGGAAGCAGATATCCTGTGTAAGAAATGAGATGGGTGATATCACAACAGACCCAACTTAAATTGAAAGAATTCTAACAGATTACTATGAAAAACCGTAGTCTGACAAATTTGAAAACCTAGATGAAATGGACAAATTTCTAGAAACTCACTACCTACCTAAATTAACACAAATAGAGGTAGAACAACTAAATAAACCCATAACAAAAGGAGAGATTGAAAAGGTAATTAAAAAAACTCCCAACAAAAAGAGCCCTGGCCCGGATGGCTTCATTGGAGAATTCTACCAAACTTTCAGAGAAGAGGTAACACCACTTCTACTAAAGGTATTTCAGAGCACAGAAAAGGACGGAATACTCCCAAACTCATTCTATGAAGCCAGCATAACCCTGATACCAAAACCAGGTAAAGATACCACAAAAAAAGAAAATTACAGACCGATATCCCTCATGAACATTGACACAAAAATCCTCAACAAAATTCTAGCCAACAGAATTCAGCAACATATCAAAAAAATAATTCACCATGACCAAGCAAGATTTATACCAGGTATGCAGGGATGGTTCAAAATTAGAAAAACAATCAATGTAATCCATCACGTAACTAAAACAAAAAACAAGAAGCATATAATCTTATCAATCGATGCAGAAAAGGCATTCAACAAACTCCAATACCCATTCATGATAAAAACTCTCAATAAAATAGGAATAGAAGGGAAATTCCTCAATACAATTAGAGGCATTTATACAGAACCAACAGCCAACATCATCCTAAATGGAGAGACTTTGAAAGCATTCCCCCTGAGAACAGGAATCAGACAAGGATGCCCTCTATCACCACTATTATTCAACATTGTGCTGGAGGTCCTAGCCAGGGCAATTAGGCTAGAAAAAGAAATAAAGGGCATCCAGATCCGTAGGGAAGAAGTCAAAGTATCTCTATTTGCAGATTATATGATCTTAAACACAGAAAACCCCAAAGAATCCACAAGAAAACTACTGGAACTAATAGAAGACTTCAGCAAAGTTTCAGGATACAAGATAAACATACAAAAATCAATTGGATTCCTTTACACCAA
>NW_004444066.1:5905969-5921884 GCF_000243295.1 Trichechus manatus latirostris | reverse complement strand
TTTTTGGCTACAACAAATCTGATCAGCGTCTAATCTCTAAAATCTACAAGATACTGCAAAATCTCAACAACAAAAAGACAAATAACCCAAATAAAAAATGGGCAAAGGATATGAACAGGCACTTCACCAAAGAAGATATTCAGGCGGCTAACAGACAGATGAAGAAATGCTCATGATCATTAGCCATTAGAGGAATTCAGATCAAAACTACAATGAGATATCATCTCACCCCAACAAGGCTAGCCTTAATCCAAAAAACACAAAATAATAAATGCTGGAGAGGTTGTGAAGAGACTGGAACACTTATACACTGTTGGTGGGGATGTAAAATGGTACCACCACTTTGGAAATCTATTTGGCACTTCCTTAAAAAGCTAGAAATAGAAGTACCATATGATCCAGCTATCCTGCTCCTTGGAATATATCGCAGAGAAATAAGAGCCGTCACACGAATAGATATATGCACACCCATGTGCATTGCAGCACTGTTCACAATAGCAAAAAGATGGAGGCAACCTAGGTGCCCATCATCGGACGAATGGATAAACAAATTATGGTATATCCACACAATGGAATATTATGCAATGATAAAGAACAACGATGAAGCCGTGAAACATCATATAACATGGTGGAAGCTGGAACTTATTATGCTGAGTGAATTTAGTCAGTCACAGGACAAATACTGTATAAGACCACTATTATAAGAACACAAGAAAAGGTTTAAACACAGAAGAAAACATTCTTTGATGGTTACAGGGGTGGGGAGGGATGGTGAGTGTTATTCACCAACTAGATAGTAGATAAGAATCATCTTGGGTGAAGGGAAGGACAGCACATACCACAGGGGAAGTCAGCACAACTGGACTAAACCAAAGCTAAGAAGTATCCTGACTACAATCAAATACTTTGAGAGACAGAGTAGGGGTAGGGGTCTGGGAACCATGCTTTCAGGGGACTCTAGGTCAACTGGCATAACAAAGCTTATTAAGAAAATGTTCTGTATCCTACTTTGGTGAGTGGCATCTGGGGTCTTAAAAGCTTGAAGCAGCCATCTAAGATGCATCAATTGGTCCCAACCACTTGGAGTAAAGGAGAACGAAGAACACCAAAGACACAAGGAAAGTATTAGCCCAAGAGACAGAAAGGGCCACATAAACCAGAGACTCCATCAGCCTGAGACCAGAAGAACTAGATGCTGTTTGGCTACCACCAATGAACGTCCTGACTGGGAACACAACAGAGAGTCCCTGATGGAGCAGTAGAAGGATGGGGTGCAGGACTCAAATTCTAGTAAGAAGACCAGACTTAATGGTCTGACTGAGACTAGAGGTACCCCGGAAAGCATGGCCCCTGGACTCTCTATCAGCCCAGAACTAAAACAATTTCTGAGGCCAACTCTTCAGACAGGGATTGGACTGGACTGTGGGACATAAAGTGATACTCATGAAGAGTATGCCTCTTAGTCAAGTAGATACAAGGGACCAATGGGGCAGCTTCTGTCCAGAGGTGAGATGGAAAGGCAGAGACGGTTAGGACCTGGTTGAATGGTCATGGGGAATCCGGGGCGGAAAGGAGGAGTGTGCTGTTGCAGAATGGGGTGAGCAATTAGGGTCTCATAACAATGTATGTAAAAAAATTTTGTATGGGAGACTAACTTGAAATGTAAACTTCATTTAACTACAACAATAAAAAATAAATAAATAAATATTAACTTCTATATTTTATCTTCTTCTCCTTCCCCACTACTTCCACCATCACCACCACCATTCACCATGGCCACCATCTCCGCCACCACACAGCCATCCCCAATAGGAAGATAAGGAAACTAAATCTCCCAGGTAGACTTTTTCCTGAAGTCACCTAACTACTAAATAATTGAGCTAGGACTGACTCATTATCATCTGACCATAAAACACTTTTCGTTCCCTTTCCCTTCACCTAAATTATCCCTCCTCATCCCTCAGGCCTCAGCTTAGCCATCTTCTTCTTCATGAACTGTCCTTTGAGTCTTAGACTATCTTACAGTCTCTTGTGCTTCCCCCATCACAGAATTTCTCATACTACATTGTAATTGCCTATTGTCCTGTCTGTATCTCTCACTAGACCATGAATTCCTTAAGCGAAGAAACCAGGTATGTGTTCTATATCTTTAAATCCCCAGTGCAGAGCACAGCACCAGGGACATATTAAGTGCTCGATAAATACTTAATACATAAAAGGACTGATGTCATATTCTTTTCATACCAACATTCGACCATGGATTAAAGCATTACTTCTCACTGGAGCACATTTTGGGAAAACAGAGATAGCCATATATGACCTCATGCCTTATACTACCATTAAATACGAATCTTATACTCATGATGAAAACTCAAGGTAACCTTAACCAAATTCTAATGGATTCTATCTCTGAAGAAAGTAACTGAGCTTGTGGAAATGACACCTTGAAGTGACTCTTACATGTATTGAAAAAAAAAAAAAATTCATTCATTTTTATGCCTCACACTTACTCACTAAGCTATGCATAATGCTTACATAGTTACCAGCCCTTTAGCATTTTGAAAAGGGCACAGTCCTTGTACACTGAAAGGATTTATCACAGACATTTGGAGTTGGTGAAGCACAGTGAAAAGCCAGGTGTTTGTCCCTGCTATTATGTTCCACAACAAAATCCTGACTCTAAACTGTCTCTTTCTCACAGGGTTTGTGATTTTGGAAATTTTGAGTCTGATAAGACATAGATCAGAAAAACACGACCAAGTAACCAAATACTTCACTCCTTCCTCTCTCCCTCCCTCTTGGGTGAGGTATAGGAGGGCATACAATTTGGAAGCACTAGGAAAACCCACACAAAAGGCTAATTCATCTCCTCCCATTCAAGTGACATCATCAAGAGCAAACCAAATAAAACTCAAACCCCAAATCAATATCATTAAAATGTACTGAAAATGTTAGTTGGTTGATAGAGTTGAGAGAAAGATACATTCAAACTACAACCTTTATTAAAATAGGCCAGATAGAAAAATTTAAAATTTTCTATAGCAAGGAAAATGATGAACTCCACCCCACATCAAAAACACCTCAAAGTATTATTGAAAAACAAACCCTGCTATCTTACGATTTTATGTTAAAAAGCACATTAATATCACTTGCAAGGAGTCTCAATGAATGCATAAAGCTTAAGGTTGCATAGTTTCCTTGAAACACGAGTGCCTGGCACGTTTTTGTCCATAGGCTGAAGGAGAATATACACAAACAGATACACATACCTGTATGTACATAAATATATAAATCCACTCTTTGTCTTCTTCCTGCTTTGGTCTTTGACCACCTTTCCTTTGTAATTTCATTTACTCTATAATAAATATTTATCTGGGACCTTCTCTCTCCCCATTCCTTTTCTTAAAGGACGTTCTTGTCTTCTGAATGTCTTCTCACTCTGTTCTATCTCAGAGTTCATATCCATCTCTGTTACAAACTCCACCTTCAGGGGAGAAATTCTAATAACGCTTTTTCTCCAATCAAAATACAGTTCTTTTATACTGAGTTTGTTTTCCAGGACCCAAAAATAGTTAAGTGTGGGGGCTGTAAAGCTAAATCACCTCACCACACACAGTTTCAAGAAGTGAATAAAAAAGGCTCTCAGAAGTCTTCACACAGGCTCATCCAAACCAAGTGGATCCACTTAAGGGTAATACTTGAAGGGCTTAAGAATAATACAGGTGAGATTTGCTTTTCTTACACAGAGAAGGTTAGATCTGCTTTCTCTCATCCAAAAGTATCCATGGAGTGAGACCCTTCAAGCATCCTTCATTATATAGGAAACAGGGTGCCTATATTGTCTCTTTCTTTGGTTCTGACCCCAAGCCCTTTTTTTTTTGCGGGAGCAGTTACTATACTTGTCTTATTCACTAGCCTTTTCTGTATACCTCTCTAGCATCAATAAAGCAGGATCTGCTCTTGCCTAGTTTCTCTCTCTCAGTCCGGGTTACTTTGCAATCAGTCATAATTTACCAACCATGGGTACTAACAGGCTTTATAAAAATATGTTAAATGTGTTCTTAGTTCTTAAAACAATAAGTCAAATGAGGTTTTATATATATGCTAACTTTGTTCTTAAAATGTGAATTCATTAATCTGGGTCCCACAGAACAACTTTTAAGCAATTGGAACTCTTCAACACTACCATCTTGCTATTTTATTAAGAGTAGGCATAAATAATAATTTTAATACCTTTATTTCCATAGGTGCTTTCATCTGGATAATTCATGGTTCATTATTGTGCCACTATTCTCTGTCTTGGGTTCTCCCTTGGCTCCTGTGACAAACATGGAGTTCAGATCCAGACTCCAGGAGGTAGAGATGCTTCAACTTTTGGTAACATACAGGTGCATTTACACACTCCCCACATCCCCTACAGACTCTTTGGGTGAGATTGCTCCTGACCTGTCATAATGCAGGCTAATAAGGTGATATAATTCAACACTACAAAACCTCTTTGTGCTTCTGCCTCCTCGACTAGAAGCAGACTGCCTTCTGGTCTCGGAGGCACAGAGCAGTGGTTCTCAAAGTGGCAGTCCTAGGAGCAGCAGCATCATCACCTGGGAAATGGTTATAACTCAGGCTCTCAGGATCCAACCCAACCAACCAAACCCACTCCTGTTGAGTGGATTCCGATTCATTGCGACCCTATAGGACAGACTAGACTGCCCCATAGGATTTCCAAGGCTGTAAATTTTTACAGAGGCAGACTGCCACATCTTTCTCCTGCCCAGCAGCTGGTGGGTTCGAACTGCCGACCTTTTTTGGTTAACAGTAGAGCACTTTAACCGCAGCACAATCAGGGCTTGGATCCAACCCAGACCTATTAAATCATAAGCTCTAGGGAGGAACCTAGCAATTTGTTTTAACACACCCTCCAGGTGATTCTATATGCAAGTTACAGTTTGAAAACCACTGGCATAAGGCACGGAGGGTGTTTTGAGGAGGCTGGAGTGGTTAGGAAAGCTGTCCTCAGATCAGTAAAGAGGTGTCAGGTGGACAGATACTAAGCTTATGTGGTAAGGTTTCACAATATAGGGCTAGCTTGGTCCTACAGTGGATGAAAGCTAGAGAGACAGCTCCAGTACACAGAACAACTTCTAAGCAACTGCAACTATTCAAAACAGGAGTTGGTCATCTCACTGATTAAAAGTGGCTCCCTCTCTCTGGGTGTGTTCAGAAGTATAAGGTTATACTCTATCACATTCTCTGAATAAGGCAATATGAAAAGTACTAAAAACAAAGATGAGAGATTAAAAAGCAAATATTAACCCTTAGTGAAAAGCTTCAATTTACCACTAATATAGAGATGTTTGTAATTAGACTATTACAGTTAATTTTTTAGTATTTGAAAGCTATTACTTTTAAAAACAATCCTCCAGGTAGAGCAGATAATAGATTTTACTTTTCTTAATGCTTTATTGGACACTCAGAAAATGGCAGCAGTTGGTTCAGACTTTCACAAGATTCCAACCCAAGTGATTACATTTATTATTGCAAAAGGGATTGATCATCAAAAGCTAAAACTGATATTGAATTAAAGATTAAAGTTGGGATGTTATCTTCTTACTCCACTGTTTTTTAATCAAAACAACAGTCTTTCCACAGTAATGGTTATGCTTTAGGGCGTATCGATAACTGTAATAATATTAATGAAAACAGCAGCCTAACTTTAACAGTTACAATGTACTATGTCCACCATTTGTCTGTCAGTTTGTCATACTGTGGTGGCTTCTGTGTTTCTGTGAGGCTGGAAACTATACCACCAATATTTCCAACACCAGCAGTGTCACCCATGGTAGACAAGTTTCAGTGGCGTTTCCAGACTAAGACAGAGTAGGAAGAAGGATTTGGTGATCTACTTCTAAAAAAACTGGAAATTTTATTTCCAACTCATTGAAAATCTTATGAACAGCAGCTGAACATTGTCTGATATAGTGCTGGAAGAAGAGCCCCTCAAGTTTGAAGAAACTCAAAATACAACTGGGGAAGAGCTGCCTCCTCAAAGTAGAGTTGACTTTAATGACATGGATGGAGAAAAGTTTTAGGACCTTCATTTGCTGATGTGACACAAATGACACAAAATGAGAACAGCTACAAACATCCATTAACAACCGGAATATGGAATGTACGAGTATGAATCTAGGAAAATTGGAAGTTGTCAAAAATGAAATGGAATGCTTGAAAATAAATATCCTAGGCATTAATGAGCTGAAATGGACTGGTATTGGCCCTTTTGAATCAGACAATCATATGGTCTACTATGCCAGGAATGACAAATTGAAGATGAGTGACATCACATTCATTGTCAAAAGAACATTCAAGATCTATCTTGAAGGACAACACTATCAGCGATAGGATTATATCCATACACTTACAAGGAAGACCAATTAATATGACTATTGTTCAGATGTATGCACCAACCACTAAAGCCAAAGATAAAGAAATTAAAAACTTTTACCAACTTCTGCAGTCTGAAATTGATCAAACATGCAGTCAAGATGCATTGACAGTTACTGGTGATTGGCAAACAAAATTTGGAAATAAAGAAGAAATATCAGTAGTTAGAAAATATGGCCTTGGTGACAGAAACGATGCTAGAGATTGCATGATAGAATTTTGCAAGACCACGGACCTATTCATTGGAAATACCTTTTTTCAACAACATAAAGGGCGACTATATATGTGGACCCCGCCAGATGGAACACATAGGAATCAAATGGACTACATCTGTGGAAAGAGACAATGGAGAAGCTCAATATCATCAGTCAGAACAAGGCCAGGGGCCAACTGAGGAACAGACCATCACTTGCTCATATGCAAGTTCAAGGTGAAGATGAGGAAAATTAAAACAAGCCCATGAGAGCCAAAGTACCACCTTGAGTATATCCCACCTGAATTTAGAGACCATCTCAAGAATAGATTTGACGCATTGTATGCTAATGACTGAAGACCAGATGAGTTGTGGGATGACATCAAGGACATCGTACATAACGAAAGCAAAAGGCCATTAAAAAGAAAGAAAAGGCCAAAATGGATGTCAGAAAAGACTCTGAAACTTGCTCGTGAACAGAGTAGTGAATGGAAGAAATGAGGAAGTAAAAGAGGTGAACAGAAGATTTCAAAGGGCGGCTCGAGAAGACAAAGTATTATAGTGAAAAGTGTAAAAACTTGGAGTTAGAAAACCAAAACGGAAGAACATGCTTAACATTTCTCAAGCAGAAAGAACTAAAGAAAAACTTCAAACCTCAAATTGCAATACTGAAGCATTCCATGGGCAAAAAATTGAATGACGCAGGAAGCATCAAAAGATGACGGAAGGAATACACAGTCATTACACGAAAAAGAACTAGTCGACGTTCAGCCATTTCAGGACGTAGCATATAATCAAGAACTGATGGTGATGAAAGAAGTCCAAGTTGTACTGAAGGCACTGATGAAAAACAAGTTTCCAGGAATTGATGGAATACCAATTGAGACATTTCAACAAACGGAAGCAAGGCTGGAAGTGCTCACTCATCTATGCCAAGAAATGTAGAAGACAGTTACCTGGCCAGCTAACTGGAAGAGATCCATATTTGTGCCCATTCCAAAGAAAGGTGATCCAACAGAATGCAGAAATTAACAATATCATTAATATCATACACAAGTAAAATTTTGCTGAAGATAATTCAAAAATGGTTGCAGCAGTGCATAGACAGGGAACTGCCAGAAATTCAAGGTGGATTCAAAAAAGGATGTGGAATGAGGGATATCATTGCTGATGTAAGATGGATCTTGGCTGAAAGCAGAGAATACTAGAAAGATGTTTACCTGTGTTTTATTGACTATGCAAACACATCCAATTGTGTGGATCGTAACAAATTATGAATAATATTGAAAAGAATGAGAATTCCAGTTAAGCACACTTAACTGTGCTCATGTGGAACTTGTACATAGATCAAGAGGCAGTCGTTTAAACAGAACAAAGGGATACTGCATGGTTTAAAATCAGGAAAGGTATGCATGGGGGGTTGTATCCTTTCACCATACTTACTCAATCTGTATGCTGTGCAAATCATTCGAGAAGCTGGACCATATGAAGAAGAACAGGACAGCAGGATAGGATGAAGACTAACGATTTGTGATATGCAGATGACACAACGTTGCTTGCTGAAAGTGAAGAGGATTTGAAGTACTTATTGATGAAGATCAAAGACTACAGCCTTCAGTATGGATTACACCTCAACATAAAAAAAAAAACAAAAATCCTCACAACTGGACCAATAAGCAACATCATGATAAATGGAGAAAAGATTGAAGTTGTCAAGGATTTAATTTTACTCAGGTCCACAATCAACGCCCATGGAAGCAGCAGCCAAGAAATCAAACGACGTACTGCATTGGGCAAATCTGCTGCAAAAGACCTCTTTAAAGCGTTCAAAAGCAAAGATGTCACCTTGAGGACTAGGTATGCATGACCCAAACCATGGTATTTTCAATCACCTCATATGCCTGAGAAAGCTGGAAACTGAATAAGGAAGACCAAAGAGGAATTGATGCCTTTGAATTATGGTATGGGCGAAGAATATTGAATATATCATGGACTGCCAGAAGAAGGAACAAATCTGTCTTGGAAGAAGTACAGCCAGGGTGCTCCTTAGAAGCAAGGATTGTGAGACTTTGTTTTATGTAATTTGGACACATTATCAGGAGGGAACAGTGCCTGGAAGTAGGACACCATGCTTGGTAAAGTAGAGGGTCAGTGAAAAGAGGGAGACCCTCAAGGAGATAGATTGACGGTGGCTGCAACAATGGACTCAAACATAGCAATAATTGTTAGGACGGCACAGGACCGGGCAGGATTTTGTTCTGTTGTACATACAGTCACTATGAGTCAGAACCAACTGGATGGCACCTATCAACATAACAATGTACTATGCATGTACTATGACCGTCCTGAGGACATTACAGCACCGTCTTATTTAATACTCACAATGACCTTATGAAGCTGAGCATCATTATTCTCATTTTTACAGGTGAGGAACCTGGGATTAGGGAGGCTAAATAACTTGCCCAAGATCATAGAAGCAGCAAGTGGTGGGGCCAAGATGCTAACCCAGTTATCTCCAGAGTTTGTGTTCTTAGCCACGCAAGTATATTTTCTAGTATATTCCCAAACCCTAGGAATTGGAAGTGAAGAAATAATATATGGCCCAGTGCAAAGAGTACCTATGACCATTAAAGTCTTCTAGAAATAATAAAAACAACTATCACTTATCCAATGTTCAATCTATGTCAGGGACTGAATTAACTACTGTACAACTACTGGCTCATGTAATCCGCACAACAGTCATAGAAGGTATTTACTACTATTGTCCTGATTTTATAAATGGGCAACTACAGTTAGCGGATTTACTAATCAGCCCATCTTCTCATTAGAAATTTTACTGCTCACACAATGAAGTAAAAATGAGGCAAAATATGTATGTAGGACATAAAGACCACTCAGTTAATGTAGCTTCCTTTACATTATTTTTCCATGGTTAACAATGGTATTGGTGATGATCAAGCTATCATTTTTCTTACTTATTCCAAATGGCAGACATTTGTGTTCAGTATGCAGTTATAAAATAGAATTAAGTCCATCGGCTTCTTCACATCTTTATAATCACCAAACCCTAGCTCTCTGCATCTTTCACCACTGGCCAGGAGCATGGTTCCAGAGACCCTTCCATTTAGCAAGTCACAGTCACCTTAGGAATGAGGCATGGCCCACCCCTAAGCCCAGCAATCAAGGGACTTTGGCACAGCAAGTAGTTCAAGCCAAACAGCCTTGTGCTAAGGATGTTGGTGTCTATTAAAGCAGAGAGTCAGCAAGAATGAACTTTCTTTTCCTCAAGACTGTGAGATTTCATTTAAGCAGTATGTACATATTTTAGTACAATTAGTTGGGAGTTCAATAAAAGTTGATTTACTAGTATTCTAATATCATGGAAATAGCTCTGTTTTAGGAATCAGAATCTCTGGACCTCAGTCTTGTGTCTACCACAAACCAGCTGCATGATCATGAGTATGTTGATTAACTCCACTGGGTCTGGGTCTGTTTCCTCATCGAGAAATGAGAATAAAACTTACTCCCCAGATTTGTTAGGCATAGTAGATAAAAGCTGTGAAATACTTTGCATAAACATAAAACCCCTTTATAAACATAAGGTGGCACTATTATTTTATGTAGCTCCTTCCTTGCCTAAAATTTGACCACTAATATACCAACCTGGTTAACCAAGTTGGTTTACTGACTAATTTAAAAAATAAGAGGGAGGGGGCTTTGTTTAAAACAGACAAATGTCAGTAGCACTAAAAACATTCGTGGAACTATTTACTCAGTTGTTTTGATGGTTAAGAGGGATTCATTTCCAATGGCCTTACTTTCCTGTAAGCTTGGCAAATCCCCCGGATCAGTGCATGTAGGTATAAAATAGCTTGAGAAATTTTTCTATGGAAACAACAAGGAATATCAGCAATCTACTATGACAATGAATAGGACAGACACATTCTTAGCAGCTCTATAAGGGCAGTTCCCTGCATTTTGTCAAAGATCCTTTGAGGTTCCTATTCAAATTTCAAGGTGCCACATTATTCTCCTTTGCATGTCTAAGTCAGAGAGTAGAATTTGACCTATATGTAGATTAGTTGGGACAGCAGCAAAAGGAAGCAGTGAGAAAGACAATTTTATCCAGTGAGGAAAACAAAAAAATCCATCTGGAGTTAGACATGGAGAGATAAAGAAAAGATAGTATTTAGTACTCTTAACTATTTTTACATCTAACTGGAGGGATTCATCCAAGAGATGCAAGAGCAAGAATGTGAAAATCAAGGAATATCTTTGTAACATTACATTTATCTTGGACTACTGTTTTCCCTGAAGTTACCTGACAGATTAAAATGGCTTCGTAATGTCACAACATCATCCTGCTTTTTCTATTGTATTTCTATTCTTAAAATATTCTGTAGGTCAACCCCAACAGGCAAAACTAAAATAAAGATCATGGTATTCTAAATATAAACTTTCCACGGCCTGGATTTGGAAAGGCATCTTCATTCTTTCAACACACCAGTTGTGGGACTATAAAACAGATTGCTTGAGTAGTCACCCCAAACTCTTGCTCCAGGTCATCTCACCAAGTTTATGTTCCAGTATACCAAGAACAGAGGTTACAGAAGTTGCTCAGATCATGATCAATGACTGGGAAGGAAACCAAGATTTCTCAGACATAAAACATACCATATTCTCTAAAGCCAAGATTGTTTCATGAGTGGGTGGTGATATTTTCCTGTCTACACTTCTCTGATAAAACATACCCATGCTCTGTCACTAACACCCTTTGTCTTTTGCAATACCTTACACTCAACAAGCTGCCCCGATCACAGACCTCACCAGTCGGTCTAGTAGTCACTAATCCACTGATTAAACATTTTAAGGCTGGCTTTGGCAAAACATGCCAGAAATTCCTTCAGGGTAATTAAAACTAGCTTCTGTGTCAATAAACACAGACTATAAGATCCTTCACGTACAGAGGGGCTGGCTCTGACCCACTGTCTCTAGGACATTTTTTCTTAGATGGGTTTTCCATCATTGCAATTGATTTTCACTGACTCATCCAGACCCTTGCCCACTCTCCTTATGAAATGATTGGCTGAGGTCATAGATATTATCTTATCTTTATTGTTTCAGTCAAGACACAAGTACCAAAGAAGGTCGGAAACTAAGGACCAAGCTCAGTGCCAAAGCCCTTTCACCCAGACCCAAGGTAAGATTATTTGCAAGGGATTCTTGCAACAGAAGTTGACAGAAACTAGGGTCCACTTAAAGGAACCTTGATGGCGCAATGTTTAAAGTGCTCAGCTGCTAACCAAAAGGTTGGTGGTTAGAACTCATCAGTCCCTCCATGGGAGAAAAGACCAGGGGATCTGCTCCCATAAAGATTACAGCCTAGGAAATCCTATGGGGCAGTTCTACTCTGTCATATAAGGTCACTGAGTCAGAATTGACTCAATGGCACACAACAACAACAGTGTCCACTTATCACTACTCTCTCAGAGTTCAAACTGATTTTCATTTGAAGAATTATAAATGTGATTTCAAAGTAAAAGGAAGACTCAGGTGAATATTTACTCATTGGTATTTCGAGCCTCTGGATGGTGCGAACAGTCACATGCCGGCTGCTAAGCAAAAGGCTGGAGGTTCAAGTCCACCACAGAAGAAAGGCCTGACGATGTACTTCCAAAAAATCAGCCATTAAAAACCCGGTGGAGCACAGTTCTACTTTCACACGCATGGGGTCAACATGAGTTGGAATTGGCGAGATAGCAACTGTTTTTTATTTGTTTTGATACTGGGGCTAGTTCTTTGTACACAGTAGATACTTTATGAATCATCTTCCACCACAAAGGCAGTTTATTGTTTTTTTATAGTGTAAACAACATATATACTTATTTAAAACTTCCACACATGCCAGAATATAATGTCAAATAGAAATTACTTAAAATTCTATGAGCCTAAAATAACCATCATTTTCATGGAATTCTTTATGCACACACATAGAAGCTTACATAAGAGAAATCGTACCATCATGCCCTTTTTATCATGGATGTGGCTACTTTTTTTTTTTTAATACAGTCCTTTTTGCTTACTTCTTCCTTCCCTCTCATAACCAATTTAATAAATTTCTATATATTTTTTTCATACTGATAATACCATATACCAACTCCTATCACATAAATGAGGTTTCAGGTGCTCAGTAAATACTTGCTGAATGGTTAGAGTCAAATGGCAAAAAACACATGAATGGATGTCATAATGAATAACAGGCTATGCTCTTCATTAGCTGGTACATTTTCCAAGTGATTACAAAAATCACATTGCATTATCTTTTGACATCCTCCCCCGCAACCCCCCATATCTTTAAACTTTAATGGGGTAGGAGAACCTGACTTCAACATGTTTAGAAATTTAAACCCCCAAGTAAAGAGTATGTCTCTGACTGCTCTCCCAACTATAGAGAAGTGATTGACTTACCCTCAAACTCAAGTTCAAAAACCATTTACCAAGCATCCCTGTGCCAAGCATTGCACTGTTCTCTATAGAATAAACTAAAGAAATAAAGATTTGATCACTGCCTTCCAGGAGTTTCTGATCTACTGAAGGAGACAATACGTAGGTTCTGCCTCTTTCTGGCTATCTGATCTGGGGCCTCAGTTTCCACATTTGGAAAATGAGAATATTACCCATAGCTCCTAGGACTGGTGTGATGACTAAAGAACTTGAATTCAGGAAAACCTTCATGGGGAAATGTGGATTTGAGCCAAGTGTTTTAAGTCCTAGGCAAGGGGAAACAGCACAGGTAAGGGCAGGGAGGCAGGGACAGCTGGGGGGATAGCAGGACACAGAACAAGCTGGCCTGGTTGATTTAAAGATCAGTTAGGAGAGACCCAGGAGATGAGGGAACAGGCAGGAAATATAAAGGTCGATAAGCACAGGGGAAAAAAAAAATTGTGAGCAGACTCATCTTTTTTAGGGGGCAAACAGAAGAAAATATTTCTTTGCCTTTTCAGCATCTGCCAATGTCTAGATCAAGGCCATCCATATGAGTGACTCAAAGGCAACCTGCTCGTCAGTAACTGGAAAAAGAGAAGAACCTGGCCTGCACAATGGGCTCAAATCCAAGCTCCAAGACTTATAGGAAACATTCTGATCGGAAAATTCCCATCTCAAATAGTGCTGAGGAAGCTTGGGGACTGAGTAAGCATGCTGGCAGCAGAAGCACAATATGATAATCAGACTGTTTTCGCATCTTGCACCACAGCCCACAGAGTTCTGGAGGTTCTGGTGAGACCTTAGCCAGTGGTTGATCTCTGACCCTGCAAGGGGTTAGAGAATGTATCTATAGGAAATACATTTTGTTCACAAATGGAGCTGCATCAAAAACTTTCCCCATATATTCTATGATGTGACCCGAGGGAACTGACTTTAAAGCATAGTACGTCAGTTTCACCCAGGGCTAATTCATTCCTAAGGAGGAGTCCCTGGGTGGTGCAAGTGGTTAATGCCCTGGGCTACCAAAAGGCTGGAGGTTCAAGTCCATCCAGAGGTGCCTCGGAAGAAAGTCCTGGAGATCTACCTCTGAAAAACCAGTCATTGAAAACCCTATGGAGCACAGTTCTACTCTGACGCACATGGGGTCACATAAGTTGGAGTTGACTTGACAACAACTGGTTTAATAGATAAGGAACTAGACTGAATGGGAAAGGAATTAAATATTAGGCACTGCAGGACATGTAAGCTGAAAGCACTGGAATGTCCCAAATTTTTCTGTTAGCTCAGGGTTCCAGGGCAGCTCTCCTCCCTTCTGTCCTATCTTCTTCTTTTAAACTAGCACCATTGATGAATTCCAGGAGGTATGGCCCCACATATTTGTCCTGCCCTAATCAATACTCTCTCAATACCACCTCACCCCTGCCCTTGCCTCCCAGACGGAAGAGGAAGGGGATGGGAGGTTGTTGGTGTTGTTGTTAGGTGCCATCGAGTTGATTTTGACTAATAGCGACCCTAGAGGATGGAGAAGAACAGCCCCATAGGGTTTCCAAGTAGCAGCTGGTGGACCTGAACTGCTGACCTTTTGGTTAGCAGTTGAGCTCTTAACCACTATGCCATTTTAATATTGTACCATGTCTCCACTGAAACTTCGTGTCTCTAGAAGCTGCTTTAATACTTTTAGTACTCTGAGGCATCAACTGGGACACCTACTAACACCACAAATCTTTATCCATTCATTTATTCATCCAACCATCCACCTAAATTTTATCTATTGAACACTTAAGTCAGGCCCTGTTTATCTTTCTATACTTTATAAAATTTTAAAATTAAAAAAGTCTCAGAGAGTTTGGTATCCTCCTTCAAGACCTCAAGATACCTGATTGCGGGGGGGGGGGGCAGGGGGGATGCCCAAAATACCCAAGTCAAATGAATTGCGATTTCAAATTAACTCCCAACTGTAATTAACAGACTGTTGAAATGCAGTCCATATACTTTGAAAAGGGACTAAAAATCACTCATTAAAAATATAATCCCAGTGGTAGTTTATAAGGTTTGTACTTTTCATTTCCATCAAATTATGCTGCCAATTATTAGAGAAAATAAGAAACGTCTGTAAGTCTTAGGCAATGAAAATTTAACCAAAGTCTAGTTTTCTCAGATTTGCTTCTGTCAAATTGCCTTCAGCCACACACAGTATTAAGTCATTTACCAAAGAAACCACAAACAAAAAAGAGTTAACCTATCTT
Source organism: Trichechus manatus latirostris (assembly GCF_000243295.1). Lineage (NCBI taxonomy): Eukaryota > Metazoa > Chordata > Mammalia > Sirenia > Trichechidae > Trichechus > Trichechus manatus. Next base: position 5,906,518 of record NW_004444066.1, on the reverse strand, counting down.
TCAGAAATGTCAAATCTGTACCCCACACAAGAGGCTAGCTCATTAAACAACCATTCTGGTTTTGAAACTAGAAGGGGTTGTCATACTAGGTTAATTATTCTTTGAAGTTAGCTACTTGCCAGTTGGAGGAAAATTAACGTTTCTGGGTCACCAGGCTCCATATACTTACCTACAAATGATGCCCTGGGACCATGAAAATCATTTTATTTAACATGGGTGGGCAACTGAATCCCAGGGAACAAGTTAGTCACCCACGTATGTAATGGCAGAGGCTGAGAATTGTGATTACCTCTTCTTCTCAGAAAGGGCAAAAGTACCTGGGGCTTCAGGAATGGACAGGGGCAATGGTATCAAAATAAAACTCAATGGTCATGAAACTATCCCATGAAGTCATTTTTATTTTTTTATTTTTTTCACTATTTTTACTTTATTTTTTTTTGTTTTTGTTGTTATTATTTTTTTTTAATATTTTATTGTACTTCAGGTGAAGGCTTACAGAACAGATAGTTTCTCATGTAACAGTAACACACATGCTGTTTTATGACATTG
>NW_004444066.1:5884062-5903928 GCF_000243295.1 Trichechus manatus latirostris | reverse complement strand
TTTGCCAGCACCATTTGTTAAAAAGACTGTCTTTTCCCCATTTGATGGTGAAGTCATTTTTAAACTAAACAACAGTTTAGCTCATTTAATAAAGAAGGTCTGCCTTGAGCATTGTGCTCTTTGACAGAATTATCTATATGAGATCAAATGGACAATTTAACTCTAAAACACAGATGGGAGTTTTAAGGGGTAGAGAGTCTAAGTTAACAGTAGCATAACAATCTTGCAGAGACAGGGAGAAAGGTGACATAATGTGAAGTAGGTAACCACTGGCAGTGAACTCTACATGTAAAAGTTGTCAAGTGGGTACATGCTTTGTTGTGTATATTTTCACCAAAATAAAGAACTACTAATAAAAAAACTCAAATCTCTGTAATTTTTTTTTCTGATTTTCATCCCACATATGTTCCCTAAGATGAACTTAAACACCTGAAAATGTATAACAATGTGAGGCAGAGGTAAAATATGGACAGAATAAAGCTGGGGAAATGTCCACAGCAATCCCTAAGGTATCCTTGGTAAAAACTTGTCAGGGGGCAATTTGTTAATATGATCAAGAAACTTTATTGTTCGTGCCATTTAACCTAGCAATTTTGCCTTTAGAAATTTGTTTTAATAAAATAACCAGAAATGGGAACAAATATTTAGATTTATGAAATTAGTTATCATATAATTATAATAGCAAAAAACTGGAAATAACCTAATCCTGCATCATTAAGTGATTCATAAAAGTATGGTTCAACTATAGGATGTTATAGAAAAATGTTCACAATATAGTGTTTGGGGCCAAAAAACAAAAACCTTAGATATTCTAACATTTTACAATGCAATTCCAGTATTCATCCATTCACTGTCTTTCAACCTCTCTCTTTCTCTCTCTCTCTCTCTCTCTCACACACACACACACACACACACACACACACACACACACACACACACACACACACACACACAAAGCCTGTAAGGAAATACACTGAAACTATTTATAATAATTATGTCTGGGGCCAGAAGTAAGTTTGATTTTCTTGTTTAGACTTTTCTGTATAGCCTAAATTTTCATCAGTGAGCATGTATTTTGTTCTTTTATAGAATCTTAACTTTTCCTACACAGTATTTAACAAGATCCACAATTATTATTTTTATGTCTGTATTTATTTAATGTAGATCTTCCCAACAGAATATAAGCTTTTCAAGATCAAGGTCTATATCTGTTGTATTTCTTCTTGTATAACTAGGTGTTTTTTTTTTGTTTTTTTTTTTTTGTATAGTGCCTTATAATAATCTTTTAAAATGACTATTGAGTGCACTTTTAAGAGGTATGGCTATGTGTGGGGATTCTCACGGGCTATCTGACATTCTGGTACGTCTCTAATCTCCAGCTCATTTGTTCAAATGGCATATTATTTTCGTTGTTTATTATTTTTTAATTGATTTTATTGTGGTAATATATGTAACATTTATTTTATATATATATTTTCCATTTTAACAATTTTTTGTATACAATTCAGTGACCATTAGTTACATGCACAATGTTGTGCAACCATCACTACTACTTATTTGCAAAACTCTTCTATCACTCCAAACAGAAACTCAGTACCCGTTAAGCAATAATTTCCCATTCCTCTCTCGCCACAGCCTTTGGTAACCACTAATCTACTTCTGTTGCTATGCATTTGCCTATTCTAGATATTTCATATAAGTGGGATCATTCAATATCTGTCCTTTTGTGTCTGACTTATTTCACTTAGCATAATGTTTTCAAGGTTTATCCATGTTACAGCAGGTATTAGAACTTCATTTTTCTTTATGGATGAGTAATATTCCATTATATGGATATACCACATTTTGTTTATCATCTTTTGATGGACACTCCGGTTGTTTTCACCTTTTGGCTATTGTGAATAATGCTGCTATGAACATAGGTATATAAGTATCTGTTTGAGTTCCTTCTTTCAAGTCTTTTGGGTATATAATTAGCAGTGCAATTGCTGGGTCATATGGTAGTTTTATGTTTAACTTTTTGAGAAACTGCCAAACTCTTTTCCACAGCAGCTTTCCTTGCTTATTTTTGCCTCCTACCATCATACAGGGCCCCATTCTCCCCTAGGAAAGCCTTTCCCACTTCACCTCTCAGTAATTCCATCAACGTCTCACTTTCCTGACTAAACCATCTATGGCCAACTAAGCTTCCTCTAGTACTTACTGGGACCACTCACTCGGACGATCAACAACACTTGTTAAATTTTTATTATGTTCCAAACACACTTTTAGAATAGGAGTCAGCAAACTATGGCTTATGGCCCACTGCCTGATATTGTGAATACAGGTGCATTAGAAAACTTCTACATTCATGTGCTACAGTGGCAGAGTTGAATGGTTGCGACAGAGTCGTATGGCCCACAAAACCTAAAATATTTACTATCTGGTCCTTCACAGAAAAGGACCCCTCTTCTAGAATATCTACATATGTCTTAGTTATCTAGTGCTGCTATAACAGAAACACCACAAGTGGATGGTTTTTACAAACAGAAATTTATTCTCTCACAGATTAGGAGGCTAGAAGTCCAAATTCAGGGCACTCGTTCTAGAGGAGGGCTTTCTCTCTCTGTTGGCTCTGGGAGAAGGTCCTCGTCATCAATCTTCCCCCTGGATCTGGGAGTTTCTCATCACAGGGACCTCAGGTCCAAAGGACACGCTCCACTCCTGACTGTTCTTTTTTAGTGGTATGAGGTCCCTCTCCTCTCTGCTCACTTCTCTCTTTTATATCTCAAAAGAGACTGACTCAAGATACAACCTAATCCTGTACATTGCGTCCTGCCTCATTAACATAACTGCCTCTAATCCTGCCTCATTAACATCATAGAGGTTAGGATTTACAGCACATAGGATAATTACATCAGATCGTAAAATGGAAGACAACCACACAATACTGGGAATCATGGCCTAGCCAAGCTGACACCTTTTTGGGGGACACAATTCAATCCATAACAACATACTTGTATAAAATGGGGATAACACCAAATTTTCATTCTATTTGATGGTGATTCTTAGAGCAATATGGTATCCAAAGGATATGTTCAAGAGTGCAGTTTAAAAAAAGGAAAATGCTACGCAAATGTAAAAGATTACTGTTATTATTGTAATATACCTAAATTTATTCTTAAAAACATACATTTTGTGTCAAACATACCTGCATTCAAGTCCTGGGTATCCTGATTGATATTGCACAGATTATACACATTCTCGAAGCCTCAGTTTCATCAGCAATAAAGTAGAAATCCATTTCTTTCCTCCATCATTCCCTCAATAAAAGTATAATGAGTGCTATTTGACAGGTACTGTATTAGGAGACAAGGTCTCCGGGTGGTGCAAACGGTTTGTGCTTGACTATTAACCAAAAGGTTGATGGTTTGAATCCACCCAGCAGCACTGTGGAAGAAAGGCCTGGCATCTACTTCTGTAAGACTACGCCATTGAAAACACTACCAAGCACAGGTCTTCTCTGAAACACATGGGGTCGTCATGAGTCAGAATTGACCCGAAGGCAACGGGTTGGTTTGTTTGTGCTAGGAGATTTAGATAAGATAGAAGTCTGACCTCATTCTCCTTTAATTGCATATGCATCTGAGGGCTGTTCTGAGGATTAAATGATATAATACATACAGAGTACTTAACATAATTCCTGGTACACTGTAAGTCCTCACAATATGGTAGCTCTCCTCTCCCATTATAATTACTACAGAACCACTTTTAACAGTCATCTAAGTAGCTAATTCACTGGCTGGATTAATGCTTTCAATTCTCTCTGTAAAATGGGCCTACAGTATGCTCAGTACAGCTAGTAGGCTAATCTCTGGTACATAAGTACACTTCTGTTTCTTTTGGTTGAACTTCATGTTTATTGAAAGTCAGTTGTCTTTGTTCCTAAATCTCTTGAAGCTAGATATACTTGTTTAATATCATAGAAAGTAATGAAAAAAATGGTATGAAAGGAAAGAGAATGATTGCTTCATATGAAAACTTGGTTGGATGTTTTCAAAAGACTTCACAAACAATTGTTAAATTAAATGTGAGAGAGATAAAAGATTGGGGGACAATCATAAAAAAAAAAACCAGAAGGATTCTGTAGTAAGATTGCTTCTCAAGTATCTATGCTCTCACTCAACCTCGGGGAAAATAAAATTAGACATGGTCTTTGTCATTTTGGGTGTGGTTTTTGCCAGGAAAATTATAAACCCCAATCAGCAGACCCATACTCAAAGATAAGGCCTTGGCTCTTCCTCAAAATTAGCAAATGCAGTTTAAAATATATTTTCATTTTTTAATATTGCTTGCCTTAACATTTCTGATTCACCATCAACTCTTGGTCTCAAACGTACTGAGCAAGAAAGGGATTCTTTTGTATTTATTTACCTCGTCCCCTGTCATATTTTCATAGGTAAGAAAACAAAGAGAAGGAGTGACTTGTTCAAGGCCATAGAGTTAGTATTGCTGAAATGGGTCTAGAACTCAGGTGTGCTCTGATTCCATCACCTCGGCTACCTCGTGATAATAGAGAGGTAAATGCAGCTCAGTTTCACTCAGCATGGCTTCTATGGATAATTACCTTTGATGGACAGAGTGCCATCTGTCTGAGTAGATGGTAGGTAAAGTGCTTGAGAACAAGAACTTAGTCTTATACTTCACCATACTCCCCAGCACACACTGCATAGCACCTGGCAATAAATAATTTTTATTTTTAATTGATAAATTTTCTTTCCTACTTCATCACAATGTAAGAGATTGGGGCCTCCCTGATTTCTGAAAGAACCAGGGTCACATGGGATTTATAGCAGGGGAGAAATTCTACTGTGCCTGTCAGACTGTGTCACTGAAAGCTCAGCCTCACTGACTGGCACTTGCTCTTCCCTTGTCTATGCGGCAAGATGAGCAGCACCCTGCTCACCAGATGGTTATTTGTTCCACCAGCCACCTTTGCTGCATCCCTGATTCACTCTAGCCCAGGAGAGTCTCCAGTGTTCATGCTGCAAGGCAGCTCCTGCCAACAACTTTGCCAAATGGCTCCTCTCAAAGTCATGGGCTGCCCAGACAGACTGGCTCCTCCATCTGCAGAGCTTTTGGCAAAGAGATGTTTCCTTTTCTGGCTCCGCCTCTTGGCTGCACCAGAGCCATCCTGCCAGAAGGATGATCTGACCCATCAGTAAGTAAATGCAGACCTGGAGTTCTGAGGTCATTTAATGCCCACGTCTGTATTCCCCCAGTGTTACCCGTGAACTCAACATCCGAACATACCAGAGACCTAGATGATCACAAATCCAGACAATGCATCATAGAAATGTAGAGACAGAAAACTCTATAGACTGCACACCTCCCCTCCCCCACCTTCAACCTCATTTTAGTACATTAGGAAACTGAAGCACAGAGAGTAAAAATGACTAATTATGGTGGCAAAATTGGGAATAACACCTAGGTCTTATGATTTGCATTTCACATCGCTGCTTATGATACTGCATTACCTCTTCTATTCCCCTCACTTCATTTTCAGGTTCTGGATAAAAATTGGACCCTTTGTATTGGCACTGATTCAAAAGAGTATTTCTTCAGACAAAAATGAGTTTTCTTTTCTCTGTGTCAACATCATGACTTTCTTTTAATCACGTGTGTCCATATACTACACTGAGACAGTGTTAAGAATATGGGCTTTAGAATCAAGTAGACCTATTATGTGACCTCGGACAATTATTAATCTCATTCTGCTTCATTTTTTTCATTATAAATGGGAAATAAGAGTAGTGTCAACCCAAAGAGCTATGAAGCTTGAATGATAAAAATGTTTTAAAGCCCAAAGTCTGTCTCTGGACCATAGTAAACCCTCCAAAACTGCCAGCAATCAACATCTGAGTCTTTACTAACACTCAAATCCACAATGGTCTTGGGAGACACAGTACTGTGCACATATAAATGGGTATGCCAGGCATTCCCATTCTCTACATTAGGAAATCCAGATTCACAACGTTAAATGACTTCTCCAAGATTATGCAGAGAAGCCATGGAGGACCAGAGATTGTTTCTTGCCATTTTGTTAAGAAACGGGAACCAGCATCTTACTTTAAACTTGATACAATCAGGAAGGTAAGATTTGCAGAAAAACATATATACATGGTCAACCAATGCAGCATCTTATGTAATAAAAAAAACTGGAGACATGGTACAGTCATACTCTAGGGCATTATGCAACCATTGAAAAGAATGAGGCAGGCCTAGTTATCTTGGAATGGAAAAATCTAAGACATATTGTTAGGTGGGGAAAAAAACAAAATAGGAATAAAACAAATAGTATGATTCCATTTATGCAAACAATCCACACACACACCCCCGCCCGTAATGATTTACTTGTACATGTACACTTAAATGAATGAAAATGCAAAGAAGGGTGGCTATAAGGAAGCGTACCAAGCTACTGACAATGGGAACCCCTGGGCAGGGAAGGGAGGTGAATGTGTGGATGGAGGGAGGTTCATGTTTTGTTCTGTCTACTTCTCTAATGTTTGAATCCTTTCAAGCAAGAAGTATTTATGTTTTCTTTGCCTAAAAAGACATAAAAGCAGAGGGGAATGAATGTGAACGACACTCAACAATACAGCTGACATGAACCAACAGACTGCCTACCTTGGGTTGCCCTGGCCCCAATCTGACTTCTGCAAAGTTACAAGAGCAATGTTAATAAACCTTTCCTAGTGATGTTTTGTATTTAGGGGTTCCAGTTCTGTCTTTTAGATCACCCAGGCCCTCTCAGCATCTTGCTGCAATATTCCCACTTTGGGTCGTTTACAGCTTTTGTACCCCCTGCACCCTTATACATCTCTTGAGGGGCACAGAGCTGAGTCCCTACATTAAGTGTGCAGCAAGCCGTTCTGTGATTGCTTCAGGTTCATATGCTTAACAGGAATTCACAGCAGCTTAATGAGTGATGCTCAGTGGAGGAGGCTGTAAGTGCCCCAGCATCAAGCCTAGTACAGCCTGGGATACATCTTCTCACAGGTAAGGCATTCACTGGCACATTCCAACTAGCAGATCCCGTCTTTCTCAGGTTAAAATCTGCTCATAGGAGTCCCTGTAGACCTCCAGACTCCACACATCTTTTTGCCCCTTACCCACATAGTTTCCTTCATCTCCTTAGAAATGTTGTAAGCAATCAATTCTCTTTATTCTAAAACAGAGAAGTGAGTGAGTGGCTGACTTCTCCCTATACACACATAGCCCTTCCCATTTCCCACAGTGGCCCTTCCACCAAAGAAATCAATTAAAACTACTTAGTTTTTCATGGATTTCACACATCCACAGCTTATCACTATCTCTCACAGCTCTTTGCATAGTGAACTTGGAGTATAAGAACTCAAGGGTTCCTGGATTATTTAAGACAAAGTTCCTAGTGGCCTTATAGAAAGAATCTGACCTTTCAATTGGATAACTGGTCTGTTATGCAAAGCTGACATTCAGCATGATTCTAGAGTTTGACTGGAAAAGTAAAAGAAGGAAATTTGGTGGTAAAGAAGATATGTTTGGTGAAAGCCAACTCATCTTCTCATTAATGTGGGGTGAGGGGAGCGGGGTGGGAGAGTTACTCTGGCCTGTGTGAGGTCTCAGACACCTCCATATTTATGTGCAAAAGGACATGCTCCCACCACACAGCTGCCTCTGCCCCACTCCTTTTGCTCTCATCCAGGCAATTGATTGTTATGCATTCCAATCAGCCCTGAAGGACGCGGCCTAAATGGCCCAGTGGGACCATCTCGCCTCAGCCTGGGGAACAGCATTGTTAATGTCCTAGCCCGAGGAGTGAGGGACATAGAGAAGACTAAAAAAATCCAATGAGTTCTCACATCTTGATTGCTCAATTCCATACATATTTTCCTTCTTTTTTTTTATTATAGAATAATCTACAGTAGAATGAATCTACAGGAAGAAGTCAGATAAGGACTCTAGCATTGGGTAGAGGAATTCAGCTGCCCCCCTGTGGGGTAATGGGAAAGATTCGGAGACGTGCACTGCAGTGCTGAGGAAAGACGGAACACAAGAATCCGAGCAGCACTCAGTCACACCATGGCAATGTCTGCAGAGGAAGGAACTCAACCTGCGTTTTTAACCCCTAAAATCCTGATGAGAAGCAGCACGGGTGGGCAAAGAGCATGGGCTCCAATCTTGGCTGTGCCACTTACAAGTATGTGATCTTGTAAGTATGTGACACAAGTTTCCTTACTTCTCTGAACCTCCAAATTTCTTAGTCTGAAAAACAGGGCTAATACAACCATTCTCACAGGGTTGTTGTGGGAGACTATATGAGTAAACCTATGAAAAGCAGCTAGGATAATGCCTGGAAGACAGACAGTACTCAAGAAACATTAGTTCCCTTCCCTCAGCTAAATGTCTAAATTGGACCCTTAGCTTCTTCTTAAATGCAAATGTCAGAGTCTAGGAATGTCAGTCTACAGCTGTGCTCTTTTCAATGAGAATTACCAATATTTTGACAGGACTGGCCTAATATTATTCACCCTAGGTTCTTTGGTATATGTCTGACCAGCTCTCATAAAGGGCTTGGGATTGCCCCTGGGGACCTGGATGCTAATGATGAATATTTGCTAGTGATTTTCAATGCACTCTGGTTGTTATGTTTAGTAGCAAAACATTTTCCATCCCCAGAAAGGCCATTTACAATAGTATAAGGAAGCTTCTTCCCACCTTTCATTTCAAATTTTTCTAAGAACAGCACAGAGCTCAAACATTCATCCATATCCATTGGAAATACCATTTGGATCTGGCATTTGCATACAAATACCAAAGCAACATAAGTGGATACAAGGCAGCTCTCCATCATACGACACCACCTCCTTTTATTTTTCCAATGCCTTCCCAGCACCTTCATATCAAAGGCCATTTTCCTGCACCTCACTAGCTTTTTATTCACTGCAGCTTTCCTCTCCCTTGAGCATATGTGGGATTGAGGGGGTATTGCTTACTTCCTCACTTTTATTCTTGTGCCCTTATGAAGCTATAGCATTTCACAGATCGCTCAGGTCTCAAGTTTGTAACTGCTCTAAACCCAACTCTCATCCAAGACTGGACTCTCATTCTAGCACATTGTTGTGTAGTATTCCATGGTGTGTATGTACCATAGTTTGTTTATCCATTTATCTGTTTATGGGCACCTAGGTTGTTTCCATCTATTTGCTATCGTGAACAATGCTGCAATGAACATTGGTGTACACGTGTCTATTCATGTGATGACTCTTATTTCTCTAGGATATATTCCTAAGAGTGAGATTGCTAGATCATATGGTATTTCTATTTCTAGCTTTTTCCATAAAAAGCTATTTTTTTGGTCCAACATTTTATTATGAAAAATTTCAAACAAATAGTAAAGTTGAAAAAATTTACATGAATATCTATAGACCTACCACCTAGATTTTACCATTAACATTTTATACTTGCTTTATCACATTTATCCATCCCTCTATCCAGCTACTAATCTATCTTATGTTTGGTGCATTTCCAAGTAAACTGCAGACTCCAGGCTTGTTTTCAGCACTCTTACCCTTACTCCCTACCCTCCAGCTATAGTAACCTTCCCGTTCCTTGACTCTGTCAGGCTATTTCATATCGCTGGGCTTTTATACCTGTGTTCCTTCTACCTGAAATGCCTTCAGCTCTTGCTTGCTTGTTAATTACTAACTCACCCTTCAGTTCTCAGCTTAAACCTTCTTTGGCAGGCCGTCTCTGAATTCTCAGTCTAAATTAGAGCCACTTTATGTATGCTGTCATAGCGCCTTGTGTCTTTCCTGAATATCGCTTATTACAATTGGTAACCGTATCTTTATTTGCATAATTATTTGTTTAATGTCCACCCCTCCACTAGACTGAAAGCTCCATGAGGACAGAGACCATGTCTGTTTTGGAATAGGCTATATCACCTCTGTATAAAGTCAATAACTATTTCCTGAATGAATTAAAACTGAAATGAACCAATAAGTGAAAGGTGCTACATGGAATAACTGAACTTGCTCTTCCTCTAATATGTCTGTCTAAACATCATCGTGCTGATGCCTTACACTGCCAGGGTATAACCAGTAAATACATTACATTAAGGTAAATTACCAAATGGCAAGAGCCATGGCTGGAAGCTGGGCCAAAAGGAGACTATGATGGGTTTTGGTGACCTCTCCCTGCTCTCCATTAGCTCTTTTCCTCAAGCCCCAAATCAACACAGAATTCAAGGAAAAACAGTCATTTGCTAGGCAAATACAGCTTATGTAATAGTAACAACAGCTATGATTTACTGAGGGGATTTTTTGAGGGCCTGCTTTGTGTATGGCACTGTCAGGAGCACTTTCCCTGTATTAAATAATTTTCCCTGGTAGGTAAGTTCTATCATTATTTTCATTCAAAGCCACAAAAACAGAGAACAGAGCAGTTATTTTAAAGCACAGTCTCTAAATTCCCTTTCTGACCAGACTGCCTTTCCCATAAACTCATCATCCTACACAGAATATTCTGTCTGCGTCCCATTTGAAAGTAGGAAGCTTAATCAAAAAATTTCACTGACTACTCTAACAGAGTGAGGGTTTTCCTTGGCTCCGACAGAAGCCTAAAAATATAGATAGAAATCCATATATAGATCTGAGACGTTTGAGAGATGAACCCTTGGTTAGGAAAACAGTCTCATATCTGAAAAAGCCAATCAATTTATTGTGTTGACTTTATTTTTATGGTAATTTCAACCCTACCCAATGCTCTTCCTCATATATAATCCCATACACACGTTTTCAAGTGAGGTCTATAAAGAATTTCACCCCAGATAGGAACAAAATTTACACACAAAGCTAAAGCCCTTGTGATATTCCCAATAACAGCAACTAAGGGTTAAAGGAAAATGAGGCAGTTCAGAATTACCTAGTGGAAGATCCTGGGCTTCAGACAATCTTGACTTTGAAGACAAGCTTTTCCACTGACTATCTGTGTGACCTTGGCCAATTTAGTAATACCTCGGGGCTTCAGTAGCCTCAGTTTCCTTATTTAAAAATGGAAATAACAACACCTACCTAGCAGGGTTTGGATACATTGGAATACTACACATACTACATATACATATACTTTAACCCTTTCATTATTAAATTTTTATTTAAAAAAAAACTTTTTTGATGCTACATGTTTTCACTGATTATGGCTTGCTGATTCAAAGACCAATTCGGAATTTTTGGTACTAGTTATGGATTTTGAGATATATACTCTGGTAATACAAGCCACCAATAAGGTGAGTGGCAACATGGTGCCACTGATCTGTGGTATGACAATATACCAATAAGAAACTAGACAGTTTATTGCGAGCACCTTTCCCTTAGGTTACATAGGGGAAACTCTGGTTTTCTAAATATGACACAGAAAAACCAAAATAAACCCATAAGGGCTCTGTAACTATCACATGGGAAAGCTATAACCATGCTTACAAGCCTTATCTCACAGAAGTAAAGGGAAAAAGGCAAGTTTACAAAACTAACATATCCAGGAAGCATCACCGAATAAGATGCTCAACTTACACAACAATAGGCTCCAATTCTGGTCTGCTGAGCTTTATGCATTTTTAAAATGACCCCCTTGATGCTAAATGCATTAGAACCAGAATAACGCATTGCATATGAGGTCCAGAGGCATAAAAAGTAACCGGTATACAGATACCCCAATAGTAACGAAACGGTTCTAAAAAGAGAGGAAAGATAGGAAAAGGAAGGAAAAGGCAGTAACTTTATTGCCCAGAATAAAAGAAGAGGAGTAACAGGGCATTTCTTTAACAGTGCACATCATGCACATTCTTTTTGAGAGAGAGAGAGGGAGGAAGAGAAGGAGGAAGGGAGGGAGAGAACGAGCAAGGGAGGGAGGAAAGGAAGAGAGAGAGAGAAAGCCTGGCTAAAAGTGTCCTTTAGCATTTGCATTGCTCTTAGCAGGATGAACTTGCCTGCAGCTACCACTTACAATGCAAATTGAGCTTAGAGTCCTTCACACTAACTACACACAGCAAAAACCTTTCAGCTTTAAATAGAATACTGCAGTGCGGAGAGATCTAAGCAAAGAGAAGAAAAATTCAGAGATAAATGCAAAGGAGATTTTGGAGGCGGGGGGTGGACGGGTGGAGGGGGGAGACCTGACATCTCTGAGCAGGTAGGAGGAAAATGCATAAATCGTACAGGAAACAAAAAGAAAAGGTTTATAGAAGAACCTAGAAGCTACTTTCTCAGTAAGTGGGTTTAAGTTAATTAGGGAGAAGAGAACTTTTGGGGCAAGGCCACAATGAAGATAAATTTAACAAAGAATATTTTGATTTTCTGGTACTCAAGGTGTACTGGCATTTCGACGGTATTCAACCGAATGGGATGGATTCTTCCCCCTCTGGCCAGCACAATTTCATGGATGTTCTTTGTAATGAATAGGTCAAGACCACAGAGAACTTCTTGCTCTACCCAACTTCTTCTGCTATTTACATTGTTTACATTCCAATTTTTTCTTCCCATATCGTCACTAAAATCAGGTAAAGAAACCTGAAAGCCTACTGCGAAATAAATGTCTGGCTAGTTTTTGTGGTTTTCAGAGTGTCTGTGTGTGTTTGTGTGTGTGTGTGTGTGTGTGTGTGAGAGAGAGAGAGAGACAGAGATTGATTGTCACACATCAGAAAGACTTCAGAAAGCAGAGTTCTTTGCTCTAAACTCATGTTTCATTTTTGTCTTTATGAACCTGGATATTCTATCCAGAATCAGAGTTTACAAAAATGCCATAAAATAGGAACAAAGAATTATGTAGTATCCAGGGTTCTGAAAGCAATAAGGAACATAAGTTTTAACTCATTTCTTCTTTCTACAAACAGACAATGGGCACCTCCTGTACACATGGACCCAACCTGGCCATCTTCTCAGCTTGGTAGGTTTCCTTTGCCTGTGTTTTGGGGCATAATGCAATATACCAGAATGCATGAAGTCAGCTCTCTTTGTAGTCACAAGCAGAAAGAAATGTCCAAAACAAATTCAACAGACCCAAGAACAACTTCTTTCTTGGATGACATGCTTAAACACAGAGCTGGTAACTGAGTCAGTGACAAAGCCGTAAGACTGAAGGAGAACATCTTACAACCACGTTGTCACCATCAAATAAAAAGAATCAGCAAGTATGGTGCTTGGTATGGGGGAAGGATAAACTGAACATCTTAAAAATCATCTCTAAGCTCCTAGAGGCCAGAACTCATATCACTCAGATTAATCTGTCTAGCACCATGGACAAATTAGGCTTGACGATAATGATGATAAGTGGAGAATATATTTGCAAGTGTTGGGTATTCTTTCTATCTTAAACTTCCAGGGATGTTTATAGAAAATGCTACTTTTACCCTCAAATTGTGTTTTTCTTTCTTTCAGAACTTGGTCTCTTTCACCCGTACACATCACGTTTTTCTAATAGTTTTTCGATTTGATGAAATATTATAGAAATATAGCATCCAAGAATAATAAGAGTCATCTGAAATTAACAGACCTTGTTACAGCATCCAAAAGCACTTTTGAACACGTTTCCTCACAAAGATATTACAATGTGAGGCTTCATTAAACACTTTATATGAGTGGATAAGGATGAAGGCCTATAGGTAGAAAATAAAAGCAAAAATGCAAAAGTTTTGGCATAAAAAAAAAAATGCCTCTACTCTGTATTTACACACAAAAGGCAGATTGAGATTCCACCTGCTGACTTTCCCTGCCTGCCTCCAAGGCACTCAGGCTAATGTCAGAACAAGCTGGGAGAGAGAGAAACGACAATTTCACCTCTTGGCAAAGCTCAGCTTGCTGAAGCCTCTTGCTTTCTGCTGGCTGTTGATTCAGCAGAAACTACTGCTGCAGAATTCATAATGGTGATTTTTAAAGGCCCCACTGATCGCATCGCTCGCCCCACGTGTCAGACCATTCGCTCGCCACCGAACACTATTTCCCTAGCCACCTTTTTATTTCTTGCAAAGGCACTTCCAAGGGGAGAGAGGCTCGCCCTTTTGCAAAGGGCCTTTTGGGATTTGGATTGTCTGGGCAGGTAACCCGGCTGGCCGGAGAGATGAACGGGCAGGAAATGAAACCATGCCTTCCCTGCAGCCACTGAGAGAGACAACATATTCCGCTCTGGGAGAGGCGGACCCAAGGTCCTTCTGGGACCCTCCCTCCTCATCTCCCAAGACCCCTATGAGGATCTTGAGGGAGGGGTCATCTGCCTTTCTGGGGTCATTTTTCTGGCCGGTGGCCCCACCCTAAAAAGCTTAACCCCCAAGGGCCTTTTTAACTCCCATGGGCTCAGGTCCACCTGCTGCTGAACGCCGAACTCGCCTCTCAGAGCCCGGATGGATGTGGGGCGCACTGGCCGGCAGCCTCTGCGAGCCAAGCCCCCGCCCCAGCCCCGGGCCCGGAGGCGTCTCCGCCACTACGCGCCCAGCTGCCGGCGAAGCACAGCGATCCGCAACTTGCGCCCGGCCCCAGCGGCGGAATGCGGCGGGGCCAGTGTTACCTTCGGTAGCATAGCTGTGGTCGCGCAGGAAACTGTTGTTGATTTTGCGGGTATCAATGTCCTCCTCCATTGACAGCAGGCTTACTTGCGTGGGAACCAGAAGCCGGCAGACAAGTATCCATGATCCCTCCCCGCAGCCAGTCTCACAGGAGAGGGGGGCAGGGGAGCCAGTGGGACTGCACCATGGTCCGAGCCTGAGGAGGAGACGGGGAGGCGGAGAGAGAAAAAAAATAAAAACCCGGCAATGGAGCTGTCACCTCCTCCACTCGGGTTCTCTGAGGCTGCGACGGCTCCTCCCGCGGTGCGCTCACTCCAGCTCCAATTCCCAGCGAGGATGCTGCGTCTCCGCTGCCTCCTCAGGGCCAAGATGCGCCTCGCCCCTAGGGGTCTGGTCCCTCCCGCCCGCCCTGGAGGCGCTCACAAGCGGGGCTGGGGAGATGCCCAACAGGTTCCCTTCTTGGCAGCCGCTCCAAAATGCAAAAAAAGATCACTCCTCCCCCCGGGAGAGCGGGCAGCCGCGACAAAATGGTGCCTTTCTGGACCCAAGCTGCAGTGGCGAGATGGTAAGGGCAGGATTCAGGCTGGCCTGGCCCGGATGAGGGTGCTGGTCCCACGGGAGGGCGGCTCCAGCAGGCGGGAGCTAGAGAAGCCGGCGGGGAGCTGGGCAGGGCGCTGCGGCCGGCGCCAGCGCACTCACCCTCACACCCACACGCGCGCACTCGCAGCTGCTGCTGCTGCTGCAGGAGGAGGCTGGAGGCGGCTGGTGCGTTAAAGGCGAGGCTCCTCCCAACCGCGTCAGCAGCCCCAGGACTCTTCCCCAGCAGCGGTGGTGGCCGAGGAAGAGGCTGCGGCTGCTCTCTCCTGCAGTGGGGCGCACACAACCGTGACCCTGTACCTGGGTAGCAAGCAGCTAGGTTGCGGGTTCACATGGAAAGCATAGACGTGCTCTTCTCACCTCCCCCCTCCCAGGCACGCAGCAGCCAATGGCCTCGTCTACGCTCGCATCCAGAGTCCCTAGCTCGCTGCTTTTCTCCGGACACCTGCGCTTCAGGATAGCAAGGGGAAGTAGGTTTCCATGGGTACGCAGGAAGTCTATATCCAGGTCTCTTTTTGCACACCCTTATGTGATGCGTGCAGGTCCTTGGTGGAGTTAAAAGGTGAGGCCTGGGGCTCCAGAAGGCTAAGAGAGAGGGTGAGAAGTGGGAGAGAAGAGCTACCCATAGCTCAGCTTAAGCCCTCTTTGCTAGGAATAGAAAGGGGAGTAAGGGCCAGAACTTTGCATCTGAGATCACATCTGACTCCTTCATTCCAAACAGCGGCAAAATATCCTCTTGGAACTGCAGCAGGCTGGTGTTCAGAAAAGCATCTTATCTTCTCTATGTCTACACAGGCAGAGGGAAGCATAGTCAACCAGTAGTCAACACAGCCAGTATGAAGAAGTCCACTCTCCCTAGCCCTCTGCACTTAGTTTTAGACAGACTGCTGCAGCCCCTCAGTTAGGTTTTGCTTGTGTAGACACAACTCTGCGGGAGTGTCTTGCATTTACATAGAACGGACATTGAAGCGAAGGGGAGCCCTGTGCCCACAGAGACACTGCTACCCTGAGGGAATTTCAAGGATCCAATTAATACAAAATGAAGCCTGTCTTCTTCCTTCAACTGGGAGGAAAATATAGAATTCTCCCCACCACACTGTTTCTCATATTGCAAAATAATTCCTCATTTGAAAAAAAAAAAAGGATCCTTACGTTTATGAAACAATCAAAATCATTTGTGAAACAACCAAAATCACTAGAAAGCCAATGCGGAAAAGAAATTTCTCTGATTTCCTCTTTTTGAAGGTATTCATTTCAGTAGGTGTCATTGCAGGGAGAGACATCAGCAAATGTCTTGCTCAGTTAAGCTCCACAAGTTTAGCTAGATGAGCCCAGAGGGACCTGTGAGTTAATTATATACATACAATGCTCCAGCTAATGCAATTTAGAAAGTATTTGAAGTTCAAAAAAATGAGAAAACAAGTCCTTAACTGAGGTTGGGAATTGTCATTAAATTTCCATGAGGAATAAATTCTTCTTGCAGGTGGAAAATGGCATTGCCCCCATCTTGAGAAAGTAGAAGCATATCTCTGAGAGAAGAGAGTAGAAATGTTCTTTGATATATTTTTTTGGGCAGAGGGAGTTCAGCTTCCAACAGATTCCATTTTATTCTTGTCTGGTGGTTAAGCCTTACAGACTTGTGTTAATATTTGTTCAAAATTCACATATAAAATTCCAGTAACATATGAAGACTGGTGCAGGTTGATTTAATCCATTTCAGGTACTTCAGTATCAGTTGCTGTTGCTGCTTCTTCCTCATGATGAGCTGCATCCATCCCCAAGGCTCTGGTGTTCAGTCCACCTGCAGTTTCACAGTCCAGCTTCTCTTAGAAATAGGGATAGTGGAGAGGGAGAGAGGTGGTACATGGGGAAAAAGCTAAGATCATCTCTTAGTGTGTCAAAGGGGTGAGAATACATCTTGTCTTCAGTTGAAATGAACTTAAGTTGTGATAAGAGGCCTTGGATTAGTATATGGGAATTTCTTCTCCTTGTCTTCCTGGAACATGGGCTGCAACTAGATTGGAACTGAGCTGAGTGATGAATCAGGCAGACCCAGGTTCACGAACAGGTTCTGCTTAGGGAATTTTCCACTATAACCAGTAGGGCCTTCCATTGACTGGGCCTCTGGGCTTGCTAAATTTTCCCTTTTCATGTTTTCTGCAAAATTCCCCCTGCGTATATTCCACAGTATAAGCATTTTTCTTAAGACTCAAGTTATGAGAAGGCAAATATAGATCTCCACTGATTAAATGGATTCCAGATTTTCTATTGTGCAGTCCCTACGTAGTACAAACAGCTTGGCTGTTAACTGAAAGGCTGGAGGTTTGAGTCCGCTCAGAGGCACTTCAAAAGAAAGACTTGGAGATCTACTTCTGAAATATTAGCCGTTGAAAACCCTGTGCAGCAATTCTACTCTCACACATGGGGTCATGATGAGTCAGAGCTGACTCATTGGCAACTGGATTTTTATTTTGTGGACCACTCTTTTCTACTATGAACATTGATGAACTAGTGCCTCCACCTAAAACCTGGAAAAATGAAGCTGTCGGCTTTTGCTTTATACAGTGAGCGACACATGATAAAGGAGGTAAGGGAGTGAAAGGAGCCCTGTGCAATCTTGTGGTAGTGAGAGGACTGCACAGGCCATTTCTCTGAAGACTCACTGGCCTTATTTCTGTTCCTCCAACATGCCTTGTTCTTTTCAAAAGCTTTTGGCCTTCGCACATGCTGTTCCCTATACCCCTTCCTCACAGTCTTGGCATCTTTCAGGCTCTCAGCTGAAATTTTCCTACTTCACTGAGGCATTTTCTGACCACACCATAATCCCAGTCTCTGGTATTTCCTGTCACCACATCTTTTTATTTTTTATACTTCTCTATAGCACATTGCGGGAGAAAGATGTGGCAGCCTGCTTATGTAAAGATAAAGATTTACAGCTTTGGAAACCCTATAAGGCAGTTCCACTCTGCCTTATAGGGTCACTGTGAATCAGAATTGACTTGACGGCAGTGGGTTTGGTTTGGTTTATAGCACACTGTATTTTGTAATATATGTGTACTTATTACTGTCAACTGTTCCCACTGTATCTCCAACATTGAGTGTTTGGCACTTAGTAGATGCACAATAAATACTTCTTGAAGGAATGGATAAATCACTAATTTGTTCAGTGATACTAAGATTTTTTAGCTCCGCCCTTATCAAAATTCATGTACACAAAAAGCTGTTATGAGCCTGAAATTTTCTAGCTGGCAATCTTTATTCTTAGTGAAATAATTATTTCTATTCATTCATACATGCATATGCACCCAAAATATTTACTGAGCATTTACTATATGACAGAATTGTTCTAGGTGCTAGGGTCACAGAAAAAAACAAGAGTCCCTTCCTTCGTGGAACTTAAATTCTATAATCAGATTTAATAACGTGAGCTTACATAGTTATGCAACCAAAGCATTATAAATTAACAGAAACTATAGAACAAAATTAAATGTCTAGGCTCTGATGTGAGGTAAAGCTGATTTTCTGCCATTTATCATTGTGTCCTTGAGCAAGTTATAAGATCTCCTTAAGCCATGGTTTTCTCCTCTATAAATTAGGGATAAGAATAGTATTTACTTCATAGAGTGATTGTGAGGATTCAATGAGATCATGCTTAGAAAACATATATTGCTGTTGTTGAGTATTTGCTTTTGTTATCATCATCCCCGTTGATAGTCTACAAATACCTACTATGTCAGGCACTGGGATAGGACTGGAGATTCAGCAACATCAAAGCATAAGAGAGGCCATAAAGAAGTTTCTGCCATCATGAAACTTAGTGTCAAATTTAGAGTCTAAGTAATGTAAAGGGGGCCACAGATTCCAAAAGAAGCAGGGAACTCTGAAAGCACATAACAGGCTAACCTAATTCAGGCCTATGCTTTACACAGAAAAAGCCAATTACAAATACAGAGTCTTCTGAAATTACCCAGTTCAGCATGACAGCATGTGACACATAACTTTTTTTATCAGTCTTGTCATGGTCCCCCTTCCCTAACATTCATCTATACCCACACCTCAGGTAGCCTAAGGCTTCCTACGCCCAAACTTTTTAGGTCATCCTGTCCAATTGGCTCATTAAGTATCCACAATTAAACATTTTATGAAAACCTTTGACCTAAGCCAGTCTGGAGAGTCTTTATATAGGCTTAGGTGTCAGACAGCCCTGGTTTGTATTCCAGCTCAGGAATTTATGAAGTTCATGACCTTTGGCAAGTAATTTAACATTTCTGAGGCTCTGTATTTGCAAAGTGGAATAAAGCTATAGGAGCCACTTCCCAGGGTCCTTGGGTGGCTGCAGAGACAATGCAAGCAGAGCGCTTAATTCAAGCTTGGCCCACAGCCAGGCTTCACTAAAATGCTAGTTCTCCCTCCGAGCAGTGCCTCTTCTCTCCATCTGCAGTGAATCCGAGAGATGCACTCATAGTCAATCATTTATGAGAACAAAAGTGACCCAGAAACGTGAGTTTTCCTACATATCGATCTGTCTTAATGAGCAAGTGGAAACTGGATACGTGAAATTTTGCCATCTTGCAAAAGGCCCTGTATAAGTCATGAAGTCCCAAGCAAGTGGAAGGAGTTAGGATTCTCCTCTCTCAATTTTCACACTATGTGTGTGCAAACCTCATCCCATTTCTTTATTGAGGAATCATGGA
>NW_004444066.1:5853912-5876255 GCF_000243295.1 Trichechus manatus latirostris | reverse complement strand
GAGCTCTGCAGCCCCTCAGGAAGAAGCAAAGATGGCGCACGGAGCCAGGTATTTGAGCAAAATGAGGGGGAGGTGGCGAGAGGTAAGGAAGAAATCAAAAGAAGTGGTAAAAAGCAACACCAGCAGCCAACAAATGGCACTCAGAGAGCCGTCCCATTCGGGTGTGTGGAATCCAAGCAGCCGCTGATTCCTGGTCAAGAGATTGTGGCTGCGGGAAGCAGAGGAGGCCAAGTCAGGATGAAGAAGGGTGGGGGTGGGAAAGCGTATATCGCAAATAACCGGTTGTTTTGTCTCCCGCTGGACGCTCTGTGAGGCTGCCTTCTCGTACCCTGTTTGCTGGTCTCCGACAGGAGTCCAAGATGGCGGATCCGCACTGCGTTAGCTGGTAGGGGACCTCTGCATGAATCTCTCCTCGCTTTCCATTCTCTGTCAGTTTTCTCACTCCTTTTGGTGCTTGGCTGAGTTCTTCATCTCTTCATTTGATGTTTTAGGGTTTCAGGATTGTTGTATCCTCTGTTCGGCCTAGTTTTTCGGATCTTTGCTGTTGGAGGGACGGCGTGGTGCTTCTGCCTAGAGCGCCATTTTTCCGGAACCTGACCTCTTGAATTTTTAGCAAGGGTTACGATTCCTTCTTGTGCATGCTACAACATGTAAAACCACATGAGTGATCTTTTAACATGGCACTTAACCTTGGGAAGGAAAACTAAATGTTTTGCTTCCAAAGTGTTCTTTTAATTCTAAACTCTAGGTTCTTAGTGCATTTCACTTACTAAAGTGTTCCCTCAATTATTCAAGTACAGAGACTTACAAAAATACACGGTGATGTGCTAGAGCCGGAATGTACTGGCTATTGAAAGCCGACTGTGCCTACCACGCGCATCTTTTCACAACACCATTTCCAGTGACATCGTGTTAGTAGTTTAAAATATGAAACGGTGGGATATTTACATCATGGAAATTAAAACAAAAATGTTATAAATCAAAGCTTTTTGTAGGGGGAGGGAGCCGGTTGTTAAACATTTACTACCACACCAGTGGAAACACATTACTTGATGTTCTCCCTTCTCTCCACTTGCTATACCCAAGCCAACATCTTTCCACTTATTTGTGTTATCTTTCCAAAGTTCCCTCCATTTGCTCATCATTAAGTCTACCAAGCTGCATCACAGTTCTGGAATATTCCATCACCCAACCAAACATCTGCCATAATATAAACAACTCTTAAAACCCTACCTTTATCGTGAAGCTTTCCCATATCCATCAGAGGAGACCTGATGCTTTTGTCTGATCTCTTCCAGGCTGGTTATGAAACTGCCACCGTGGACATGTGGGTAATTGCCCCTATAGGCTCCTAGACCTGGCAATGTAAGGAACAATAGGTGCGTGCCCGCTCTCAGGGAATCACTCTTTTCTACTGATCAGACCCCATGGTCACCTTGCTCTTCCCCTTGATTTGCTTAGATACAAAACAAAGGCATCCACTGTGCCTAATTTCACTGATGGGTCTTTCATGCACCTAATAGGCTATTGATGCAATGTGAGAGAATGTACAAAAACTAAGTGCCCAGATCTAAGAGCCTGAGAATAAACATCCTCTTGTACCTTTTCTCATTCAGTCGTGTTAAAAAGAGTTAAACTTAGGCTGTCCACTACAAGATGATTTTAATACGTGTTATCTCAGTTAAATACAAGCCGAGGATTTCCAGAACCAGTTTAACAATACCACAGGGTATCTCCTGATACCTGATTAAATTTCTCAAAGTAAAATTTTAGTATAATTTAAATAAGAATATACATTGGGAAATGTCTTTAGACTTCTTTAAAATATGCCAAGTAAAAAGCTTTACAGAATTTATCCTAAGAAAATCATCATGCATTTGGACAAAAATTTAGCCTAGCAATTCCACTCCAAGAGAATTAAAAAACATACACTTATGTATAAACTTGTACACAAATGTTTACAGCAGCATTGTTCATAATAGACCATAGGTGGAAACAACCCAAATGTCCATTAACTGATGAATGGATGGACAAATGTGATATTTCCATGTAATGGAATATTATTCAGCCATAAAAAGGAATGAAATATACGCTATAATATGGATGACTCTTGAAAACATTACGCTAAGTGGAAGGAGTCGATCACAAAATAACACATATTACATGATTCCATTTATATGAAATGTCCAGAATAGGCAAATCCATAAAGATAGAAGGCAGATTAGTGGTTGCCAGGGGCCTCGGAGGAAGGATAGAGGGAGTGACTGCTAATGATCTCAGGATTTCTTTTTGGGGTAATGAAAATGTTCTAAAATTAGATAGTGGTGATAGTTGTACAACTCTGTGAATACACTAAAAAACAAAACAAAACAAAACCCACTGAATTGTATACTTTAGGAGGGTGAATTTCATGATATGTGAATTTTATCTCAATAAAGCTATTATTAAAGATAAAAAATCACTGCTATAATAAGCCACTATTACTGCTGAGAATATATTAATTATTGCTGTTGAGTTAATTCCGACTCATAGTGACCTTATAGGACAGATTTGAACTGCCCCATAGGGTTTCCAATGTTGTAATCTTTATGGAAGCAGACTGCCACATCTTTCTCCTGTGGAGTGGTTGGTAGGTTCAAACCACTGACCTTTTGGTTAGCAGGTAAGCACTTAACCACTGGACCACTAGGGCTCCTTGAGGAATATAATAGTATAGAAAAATTTAAAAGTATCCAACGACAAGGATAGATATTCATGTTATATTGTTTAAAAATCATAAAACGATATATATTGAATGATCCCATTTTTTGCTTAAAAAATGTATGCATGCTAAAAGAAACATAACAAAATAATAGCAGTAGTTATCTGTGGTTATCTCTTTTGTTCATATATTTGTCAAACGAAATTTAGAACATGTAACATTCTTGTAGTAAGAAAAAAGTTAAAATTTTTTTTAATGCCATGAGACACTTTTAGGCAGAAACCTTATATTGGAAAGACCAAATGATTTACTTCACACCAGGAAGTTGGGAGACACTGATATAAAAATGTATGTGCTATTAGAATGTAGACATAGAATAGCTCTGTCCAATAGAAATATAATGCAAGCCACATTTGTAATTGTAAATTTCCTAGTTGCCTCATTAAAAAGTGAAAAGAAACAGATAAAAGTAATTTTAATATGTTTAACCAAACATATCCAAAATATTATAATTTCAACATATAATCAATATAAAAATTATAATGATATATTCTTTTTTTTTCATGCTAAGTCTTTGAAATCTGGTGTACATTTTACACTTCAGCACCTCTTAATTCAAACTAACCATATTTTGAGTGTTCAATAGCCACATAGGACTAGTTGCTATATTAGACAGCTATATGAGACAGCACAGGTATAGGGGAACAATTTCAAATATTTTACTTCATGCACAAAAAGTTATAGCATATTCCTAAAAAGAGAAATTTTTACCTACTAAGGACTTGAACTAGAATGCAATGCTAAAACCAAACTAAGCAATGTTCACCTGATGAATGTCATGAACCTCGTTACTATTTTAAGTAATACAAACTGAATGCATATATAAAACCAAACCTGTTGCCGCCAAGGCAATTCGCAGCTTTTAAGCACTGTGCCACCAGGGCTCTGTAACATATATATATATATATATATGTATATATATGTAACGTATATATATATATGTATACCCATTGCTGTCGAGTCAATTCCGACTCATAGTGACCCTAAAGGACAGAGTAGAACTGCCTCATATGGTTTCCAAGGAGTGCCTGGTGGATTCGAATTGCCGACCTTTTGGTTAGCAGTTGTAGCTCTTAACCACTATGCCTTCAGTGTTTCCATATGTATACATATGTATGTATAGGCATATATATATATATATATACACAGACACACACACATACACACACACACACGTCATATAATAGAAAGTTTGAACCTAACCTGTATTTCCCCATAAAACTAATAAAAGTGAATGAATAGAACTTTAAGAAGATCAGGACTCAAAGTGTTAAGATTATGCTGTATAACAAACTCAGGAAAAAAGATGCAGTACGCCATTCAATCACTGTAATAGTTATCACCCTAAAAGTTCAGCACCCATGACTTCAATTCCACCTAGGAGAAGAAGCCAAATAGTCCGATGTCACTGCTGAAAAAATAATTTTCACAGCTGGGCATCTGCAGTCTATTATACCCACTAGAGGTAGAGAAATTTAAAGGCTGGAAACTATTAGTCATCTTTTTGATTATATTAGAAAGTAGAACTTTGTGGTTACATGATCAGTGGATTCAGTTTTGGGTACTCATTGAATTATATACACCACTGTCTTTAACATATACATGTGAACAGTTTTGCATGTGCAACTCAGCGCTCCCCTCTTCCTAATAACTCTTTCTTTACTGATTCCTGGGTACCGCTTTCTCCTGATTCTCCTGCTACCTCAATGTACATGCCTTGTAAGCCTCATTTGCTGTTTTCTCCCCACTGCTCTGGCTTCTAAACTTACAAACACCCTAGAGTTCAGTTCTCAGACCTCTTCTCTATCTACATTTCCATCTTAGATGATCTCAGGCATTCTCTCACCATTCACATGATAGGACAAAACCCCAAACCGGAATTCTGAGCACAGCCTCTCCCCTGAGCTCTGGACTGACCTGACATCTGACTGGATATCTACAAGGAATCTCAATCTCTGTTTCAGCCTCCAACATACCTGCCCACCATCCTGTTCCTCAGACTCAAAACTGGTATCATCCTTGATTTCCCTCTCTCTTACTCCCCACATTTTCCCAGTCCATCAGCAAATCCTGCCAGCTCTAACTTCAAAACATATCCAGAATCCAGCCACTTCTCACCACCTCCACTGCTACTACCACGCACCAACAACCATCCTGTTTCACCAAGATTGTTTCCATAGACTCTAACTAGTCTCTGATTCCTCCTTGGCCCCCTACAGACTTGTTTCCAAGCAGTAGGCAGAATGGTCCTTTTAAATGCAAATTGCTGCCTGTCAGTTTTTCTGCTCGAAGTCCTTTCTTTATTGGTCTCCTACATCATTCAGAGTAAAAATTCCTTAAAATGCTGGACAGATCTGGCTCCAGGTGTAGCTCTGTCGTTATTTCTTTTCACTTTTCACCTGCAGTGTCATCAACTCCCGCCTGGCCCTCCTCCCCACACAGACACATAGACGCACTTGCAGCCTTATTTTCCAACTCAAAGACCCCTCCCATCTCAGGACTCTGCAAATGCTGTTCCCTCAGACCTGAGTACCTTCTTACAGACACCAGCACAGCTGAGTTCTCCACTTCATTCAGGTGTCTGTTCCAGTATCAACTTTTCCGGGATGCCTTCACTGACCACTCTATATAAAATGAAATAATGCTCCTCCCCCCGGCACTTCCTATCTTCATGTCTCTACCAGTTGCCATTGGGTCGATTCCAACTCATAGCGACCCTATAGGACTGAGTAGAACTGCCGCACAGGGTTTCCAAGGCTGTAATTTTTATAGGAGCAGACTGCCACATCTTTCTCCTACTGAGGCGCTAGTGGGTTCGAACCACCAACCTTTTGGTTAGCAGCCAGATGTTTAATCATTGCACCACCAGGGCTCCTTATATCTCTACCCAACAGTATGTATTTATTTGGTTTGGGTTATTACTGCCTAGAACATAATTTCCAGGATGACAGGGGCTTTTTTTGTTCCCTGATGTATCTCCAGCACTTAAAATGGTCCCTGGCATATATTGATTATTCTAAATGTAGCTTTTGAAAAAAATGAAAGAGTGAATGTGTGTTTGCTTAATAATGAAGATCAGTCAGGAAGGGACCTTGATGAACAATGAACTTAGGATCAGCAAGGTTAAAGCTAAAGGGGGCTTGGAGACCATTAGGTCCAACCTATCATTTGCTGATGAGGAAACTGAGGCCTAGAGAAAAACGACTTGCCAAGATTACCCAGTGAATTAGTGGCAGATTTGGAGCAGGAAACCTGAGGTTTATGCTCCAAGGTTCACCTCCCCACAATGATGCTCCTCAACTTTTGTTGTGATGGATTCATCACTTTTTCTTAAGATGATTAGTAGAAAGTTATCTGAATATTAGGTAATAACAATAAAAGTTGTGGGTTTACTGAAGTAGCTCAACTCTCCATTATTTCAAGATTGGCATCAAGGGGAGAAATGACTACTTTCTTCCAAATGTCACACTAGGGCAAACCTTGTGTAAAAATATGAAGTAACAGAACTTCTCTTCATCTCACTCATCTCTGTTTCTCTGCTCTGAGGTAGGCCAGGTAGAGCTTCAGGAGGGGCTGTATCAATCCCCCTGACCCACAGCTAGAGGTTTGAGAAAGAAGACTTATGCACACTCAGAGTCAGATCTAATTATCTTCTTCCTCCTCACTATAGTCTGGCACTTTCTCTTTCTTTCCAGGGACACTTAAGTATAAATAAGCACCTTTGTAAGCTACGAGACATACCACTTGATAAACTTAGTCCCTCACGTGGGAAAACACTTTGAAAAAGTTAGTTTGTTATGAAACCAAGATTGCCACCCTGGCCATTACTACCCTTGTGTGATAAGTTACAGAAACCAGAATTCAAGAGTTAGATGGGCCTTGAATTTATAAGCAAGGCTCTATGTTTTTTTTTTTAATTCAATAAATACGTATGAAATAAATACAGAGTAGAAATAATTATATTAAACAATCCTCAAATACAGACCTCTGCAGAACCAGGACTAACAAAGGTCAATAACCAAAGTTCATGAATTTACACCTAAAAGTAGCATCTGCCCTGATTTTAACATTTTTAGGGTCACAGACTCTTTTGAGAATTTACTGAAGGATTGAACTCTTCCCAGAAGAAAACATACTTTAGAGTACTTCCTGTTCTGAAGTGCTAACTCATTACGTCTATTTCACAGACAGGAAAAGGAAGAAAAGAAAAAAAACAAAGGTCTGGAATCAAAGAAAGTTTCAAATTTAAATGCAGTTATAGAATTACAATGTCATACCTCCCATGCATATTTTTATATGGAGAATAATCACTGTTGTTGTTAGGTGCCCTCCAGTTCATTCCAACTCATAGTGGCCCTGTGTACAAAAGAACTCAACACTGCCCAGTCATGCTCCATCCTCATGATCATTGTTATGTTTGAGCCCATTGTTGTAGCCACTGTGTCAATCCATCTCGTTGCGTGTCTTCCTCTTTTTCGCTGACCTTCTACCAACCGTGATGTCCTTTTCCAGGGACTGATCCCTCCTGATAACACGTCCAAAGTATACGAGATACAGTCTTGCCATCCTTGCTTCTAAGGAGCATTCTCTCTGTACTTCTTCCAAGACTGATTTGTTCGTTCTTTTGGCAGTCCGTGGTATATTCAGTATTCTTTGCCAACACCGTAATTCAAACGCATCAGTTCTTCTTCACGCTTCCTTATTCATTGTTCAGCTTTCGCATGCATATGAGGTAATTAAAAACACGATGGCTTGGATTAGGCGCATCTTAGTCCTTAAAGTGACATCGTTGCTTTTTAACACTTTAAAGAGTAGTCTTTTGCAGCAGATTTGCCCAATAAAATGCGTCCTTTGATTTCTTGACTGCTGCTTCCATGAGCGTTGATTGTGGATCCAAGTAAAATGAAATCCTTGACAACTTCACTATTTTCTCCATTTATCAAGATGTTGGTTATTGGTACAATTGTGAGGATTTTTAAAACATTTTTTTAATGTTCAGGTGTAATCCATACTGAAGGCTGTAGTCTTTGATCTTCATCAGTAACTGCTTCAAGTTGTTTTCACTTTCAGCAAGCAAGGTTGTGTCATCTGTGCATATTGCAGGTCGTTAATAAGTCATCCTCCAATCATGATGCCCCTTTCTTCTTCATACAGTCCAGCTTCTTGGTTTATTTGTTCAGCATACAGATTGAATAACTATGGTGAAAGGATACAACCCTGATACACCTTTCCTGACTTTAAACTATGCATTATCCCCTTATTCTGTTCAAAGCACTGCTTCCTGATCTATGTACAGGTTCCTCACGAGCACAATTAAGTGTTCTGGAATTCCCATTCTTTGCAATGTTATCCATAATTTGTTATGATCCACACAGTTGAATGCCTTTGCATAGTCAATAAAACACAGGTAAACATCTTTCTGGTATTCTCTGCTTTCAGCCAGGATCCATCTGACATCAGCAATGATATCCCTGGTTCCACGTCTTCTGCTGAATCTGGCTTGAATTTCTGGCAGTTGCCTGTTGATGTACTGCTGCAACTGTTTTTGAATGATCTTCAGCAAAATTTTACTTGCGTGTGATATTAATGATATTGTTTAATAATTTCTGCATTTGGTTGGATCACCTTTCTTAGGAATAGGCATAAATATGGATCTCTTCCAGTTGGTAGACCAGGTAGCTGTCTTCCAAATTTCTTGACATAGATGAGTAAGTACTTCCAACTCTGCATCCATTTGTTGAAACATCTCAGTTGATATTCCGTCAATTCCTGGAGCCTTGTTCTTCACCAATGTCTTCAGTGCAGCTTGGACTTCTTCCTTCAGTGCCATTGGTTCTTGATCATATGCTACTTCCTGAAATGACTGACTGTAGACCAGTTTTTTTCTGGTACAGAGATTCTGTGTATTCCTTCCATCTTCCTTTGAGGCTTCCTGCATCGTTCAGTATTTTGCCCATAGAATCCTTCAGTGTTGCAACTCGAGGCTTGAATTTTTTCCTCAGTTCTTTCAGCTTGAGAAATGCCGAGTGTGTTCTTCCTTTTTGGTTTTCTAACTCTAGGTCTTTGCACATGTTATTATAATACTTTACTTTGTCTTCTGGAGCAGCCCTTTGAAATCTTCTATTCAGCTCTTTTACTTCATCATTTCTTCTGTTTGTTTTAGCTACTCGACATTCAAGAGAAACTTTCAGAGTCTCTTCTGACATCCATTTTGGTCTTTTCATTCTTTTCCTGTCTTTTTAACGACCTCTTGCTTTCTTCATGTATGATGTCCTTGATGTCATTCCACAACTCCTCTGGTCATGAGTGTTCAACGCATCAAATCTATTCTTGAGATGGTCTCTAAATTCAGGTGGGATATACTCAAAGTTGTACTTTGACTCTCGGGGACTTGTTTTAATTTTCTTCAGCTTAAACTTGAACTTGCATATGAGCAACTGATGGTCTGTTCTGCAGTTGGCCCCTGGCCTTGTTCTGACTGATGATATTGAGCTGTCCCATTGTCTCTTTCCACAGATGTAGTCGATTTGACTCCTGTGTATTCTATGCTGCAAGGTTCATGTGTATAGTCGCCATTTGTGTTGTTGAAAAAAAGTATTTGCGATGACGAAGTTGTTGGTCTTGCAAAATTCTGTTGTGTAATCTCTGGCATCGTTTCTATCACTAAGGCCATAT
Organism: Trichechus manatus latirostris; assembly: GCF_000243295.1. Taxonomy (NCBI): domain Eukaryota; kingdom Metazoa; phylum Chordata; class Mammalia; order Sirenia; family Trichechidae; genus Trichechus; species Trichechus manatus. Next base: position 5,866,819 of record NW_004444066.1, on the reverse strand, counting down.
TTTCCAACTACCAATCCTTCTTCTTTGTTTCCAACTTTCACATTCCAATCACCAGTAATTATCAATGCAACCTGATTGCATGTTCGATCAATTTCAGACTACAGAAGTTGGTAAAAATCTTCAGTTTCTTCATCTTCGGCCTTAGTGGTTGATGCGTAAATTTGAATAATAGTTGTATTAACTTGTCTTCCTTGTAGGCGTATGGATATTATCCTATCACTGACAGTTTTATACTTCAGGATAGATCTTAAAATTTTTTTTTTTGACAATGAATGCAATGTTATTTCTCTTCAATTTGTCATTCCCACCATAGTAGACCATATGATTGTCCAATTCAAAATGGCCAATACCAGTTGATTTCAGCTCACTAATACCTAGGATATCGATGTTTATGCATCCATTTCATTTTTGATGATTTCCAATTTCCCTAGATTCTTACTTCGTAGATTCCACATTCTGATTATTAATGGGTGTTTGTAGCTGTTTCTTCTCATTTTGAGTTGTGTCACATCAGCAAATGAAGGTCTCGAAAGCTTGACTCCATCCACATCATGAAGGTTGACTCTACTTTGAGGCGACAGCTCTTCCCCAGTCATATTTTAAGTGCCTTCCAACTTGAGGGAATCACCTTCTGGCACTGTATCAGACAATGTTCAGCTGCTATTCATAAGGTTTTTACTGGCTCATTTTTTTCAGAAGTAGATTGCCAGGTCCTTCTTCCTAGTATGTCTTAGTCTAGAAGCTATGCTGAAACCTGTCCACCATAGGTGACCCTGCTGGTATTTGAATACTGGTGGCATAGCTTCCAGTATCACAGCAACATACAACCCCCCACAGTATGACAAACTGACAGACACGTGGGGGAGAATAATCATAACTATCATGTATATAGCGCTTGGAGTCCCTGGGTGACACAAATGGCTGCTAACCAAAAGGTTGGTGGTTTGAGTCCACCTAGAGAAATTTGGTGACACAGTGGTTAAGAGCTTGGCTGCTAACAAAAATGTCAGCAGTTTAAATCCACCTGTAACTTTTTGGAAACCATATGGGCAGTTCTACTCTGTCCTATAGTGTCGCTATGAGTCGGAATTGACTTCACAGCAATGAGTTTGGTGTGTTTTTTTTTAGAGGTACCTCGGAAGAGGGCCTGGTGATCTACTTCTGAAAAATCAGCCACTGAAAACCCTATGAGTACAGTTCTAATCTGACATACACAGGGTTATCATGAGTCAGAATCAACTCTATGGCAATTTTTTTTTTTTTTCAAATATAGCACTTAATAGGTAATGATGTGAGGCCAGATGTGAGTCTCCTGTCTAAGATGAGTCAGTAAAGTGTAATAGGTAAGTAGTTAAAGGTGTGATTTTTGAGAACTAGACTGCTGGAGTTCAAATCTTGGCCCTGATATTTCCAGCAGTATTATCTTGGACAAGTTACTTCCATCACTTTGTGCTTCCATTTCGTTTGCAAGATGAAGATAATAATAGTGTCTACTTTGTAGGGTGGTTTTAAAGACCAAATGAAAAATATGTATAATGAATGAAATACTTAAAACAGTGCATGGCACATAATACACACCCAAAAAATTGCCGGTATTAGGTGTTGGATACTGTCACTAGTATTGTCAATAGTGTTGTTGTCTGCATGGAAGCTGATTTATTCACTTTTCCAGTTCTTATCTTGAATTATTTCGGCAGACTTGCTTTTTTTTTTTTTTTTGCTAACTCAAAGACAATTTCATTATAAGGAAGTATAAAACTGTTCTGTCAGTGGGCTTGTAATGGAGGTATATAGTCGTTCAACATCAAGCACTTACTACATGTCTTCTATTTGCTTAGCAGTAGCCCTTCTGGGGCTAGAGTCCCTGGGTGGTACAAACAGTTAACATGCTTTGCTGCTAACCGAAAGGTTGGCAGTTGGAGTCCATCCAGAAGTACCTTGAAAGAAAGCCTGACAATCTACTTCTGAACAATCAGCTATTGAAAACCCTATGGAGCACAGATCTATTTTGACATACGGGGGTGTCCATGAGTTGGAGTCCACTCAGTGGCAACTGGTTTGGTTAAGGAGCTCACCACTTGATTACCGAGATAACAGCTAACATTTATGTGCAAATAAGAGACTAATTAAGTGTGGACTAGCCACAGTGTAAGAATTTAGAGACATCCCGGGGTGCTGAGAACAGAGAGTAAAATGAAGAATAAAAATGAAGAATAAAACACCTGACCTTAGTCCTTGAAGCATGATCATCTATATAATTGGAGGGGGCTCATCCAAAATAAAAATTTAGGGTCCCTTCTTCTTCAAAAGCTAGTAGAAATTTCTAGATGGCGGCAGTAGAGCATTAAACCAAGCATGAGACCTTTCTAAGCGTGGGGCCTATTGTGACTGCACAGGTTGCAGCCCATGGAGTGGCCTTGCCTCGAAGGATGGGATGACTCAGGGAGGCCATTCCAGCCTTTAGCAAATTGGTGCTTCCTGGCATGTTGATTGTGCCATTTATATACTGTGTCTGTGAGTCTTTTCTGGTACTTTTCCTACTAACTAGCTTTCACTTGTTTTTTTCAATCTCTGCAAATTCTGTGCTTCAAACTCCATTTTGAGTCCGAGCTTAGACGGAACACAAAAAATGAGAAGAGCCCCAGACTTGGAGTTAGACGGGCTAAGGTCAAGTCTGCCTTTCACCAGCTGTGGAATTGTGGGCATGTCTATAAACTTCTCTGAAATTCAGTTTTCTCATATGCAAAATGGGGAAACTGATTTTAAAAGTTCCTCATGGGATTGATGGGAGGATCAAAAGACATCACAAATACAAAACAACCTTGAAATAATAATTCCTTATATTGGCAAAGAGCTATAATTTTCTTGATAAAGCATTCCCTAGCTTCTACAGGCTACAAATAGTGCTTCCTCTGAGTGCTCATTACAGTGTTAACACACACACACACACACCCCACCTCTCCCACCATCACCATTTATTTGGCATATATGAATTTGCCATTTATCCTCTTCACTAAGTCAGTGATCTTCTAAATCACAGATCTAGCCCTGTCACTCTGGTTTTAAACCTTTGTATGGTTCCGTTGCCTAGAGCATAGTTTCCTAAACCAAATGGCATAGAACCAACTGTCACTAGTATTGTCAATAGTGTTGTTGTCTGCATGGAAGCTGATTTATTCACTTTTCCAGTTCTTATCTTGAATTATTTCGGCAGACTTGCTTTTTTTTTTTTTTGCTAACTCAAAGACAATTTCATTATAAGGAAGTATAAAACTGTTCTGTCAGTGGGCTTGTAATGGAGGTATATAGTCGTTCAACATCAAGCACTTACTACATGTCTTCTATTTGCTTAGCAGTAGCCCTTCTGGGGCTAGAGTCCCTGGGTGGTACAAACAGTTAACATGCTTTGCTGCTAACCGAAAGGTTTTCTGGGAAAACAGGAATTGAGTTGGGGGGAAAAAATCATGATCTATCTCTCTTGGAGATTTACAAGGCACATTAAAAAGCACTGAAAAATCTTGCAACAAAGAAGTCATTTAGTTTTCTTTAAAACACAATTTTCCATATTAATCTGATCATATAACATTTTATAGGATACTTATGTTCTGCAGAGAAGGCAAATGCTGGCCTATAGGATGACCTTCAGCATGGCTTATAAAACCTCTATAATCTATTCCCACCCTAGATTTCTAGATCATTTTTTTAATTGTACTTTATATGAAGGTTTACAGAGGAAACTAGTTTCTCATTAAACAATGAATACACATACTGTTTTGTGACATTGGTTGCCAGCCCCATGACATGTCAATACTCTCCCCTTCTTGACCTTGGGTTCCCCATTACCAGTTTTCCTGTCCCCTCCTGCCTTCTTGTCCTTGCCCCTGGGCTACTGTACTCATTTAGTCTCATTTTGTTTTATGGGCCTAGCTAATCTTTGGTTGAAGGGTGAACCTCAGGAGTGACTTCATTACTGACCTAAAAGGGTATCCGGGGGCAATACTCTCAGGGTCTCTCCAGTCTCTGTCAGACCAGTAAGTCTATTTGTGTGTGTGTGTGTCTGTGTGTGTGTGTGTGTGTGTGTGTGAGTTAGAATTTTGTTCTACATTTTTCTCCAGCTTTGTCAGAGACCCTCTATTGTGATCCCTGTCAGAGCATCGGTAGTTGTAGCTGGGCACCACCTAGTTGTGCTGGATTCAGTCTGGTGGAGGCTGTGGTACTTGTGGTCCATTGGTCCTTTAGACTAATCTTTCCCTTGTATCTTTGGTTTTCTTCAATCTCCCTTGCTCCAGATGGGGTGAGACCAGTGGAGTATCTTAGATGGCCACTCACAAGCTTCTAAATCATTTTCTTCATGCCCTTCATAAACCCTGTATTCTAGAACAGTGGGCCTTTTCCAGTTTCTTGAGAACTTTGAGCTCTGCACCTGCTGTGCCCTCTACCAAGAATGTCTTTCCTACTACCCATCTCTCCATTTATTCCCTAGTGATTTGTTATTCATTGTTTAAAGCCCAGCTCAAAGTCCCTGTAAAGTCTTCCCGGACATTCTTGATAACCACTCTCTCTCTTACTTCTAGAAAATGGCTGCTACTATGGAACTTTGTGTCTCATCAGCCATTTGTTGGTTCATTTCAACACTGTGTATATAATAGGTGCTCAGTAAGTAATAGTTGTTTGTTAAATGAAAGACTCCAAAACCAAACCAAACCTATTGCCACTGAGTCAATTCCGACTCATAGCAGCCTTATAGGACAAGGTAGAACTTCCCCTTAGGGTTTCCAAGGCTGCAGATCTTTACAGGAACAGACTGCCACATCTTTCTCCAGCTGAGTGGCTGATGAGTTCAAACCACTGGCACCTCAGTTAGCAACCAAGTGCTTTAACACCAGAACTGGCTTTTCTTTTCTCAGTTTATAAGTAGCTGTTAACTAGCATGCTTAAGGTGAGTAAATTCATTCCTACACATTTAGCAACATTTGTGTATTTCCACTCCCTGCCCCCATAATATGCTTATAGCTTCCCTTGGAATGAATGTTGTCTAAAGAATCCCATCTCTGCCCGGTGCCTGTCTCCACCTCATTAGGCCAATAAGGAGCTGCAAAGTTCATCTCCACCCCAGGAAAAGAAAATAGCTCTAAATCATAGATTCCACAATGTGCACATAATTGGAGGACTTCAAAACCTGTCGTGTCACAGATTAGTCAGTGATTCTTCAATAAGTGATTATTAAAATGGCAAAACAAACAGTCCGAGGAGCCGTTACTGTCTGTCAATTCATTGGGGCTATATAATATTGACTAAGTGGTGGCCTGGCTTAGTTTTCTAATTCTCTCAGGGCTGAGCAAAAGGGAATGGGCTTAAATGAAAGCAGAGTGACTGAGGAGAAACATTAAAGAGAGCTGATTCTAAGGCTTGTGAAGTTACTCAATCTTTGGTGTGTCTACAAAGAAGTGCTCCCCCTCATATTTTTACAAAGAGGGAAGCAAGGCATAATAAAGGCTGTTCACCTTATAATAAAATCAGCTTTCATTTAGTGAGGGCTTGCCAAGTGCCAGGCATTGTGCTCAATTTTTTATGTATACGCTATCTATCTCACCTTCCATGCAGGAGATCCGGGTTCAATTCCTGGTCACTGCACCTCGTGCAGCCACCACCTGTCTGTCAGTGAAGTCTTGCATGTTACTATGATGCTGAACAGGTTTCAGACTAAGATGGAGTAGAAAGAAAGGTCTAACAATCTACCTTTGAAAATCAGCCAATGAAAACCCTATGGATCACAATGGTTCTATCTACAATTGATCATGGGGATGGAGTAGGACCAAGCAGTATTTTGTTCCATTGTGCATGGGCTTGCCATGAGTTGGGGGTCAACTTGACAGCAGCTAACAACAACATCAATCTCTCATGATCTTCCCGTAAAGAAGGTAGTTAGTACCATTTTATCATTGAATCAACTGAGACTGAAAGATGTTAACCATCTTAGAGCAACTAGAATGTGCCAGGTCTAGGGTCTGAACCCAGCTTTATTTGATTCTTAACCAGCTGCTCCATAATAATTTCACTTACATTTTCTCATGGCAGTTTCTGTCCCAGGCCTATCAGAAAGTACATGTTAAATATGTCATAAAAACAAAGGGCTATGAACCAAATACTTCTTAGATAAGAACATCTAAATAGTCACCAGAATGATGTTTCTCTCAGAAAATTTGTTCAGGTTGAAATTCACTGTGCAATGAGAGCTTTTGAAACTATAAAGAAATCCTTGAACTTATTGTTGTTTTAAAAACTTTTAAGTTCATTTCTTTGTTTTTTTGGTGATTCACATCTCTATTACTCAGAATATTACACACCTACACATTAAATAAAATGGAATATTCCAAGATTTAAAGGCATAAGAGGGAGTTGTCAATACCTGAAAGCAGAAAAACTCTTTGGAATTATTGGAGATAGGCGGAGGCTCAAACTGTCAAAGAAGATGGCTTTCCTACTTTAAAACAAAAGTTCCAGGATATAAAAGTAGACCAAGTAAGAAAGGCTGGCTTAGCCTCTTAAAAGGTATTGGTCTATCATTTAAGATAAGCAGGAAAAGAAAATTAAGAGAAAAAGTGAACTGAGCAAAAATTTACCATCTCTTTTCCCCAAGATTTCTTTAAAATGTTAGTAAAGGAGCAAAGCAGATATAACTGACAACAATGAACAGAATGCAAAAAGGGTCATTAAGTGCACTATGGATTTCAGTGCATTTCTGGGGGAAGAAGAGTAGATGGAAGGATGGTGACAGATGAACAATAGAGGGGGCACAGCTAAGGCACCCACCTGCCTTGCAGAAGCTTGGAGAGTGTCTTAGTCATCTAGTGCTGCTATAACAGTAATACCACAAGTGGATGGCTTTAACAAAGAGAAATGTATACTCTCACAGTCTAGGAGGCTAGAGGTCTGAAATTAGGGTGCCAGCTCCAGGGAAAGGCTTTGTCTCTCTGTTGGCTCTGGGTGAAGGTCCTTGTCATCAGTCTTCCCTGGTAGAGGAGCTTCTCAGCACAGGGACCCCAGGTCCAATGCATGCATTGTTCTCCGGGCTCTTGTGTCTTTGTGATATGAGGTCCCCCATCTCTCTGCTTGCTTCTCTCTTTTATGTCTCGAAAGAAATTGGCTTAAGATACAATCTAATCTTGTAGATTGAGTCCTGCCTCATTAACATAACTGCCACTAATCCCATCTCATTAACATCACAGAGGTAGGATTTACAACACATAGGAAAATCATATCAGATGACAAAATGGTAGATAATCACACAACACTGGGAAACGTGGCCTAGCCAAATTAATACACATATTTTGGGGGGACACAAATCAATCCATGACAGAGAGGCTCAGGACTTAGAAACACCAAAAGTGAAGTGATATAAGGCTGAAAAATGGAGAGAAAGTGCTAAAATACAATTTATATAGAGATACATTAACTTACCTGCTTTTCACCTAATTGTTCAACTCCTCAACTCCTCTCCCACTCCACCCTGGGAGGAGACAATGGGAGGTTCTTCCTTTTTTAAAAAAATTAAAATAGTCTGAGGTAGACTAATGTACTAGTGTGGGAGTTGGGTCTCCAGAGAGAAGAGCTCTACATTGTAGCATTTAGGGATTTCAAAAGGCAAGATCAGCTCCCTCCCTGTTCCCTCCACTATGAACCCAGCCAGTTGATAAGTCCTATTCATGTTCATTCAACTGTTCTATTGACTCATTCTTACATATGACTGAGCAACTTAAGATCTAGACAATTGAGTAAAGCCTACAATGTGCGGGGAGGAAAAAGACTAAGATAAACAAACAGAAAAATAGATACTAAAAGAAGCAGATACTTTAAGGGCAAAAATAAATCTTAATTAATGCATGCAAAAATATTTTAAAAGATAATAAGTCTACTAATCAACAATAGGATGCTATGGAAAAGGAACAAGTAGAGAAGAAAAACTCATGGAATTACAAAAAAAAGATGGCAATTAAAAAAAAAATCACTAGAATCTTTAAAGATATAGTCCAGAAAATCTCTTAAAAAGTAAGACCAGTATAGAAATTGTTAAATGGGAACTTACTGCGTAAACTTTCACTAAAAACACAATAAAATATTTATTAAAAAATGTAAGGACAAAAGATAAAGACAGAAAATTTTAGAGATTATAAAATTAAGGGATTATTCTATGAGGCCCAATGCCCAACCAACAGAAACATCAAAAAGAGAAAATTAGGAAATCAGGAGGAAGTTATCAAAGAAATACTCAAATAAATTTCCCCCAATTGAGAAAATGAATCTTCAAGACTGAAAAGGACCTTTCTGGATATTTATACAAATTATTTAAAAAAGACTTACACCTACATAATTATTGTGAATTTTCAGAACACCATGGATAAAGAGGAGATGCTAAAAGTTTCCCAGAAGAAACACAGGTAGTGACTTTTAGACTGTCATTGGGATTTTCTCTCCAGTAACACTGGTCCCCAAAAAACAATGAAGCAACGCCTTCAAACTTCCATGAGAGAATAATTTTTAAACAAAAATTCTATAACCAATCTATCAATTAAGTGTGACAACAGAACAACAAATTTCTAGAGAAAAGGATTGTTTCTTACAATTCTTTCTTAGAAGGTTATTGTTGTTATAGAGTAAGGGAATAAATTAAAAAGGGGAAGATATGGGAATCAGGGTACAGTAAGAAAACAGCGCGACAGTTGTGCAGCAGGTTCAGAGTTCAGTTGAGAACAGGAGACAGAGGTCTCTAGAAGTAGCATCACTGTGAGTAAAAAGAAACTCAAAAGAACAGATGGAAAATGAAATTAGGAAACAAAGGGAGGCCATAAAAAAGAAAAAAACAAACCAAAGCCATTGCCATTGAACTGATTCAATTCATAGTGACCCTGTAGGACAGAGTAGGTCTCCCGCAAAAGGGTCTCCAAGGCTGTAAATCTTTATGGAAGCAGGCTGCCACATCTCTCTTCTGTCTGAGGAGTGGCTAGCGCGTTCCAACCTCTGACCTTTTGGTTAGCAGCTGAGAGCTTTAACTACTGCGCTACCAGGGCTCCTTATAAAACAGAAAGGAGTGCAAGAAAATGAAAAGCAATTAGAAACTCAAAGAAAAAGTTGAGTAAGAAAGGAAGTAAAACTATAATAAACCACTTGGTTCTGCCATAAATATTCATAGGCACAATGAAGCAAGTGCTGTTTATTGAATTTTTCCATTTATAGAATTAATTTATAAATAAGGCATAGAATAATGATGGTTGCATAACAGCTTATAAATTGATCAATCTTCACAAAGTAAAATTAATTCCAACAACATGATCTTGGAGCAGGAAGGTGGAAAATGGTGCAGGGGGACAAGAATGGAAGGGAAGTTTGAGCTACTCACTTCCTCATCTTTCAAACACCAAACCCATTGCTGTTGAGTCAATTTTGACTCATAGAGACCCTGTAGGATAGTGCAGAACTGCCCCGTAGAGTTTCCAAGGAGCGCTGGTGGATTCAAACTGCCAACCTTTTGGTTAGCTGCCGTAGCTGTTAACCATTACACCACCTTACAAAAGGCAAGTAGAAGAAATCAAATGGTGGGGTCTGCTATGAAAATAATCTAGCTATAATATTGTCTTAAATTTGTTTCCTTGTATATTATTTCTTTCCACTAACAACATTATAATCTCTAGAAAAAAAAGAGAATTTGTCTATCTTACTCCTTGATGTATTTTTAGTGTTCACTCTATTTTAGTTGCCCAGTAAATATTTTGATCCTGAAAGGATGAATGATTATTGAAAATCAATAGATTTTTCCTAAACATGATATATCAAGATATAGTGGAGGAGGCAGGGCAAAGATGGCGGACTAGTCAGATGATTCCCGTGGTTTCCCTTACAACAAAGACATGCAAAAACAAGTGAATCGATTATCAACGACAATCTAAGATCCCTGAACATCAAAGGCAAAGTCGAAGAATCAGACTGAGTGGCAGGGGTAGAGAGAGACGGTTCAGAAGCAGTGAGGTGTTGTCAGACCTGACCAGACGGCAACCAGTGCCCTGCAGGCCAGATCTGCTGGCATGTGTGGTGAGGCAGGCAGTGGTGTTCGGGACGTGTTTTCCACGTTCGGAGAGACCGAGCGGTGGAGAATCTGCTCAGGCCTCCAGAACCAGTGAAAAGTGGCGCTAAATCAGCAAAAGATAAGTACATGCGTTGAAACTACCATGTGGATCAAAAAAATCCTGTTTGGGAAGAACCACTCTCTCATTTACCTACTCCCTCCCCGCTCTGCACCGGGTCTGGCCAGCTTCAGCAATTACCTTGTTCCCTGGGCCAGAAGTAGGACCTGTCAGGCACCCTAAGCCATTCTCCTGGCCTTGGAGAGGGAATAAATTAACAAACAGGAAAAAATAATCTGCCAGCTCCCCTAAGCCAGGAACTCAGGGTAGGCACAGCTCCTTTGCCTAGGCATAGGCATAAGGAGTCCACGGACTTTGAAAGTCTTTCGTCCCTGCATAGACCTATGTGGGCCCATTTCAACAGCATAGGCCCTCATTAACATAGTTCAATAGGGTATATACCTAAAGCTTAACTTCATTGTATCAGCTATATGGTGGAGAAGCAGGTTAGTGATATTTGATACTGCTCTGCCTATTAAGCAGGGTCCTCACCTACCCACATCAAGGGCCTGAGGACTGGTGGCTTCACCCACACCACCTAGCCACCTGCAACAGGGGTCCAAGAATAAGTGGTGCCTCCCAGTCCTTACAGCCAACGGCACTGGGTGTCCATATTCCTGCTGCACAACCCACCTACCTATGCACTGTACGAAACAAGAACACGCTTTCCTCCCAGACACTCAGGGGTGGCCATCGGCCCCCTGCCTTGCTCAGCACCTGACCCCCTACTGCAGCCAGATACCTGTGCCTACTCCAAACACCCCTGCCTGTCTGGGACTGTAGGTGAGAGCCTGCAGCACACACTTGGTGACTGACTATCTGCACACCTGAGCTGAATCCATGTAAGAAAAGTAAATGGACTCCTGGGCTCATATACCTAGTAATAGATCTAACCACTTGGTGACAGTACACTAGAGCTTCAAAGGCACCAATAATCAAACTACCTCACACAAGCAGCCTATCAGGGCATATCAAAACAAAACAAAAAAAGAAGCTAGGACACAGTAAGTAAACATAATATAAATAAGTATAATAACTTATTGATAGCTTGGAGAAAACAGTTACTATCAAATCATATAAACAGGCAGACGATGATGGCTTCAGCAAGCTCCCAAAACAAAGAATCAAGAAAAGTTTCCAGAGGACGAGAACTTCTTGGAACTACTGGAGGTAGAATACAAAAAATTAATATACAGCACTCTTCGAGATATCAGGAAGGAGATCATGCAAAATGCATAACAAGCCAAGGAACATACAGACAAAGCAATAGAGGAACTTAAGATTATAGAGGAGCACAATGACAAGTTTAACAGACTGCAAGAATCCATAGAGAGATAGCAAACAGAAATCCAGAAGATTAACGATAAAATTTCAGAATTAGACAACTCAGTAGAAAGTCATAGGAGCAGAATTGAGGCAATGGAAGACAGAATTAGTGAGATTGAAGATAAAGCACTCGACACCAACTTAAATCGAGGAAAAGTCACATAAAAGAATTTTAAAAAATGAAGAAATGCTAAGAATTATGTGGTACTCTATCAAGAGGAATAACATATGAGTGACTGGAGTACCAGAACAGGGAGGGGATAACAGAAAATACAGAGAGAATTGTTGAAGATTGGTTGGCAGAAAACTTCCTTGATATCGTGAAAGATGAAAAGGTATCTATCCAAGATGCTCATCGAACCCCACATAAGGTAGATCCCAAAAGAAAGTCACCATGAGACATACTGTAATCAAACTTGCCAAAACCAAAGATAAAGAGAGAATTTTAACAGCGGCTAGGGAAAAGGAAAAGTCATCTACAAAGGAGGGTCAATAAGACTAAGCTTGGACTACTCGGCAGAAACCATGCAGGCAAGACGGCAATGGGATGATATATATAAAGCCTTGAGGAAAAAAATTGCCAATCAAGAATTATATATCCAGCAAAACTGTCTCTCAAATGTGATGGAGAAATTAGGGCATTTCCAGATAAACAGAAGTTTAGGGAATTTGTAAAAACCAAACCAAAATTATAAGAAGTACTAAAGTGAGTACTCCAGTTAGAAAATCAGTAACATCAGATAACAACCCAAGACTAGAACACTGGACAGAGCAACCAGATATGAACCCAGATAGGGAAGTCACAAAAATAAACAGAAGCTGAAAATAGGGAAAGAGACCTCAGTATGTAAAAGATGACAACATTGAAACAAAAAAGAAGGACTAACAAATGTAGTCATAGATTGTTCATATGGACAAGAAGTCAAGGCGATATAAAAATTAAAAGATTGGTTTAAACTTATAAAAATAGGGGTAAATATTAATGCAACCATGAAGGAAACTAACAATCCTACACATCAAAATAAAAAATGAGAAAAACATAAAGACTGAGCAAATAAAAAATCAACAACAATGAAAATAATGAAAAGAAAATACATTTTAAAAAAAAGACTTGGCACAGAAAATTAAGAGAAACAAAGAAACTGTCAACAACACACACAAAAAAGACATCAAAATGACAGCACTAAACACATACCTATTAATAATTATGGTGAATGTAAATGGACTAAATGCACCAATAAAGAGACAGAGAGTGGCAGAATGAATAAAAAAAATATACGATCCATATATATACTGCCTACAAGAGATGCACCTTAGACTTAAAAACAAACAAACTAAAACTCAAAGGATAGAAAAAAATATATCAAGCAAACAACAATCAAAAAAGAGCAAGAGTGGCAATA
>NW_004444066.1:5851013-5852516 GCF_000243295.1 Trichechus manatus latirostris | reverse complement strand
CAACATATCAAGAAAATAATTCACCATGATCAAATGGCATTCATACGAGGTATGCAGGGATGGTTCACCATTAGAAAAACAATCAATGTAATCCATCAGATAAATAAAACAAAAGACAAGAACCGCATGAAGTTATCAATTGATACAGAAATGGCATTTGACAAAGTCCAACACCCATTCATGATAAAAACTCTCAGCAAAATAGGAATAGAAGGGAAATTCCTCACCATAATTAAGGGCATTTATACAAAGCCAACAGCCAACATCATCCTAAATGGAGAGAGTCTGAAAGCATTCCCCTTGAGAATGGGAACCAGACAAGGATGCCCTTTATCTTATTCAACATTGTGCTGGAGTTCCTAGCCAGAGCAATTAGGCTAGAAAAAGAAATAAAGGGCATCCAGATTGGTAAGGAAGAAGTAAAAGTATCTCTATTTGCAGATGATATGATCTTATACACAGAAAACCCCAAAGAATCCACAAGAAAACTATTGGAACTAATAGAAGATTTCAGCAAATTATCCGGGTACAAGATAAACATAAAAAAATCAGTTGGATTCCTCCACACCAACAAAGAGAACATTGAAGAGGAAATCACCAAATCAATACCATTTACAATAGCCCCCAAGAAGATATAATACTTAGGAATAAAACTAACCAGAGACATAAAAGATCTATACAAAGAAAACTACAAGACACTTACTGCAAGAAACCAAAAGAGACCTATATAAGCGGAAAAACATATCTTGCTGATGGAGAGGAAGACTCAACATTGTGAAAATGTCAATTCTACCCAAAGTGATCTGCAGATACAATGCAATTCTGATCCAAATTCCAACGGCATTTTTTAATGAGCTGGAGAAACAAATCACCAACTTTAAATGGAAAGGGAAGCGGCCCTGGATAAGTAAAGCATTACTGAAGAAGAACAACAAAGTGGGAAGCCTCACACTACCTGATTTTAGAACCTATTTTACCGTCACGGTAGTCAAAACAGCCTGGTACTGGTACAACAACAGACACATAGACCAATGGAACAGAATTGAGAATGAAGACATAAATTCATCCACCTATGAGCAGCTGATATTTGACAAAGGCGCAAAGTCCCTTAACTGGGGAAAAGACAGCCTCTTTAACAAATGATGCTGGCATAACTGGATATCCATCTGCAAAAAACTGAAACAAGACCCATACCTCACATCATGCTCAAAAACTAACTCAAAATGGCTCAAAGACCTAAATCTAAAATCTAAAATGATAAAGATCATGGAAGAAAAAATAGGGACAACGCTATGAGCCCTAATAGATGGTATAAACAGAAGAGAAACTAGATAACTGGGAGCTCTGAAAAATCAAACGCTTATGCTCATCAAAAGACTTCACCAAAAGAGTCAAAAGACAACCTACAGACTGGGAAAAAAATTTTGGCTATGACAAATACGATCAGCGTCTAATCTCTAAAATCTACAAGATACTGTAAAACCTCAACAACAAAAAGACAAA
>NW_004444066.1:5813512-5849352 GCF_000243295.1 Trichechus manatus latirostris | reverse complement strand
GGAATATGCCTGTTATTTAAAGAAATAAAAACAGCCATCAATGAAAGAGTGAAAAGAGTTCAAAGAGTTTGCTTCTAGGTAACAAGACAAGAAATAGAGTTGGAAGCAATAAAGCAATATAAGCCCTTTTTCTCATTTAGATTTTCTACAATGTCTATGTACTACTTTAAAGACAAATAAATCTTTAAAAAGCATTTAAAAAACAAAATGAAAATAATTAGGCTTGAAAGTTTGACCTTTCTATTCTAATTTTGGCTTTCTGCTAAATTTGGTAAAACTATATGGAAGTGACTGAATAACTGAGGAGCCTAAAATGTATTGAGGGATGCTATTCTTTTCCTAGATACTTTACTAGAAACATCTGAACTTTCCTGTAAGAGAAGTGGTATCATTTTTACCATCTCACAGATGAGATTTGCTAATGGGTCGACCCAATGAGTAAATGGCAGAGCCAGAAAATGTACCTGCACCCATCTGCCATTCTTCTTCTAGAATATATCATTGCCTTTGTGAACATACGAAGGCAGACTAGCTTACAGGGTGAAGAATCTGCAGTGTGGAAGCAAGGAGAGCCATCCATTACTGGGCCTTTGGAGGAAGGGGTAGGCTGTTGCCATTTGTAAAAGAACATTGTCACTGTTGCTACCTTGGCAACTTTCAAAGGTTAATATTCCAGCTGACAACATGGATAAATACAGTTGAAGGGATTTTAAAAATTAAGGCACATCCAATTTTGAAATCAAGTTCCCATTAGAGTTTACTGGTTTGTTGGTGCTAATTTAAAATAAGTAAAAATTAATTCAAATTAAAGAACAGTCTTTCGTAACATTTCCATTGCTCTCTTTCTATTTCATCTGATCTCCTGAGTCCTGTTTATGCAGTTATGGAATAAATATTTGTTATATCTGAGGACCTTTGCTAGGTGTTATGTCAGCACTGATGAATGAAATACAAAGTCCCTGTCCTCATGAAGCTTTTAGTTTATGGAGATAATGAACAGGATTTGGTCAGAGAGATCATGCAAGGTGGTGGGAGACTTACTTGGATAGAATGCTTAGGGAAGGGTTTTCCAGGGAGGTAACATTTCAGCTGATTCAAAGGATCCAACTACATATAGGATTGGTGTGAAGGGTGGGATATTACAAGGAAAGGCAATAGAAGTGCTAATACTCCAGGTGGGAAAGAACTTGGAAGTTCAAGGAACTGAAATATTGGGTCTAAGTAAGGGAGAGAGAGGATGGCCCAAATTGTAAAAGTAGTTGGAGTCATAACACATAGAGCCTATAGTTTATTGGAAGAAATTAGAGTAAAATCCAAAGTGTGATGTAAAACTTCTGAAGAACTTAAAGCACAGGAGGGACATGAATTCATGTATGGTTTTATATTTTATTTACTTAGGGACTTTTCCATGTGCCTGCTTCATGGACATCTGAAAATCAACAGACTCAGACATCATGTCCTTCTCCCCAAGAAGCTCCACTTTTATAGATCTCCTCTTTCCTTCCTTCCTTCCTTTCAATTATCTATTGAGCATCAGCTCTTTGTCAAAGTACTTCCTGGGTTCCCATGTTAGTCAAATGGCAAGATATCACTGTCTTTCATTTTTGTATTTTTTCACCCCCACATCCAACCAGGAAGTACATTCTATGAACTTCTTTGTGAAATGTCTTGCAATATTGTCTAATACAGGCTTTCATTACTGCTAATCTAAGACTAACAATAGTGCTACTACTACTAACAACAACCATGTCTACTAGTGCTTCTAATACATATAATGCTTGGTATGGACCAAGTTTTGTTCTATACGTTCTATATAAATGAATATGTTCCATTTTCCTGAGTGGCACAAATGATTATGTGCTGGAACTAGCCAAAAGTTGGCAGTTCTAATCTATCCAGAGGCACCTCAGAAGACAGGCCTGGCAATCTGCTTCTAAAAGGTCATAGCCTTGAAAACCCTATGTAGCAGTTCTACTCTGTTTAACATATGGGGTTGCCATGAGTTGGAATCGACTTAACAGCAACTAAAAACAATAAACAACAATTTCCACAAAAATCGTAAGAGGGATGGCTCCAGATATACTGTGGTATGCTGGTTCTTTATAGTGTTCTTGCTGGTTGCCTTTCCTATACTGTCTTCTCTTTCCAATCTATCCTACACATTTTGTTGCCAGACCAATGATCCCCATACAGTTATGGCTTCTTATTGCTTTCAGAACAACATCCAAATTACCTAAATTGTTCACCAGCCTCTCATGACCTGGCCCTATCCTAGACTTCCCAATTCATAGCCCACTTCTCTATACATGATAGAGTTTTACTACACTGGAATCGATATATTTATAATTATCCAAATGCGGTGATTCTCAAATTGTGGTCTGGGCACCTCTGAGGATACCTGAGATTCTATTAGGCAGTCAACAGATCAAAATCTTTTTATAATAATACTAAAACATTATCTTCCTTTTTTACTGTCATTCTCTCATGAGTGTATGTCGTGGATTGAATTGCATCCCCCCAAAATATCTATCAACTTGGCTGGGTCATGATTCCCAGTATTGTAAAATTGTGTACCATTTTGTAATCTGATGTGATTTCCTTATGTGTTGTAAACTCAATCACTATGATTTAATAAGATGGATTAGTGGCAGTTATACTGATGAGGTATACAAGATTGGATAGTGTCTTCAGCCAATCTCTTTTGAGATATAAAAGAGAGAACTGAGCAGAGACACACGGGAACCTCACACCATCAAGAAAGCAGTGTCGGGAGCAGAGCACGTCCTTTGGACCAGAGGTTCCTGTGCAGAGAAGCTCCCAGACCAAGGGAAGACTGATGACATGGACCTTCCTGCAGAGCTGACAGATAAATCGTTCCCCTGGAGCTGACGCCCTAAGTTTGGGCTTGTAGCCTACTGGACCGTGAGGAAATAAACTTCTCTTTGTTAAAGCCATCCACTTACGGTACTTCTGTTACAGCAGCACTAGATAACTAAGACAGTGTACAATGGAGTTTTCTAGAGGCTACATGATATATGGTATCACAACAGACTGAATGCAGAAGCAGATTTGAGAAACAAAGCAGCTGTCCTGTATTAAGCCAGACATTAAAGAGATTTACAATAAATATAAAGCAGATTTACAAAAAAATAACTCTTCTATTTTTTTCTGTTTTGGAATATACAGTAATTCTTTATAAAGGTATGCTATTGATGTTAACATGTAATGAATGGGTTTAATATTATTTTAAATGAATTAATAAATATTTTTAAATTTTTCTGTTTTAATTTCTAATACAGTAAATATCAACAGATATTACCTAGATGAATGAAAGCTCTTTGGGGCCCTTAATAATTTTTAAGATTATTAAAACATTATTATTCTCAAGCTTTGGTCCCAGGACCCCTTTATAAAGCTTGAGAAACACTGTCTTAATAGTTAAGAGTATATGCTTTAAAATCAGATTGATCTAGAGTTCAAAACCTGCTGCTGCTAATAACCTGCTGACTTCAAGAAAGTTAGAGTTGTATCAAAGTCCTCAGTTTTCTCAATAAATAAATGGAGATAACTATCTACTTTATTGGTTAATAGAAGTAAAATGTTTAAGCCAGAGTTGAAACACAGCACACCAACAATAAATGGTAGATTCTGCCAGTATCATGATCCCCATAATGATCACTATTATTGCCATACTCTAAATATGCCTGGGCTTTCCTGACTCAGAACCATTAGTAATATTCTTGTCTCTGCAAGGACTGTCCTCTCAGATACTTCTTTACCTACTGAAAGCCAAATGACGTAGGAAATTATTTTGTAGAATCACTAGGTTGTTCTCTCTCACTCTTCCTTGGACTTACCATTCAGGCAGTAGAGATAGCTTTCTTTGTACACTCAACTCAGGGAGAAGGCAGAAACAGAAAGACCAAAGTATTTTTCTTTGTTTATGAGCTTCTAACCAGACTTTTATAACTTATAGTAGGAATATTACTTTTGGAACCCATGACTCTTAAATGTAATAGTCTGGTGTCTGAGAGATGTGGGGGAAGGGTAGAGAGAGATTTTTAAAGACCAAAAGCTTGGTTTGAAATACTAAGTGCCAATGACCGGAAGATTGAAAGCTTGGCATTTATTCTGTGAAAAATAAAAAAGAGAAGAATGCAAGTTGACTGCATGAGAACATTATTATTAAAGGAGATCAAAGTTTGACCAAGTGGCATGAAGTAGGAATATCAGAAAGGCAAATCTAGAGATTGATGTCCCCTGAGTCTCTGATAAGGCCTCACTGAGCCAAGTCCTAGGATAGGAAGATGAGTGATAGAGATGACAGATAGGTTGTGGGAAATCCCACAGACAGCAGTGGGAACTTGTGCTCAAGTCCTAGGCTATAATCCAGAGAAATTGTAAGTTTCTTGGACAAACCTCATGTCTAACCAAAGTGGTACCTGAGGATGGTTATAGCAACTCTTCAAGTAGACTGGCTGAGGACATCTGCTCAGAATCCTGCAACATCAGCATACGGTGCAAGAGACTGCTAACATTCTTATGACTCTCTGAGAGAAGAGCAGAAACAGTTGAGAGCATGCTGGTGGACACAAAGGTGCCTGGCGTCAAGATGCTTGCACGGACCTTGAGACCAGAGGCCACTGCAGGACCACATTCAGCAGCAGCAGATTACATTAACATCAGCAGTCAGATTAAAAAAGCCACACCCAAGCCAAGAATAGGAGAAAATACAAACAAAACATTTGTGATAAAGAACTTGTATCTAGACTATCTAAGAAGCTCTTATAACTCAGTAAGACAAACAACCTCTTAAAAATGGGGGGCAAAATATTTGAACAGATGCCTGACCAAAGATGATATATTAATGGCAAATAAGCACATGAAAACATACTCAACATCATTAGTCATCAGAGAAATGCAAATTTAAACCACAAGGAAATGCCATTATACACTTACTAGAATTGCTAAAATTAAAGACTTACAATATTAATTGTTGGTGAGGATGTGGACCAATTGGAACTCTTTTACACTCCTGGTAGAAATGCAAAATATTAGTCACTTTGGAAAATATTTGACTGTTTCTTATAAACACACACCATTCAGCCCACTCCTAGATAGTTACTCGGGAAAAATAAAAACATATATCCGCACAAAATTTTGTATTTGAATATTTATAACAGTTTTATTCATAATACCCCAAAATAGGAAATTTCTATGTCTACCTACTGGTGAATGGTGTCGTACATCCACACAAATAACATATACTACTCAGCAATTAAAACAAAGTTAAGTACCTGGGCGGTACAAACCTTTAACCTGCTCAGCTGCTAACTGAAAAGTTAATGGTTTGAGGGCAACTAGAAGAGCCTCAAAAGAAAGATCTGGAGATCTACTTGTAAAAAATCAGCCATTTAAAACTCTCTGTAGCACAGTTCTACTCTGACACACATGGAGTCATCATGAATTGGAATCAACTTGGCAGTAACTGGTTTAACTACTGATAAAGGCAACGACATATATAAATTTCAGAATTAATGTGCTAAGTGGAAGAAGCCAGAAACATACAACGATGGGCTATTTGATTCCATTTATATGACATTCTAGAAAAGGCAAAACTATAATGACAATTGGCAGGTCTTCAGTAGCCAGTGGTAGGAAGGGACTGATTTCAAAACAGCCGAAGATAACTTTTTGGGGGTGATGGAAATTTTCTCTGTGCTGTCCCAGGTGATAGCCCTAGCCACATGTGGCTACCAAGCACTTGAAATATGACTAGTATGACTGAGTAAGTGGAGTTTTAATTATATGTAGTTAAGTAAAATGTTAATGCAATTAAAAGGAAAACTTTTAAGTAAGTTTGAAACAACTTGGGCATTTGAATCAACTTTTCCAGCTCTAAATTTTATGAAATTCAAATACAAATCAAGTATTTCTGGTGAAAATTTAGCAGCTAAATTGAAATATGCTGTAAGTGTAAAATATAAACTGGATTTCAAAGAAATACTATGAAAAAAGAAGGTACATCATTAATATATTTTTATATTGATTACATGCGGAGTTGATAACATTTGGATATATTAAGTTAAATAAAATGTATTATTAAAAGTAATTCTACTTGTTTCTCTTTACTTTTTTTTTTAATGTGGCCGCCAGAAAATTTTAAGTTCCATATGTGGCTTACAGTGTATTTCAACTAGATAACACTGTTCTAGATCATGACTGTGGTGGTAGTTACAAGACTGTATGCTCTTGTCGAAACTCACTGAATTATACATTTACAACTGGTAAATTTTATAATTTGTAAATTATACCTCATACAGCTGATTTAAAACAAACAAACAAACAAAAAAAGACAATCTATACCAACGGAGAGCCATCAGGAGAGACCAAACAAGATGAGTTACACCTGGTGGATGGGGCAAACTTTGTGATACCTGGAAGGGGGCCTGCAGGGATAAAGGCCAATACCAAAGACTAGAAACGTTAAGGTGCTCCTCAGCTGACCCCGTGAGGATCAACGATGGCACAGGATACCTCTCTGATAGGGAAGGAAGAAAGGAAGGCAGGGTGATTGGGTGGGTATGGAATTGACTGTTTAGATCCTAAATCATCAGCTTAAATTTTGAAAGCAATTGCATTACCATGAATCAACAAGAGTACATTTTCTGCCATCAGCAGAAGTGGAAGTCCAAATCTAGAACAAAGCTGCATTTCTGCACAAGTGAGTTGGTGGACTATTGTGACTGCATATTTTCAGCCATCTACATGCCCTTTCCTGGAGGTCCAGTTCAAATGGCACTTTCTCCCAGAGCTTCTCCAGGACCCTGGTCAAGATGAATGTTTCCCTTATTAGGGTTCTCAAAGTCTGCTTACATTCTTATCACAGAAATTTTCATGTAGCAGGTAGTCAAAGAATGTTTGTTGGTTACTGTCATCACAGAAGGGCCAAGCCTACAGCAGCATCTATATCTGTCTGATCTTCACAAAGCTGGAGAAGGTGCTAAAGACAAGGTGAGTGTGAGCATTCCTCCAGAGGTCACTCCACACTTGGGCTGGAGTGTGGAAAGTATCAGGCTTCACAGATGCCTAGTTCGTTTATTTGGGAGAGCCTCTTTCTCCCTTCCCTATCTAAATGCTGTTTGTTGGCCAAGGCTCAGCTCGGTTCCCACCTTCTCCCATACCGCTCCCATCCTCTACCCCTTTGAAGCCCTGTACTACCATATTACTTCGCAATTGCGAGCTATTCATTGTTGTTTCATATGTGCTTATCCTGTCTCGCCCTCCTGATTGTGAGGTTCTGGGGGGCATGTCTTTCAGTCCCATAGTGGGTGAACACTTTGTGTTAGGCACTCAGACCGGCTGATCAAGTGTTAGCAGTATTTAATTCCTGGGAGGAGGGCATGGTTTTCTTCCTTATTATAAATACGACCACAGAGAAAACATGTCAAGCAGAAAAACAGCAGCAGGCACCATTTACTGAAAATGCCCCCAGCCAAGTTCTTTATAATCATTCTCACACTCATCCCCCAAAACAAACGGTATGATCCCTAAAACCAAGGTTCCCAAATCTGTCCGAGGTACCTTAGAGTGCTGCAGCAAACTCATGGGGTGCACCAGGAGATTTTAAATTTTTGAGGGACAGGTGTGTCAGACACCATCCAAACTATCAGCCTAAGACAGATCACAGTTTCAACATTAGCTTGTGCTACATTCCTTTTGACGACGGCCGACCTTTGCAAAGCTTGGTTTTCAGCAGTGGCTGTGATTAAAAGCAAGTGTGGCACAAAAATCAATTTGCAACAGGAAATAAAGCAGTGGTGTCCAATTTGATGTGAAGTTTCAAGAAACTGTGCAGTGTTCAACAGGTGTGCACATCCCATTAGTAAATAATTGTGGTTACTTAAAAATGAAAGAAAAATATATACTTTCTCTCTCCCTCTCTCTCTTTCTCTCTCTCTATATATCCTTTTTCAAATGGTTACTATATTGTTCGGGCATGTAGTCAGTTGTTTGGACCTAGCTACTTAATAAAGAAACTGTTAGATGCGCTCTACTGCTAATCTAAAGGTTGGTGGTTCAAACCCATCCAGAGGCACTGCTAAAGAAAGGCCTGGCAACCTGCTTCCGTAAAGATTACAGCCAGGAAAGCCCTATGGAGCAGTTGTACTCATTAACACATGGGTTGCCAAGAGCTGTAGTTGACTCTCCAGCAACCACCACCAACAACGGATATTTCTTTTGATAGAGGGGCTCTGTGAGAAAATTACTGAGAACTAAGGGGCCCAGGAATTGAGAAAGTTTAGACACTCTGACCCACAAGGTTCATGTTATTGTTTCCAATTTATAGCTGAAGAAGCTGATAACTTAAGAGTGTTAACCCAGGGGCACACACTAGTAAGTGTCAGACCTAGAATACAATTCCAGGATCCCCTCAATATAAAACCCATGCTCTTAACCTTCTGGGTTTACTTAACGATTCTCAGATCAGCTCCTGGAGGCAGTAACCAAAGAGAAAGCAGATGGTCCATAGACAAGTTATAGTGGGAGAGGAGTCCCCTGGGGTTAAGAGAGGGCAGGGAGAGATCGTAGGAAGAAACAGGGTCAGCGACCAGGGTCGGCTGTTCGTAACCACCAACTATTCCCACAATCGGAATTTACACTGAGAGATTAAGTGATTTACTCGGGGTCCCATAAGGAGCTCATCCATCTTCCTACACTATGACAGCCCCCACATTAAAACCACAAGTAAGAAAGGGAAACTTAGTATCAAAAATAGAGTAGTTTTTCAAATCAGTTATATTAGCTTCTGGGGTGTTCCTGGATTTTTATGCCAACCTCAACGCACTTCAAAGAAAGACAATGTGACCCTTTTCTTGTCCTGATGATCTGGGAATCTTTTCCTCACCATCTCAGCATTATGCACATATTACTATCCTCTTAAGAGGTCAGTAAAACCCTTCATTTCAAAATCTGATTTATTTGTATCCAAAATCTTCCAGTTAGTTATGCAATCTGCATAACACCCCCGCAGGAAATATTTTTAACCAGGCTTTCCAAATATAGAAGGAGGTCTCCCTAACAATGGAAAGCATTAACTGTCCTAAACAGGAACCCATTTGCAGATTAAATTTGCCAAAAAGGTCAGCTTGCAGCTGCCACTGTGTTGCAAACACCACGTATCTTCCGTGTCACATATTGTGACATATCTTGAGAAGAGTCAGGGTCTTTTCCAGTCTGCTGATTCTCTGTTTCAATTAGAATAGATTTAAGAGTCCCCAGGCTCTGGTTTCTAGGTGGCCTTGCACATTATTATTAATAATTCAATCATACCTGTGCTGATAAGATTACATTTCTACCAGCCCACCAAAAAAAAAAAAAAAAAGCCCAAACAGATTAAGGACTACCTCCTGGCTAATTTCTTTGGCAGTTTCATATCTGATTGACATCCATTTATTTAACTGCAGCTGGAAGATTTAAATTTAATTTTGTTAACTTAAAATTAATGGGAAAAAAACCTGTTTGCTTTTTAAATGTCTGACTCAGTCTTTCTTATCTCCTGAATAATGTTGAGACATTCCATTCCATGGGATAAATCCTATAATTTATCAGTTTTCATTCTCTGAATTCATTTCAGCTGATCCAGCTATTTACAATTTGAAGTCTAATATTTCATGGCAAATAATTTAATTTTTATGGGAGCGTAACAATGAAGAGGGCAAAAGGGTATTCATTTGGAATTTCAGAAAATTTTAAAGACAGAAAAAAATCTTAAAGAGTTGTACAGCCCTTGGTTCAAAACCGAGTTTGATCCTTTATGAGCTATGATGCCCAGGACAAGCTACTTAACCTATAGCTGAGACAAGAGTGAGGCAAGTAAGATGCCTCGGGTGCAAGACTTAAGGAAGGAGGCACTCACTCTCAGACTTGTACAAGAGCAGGATTGGCATTTGCAGGACCCTGAAAGTGAGTACCTCCTTCCTTAAATTTTGTGCCCTGGGTGCTTAGCTTGCTTGCTTTACCCTAGTCCTGGCCCTGATCCCTGAGCATCAGTTGCCTCATCTGTAAAAGGGTGCTGATAATAGTGACCTTCCTCCTGGTGGTATAGTGAGGATGATAAAATCATTTACTATGTGCACGTTGCCTGGCACATAGTAAGCACTCAATAAATGTTCAATGATGTTATTGTTAATAATGTATTATATTGTATTATATAATTTAATCACGTTGCCCCTAGCCTTTAAGTGGCTTCTCATGTTGTTTTAGAATAAAGTATGAAATCATTAACACGTCCTCAATGTCAGCATGGTTTGGTCATTGCTTACCTCTCCAACAATATCTCTTAATGTTCTTCCTGAAAATCTTTGTGCTCTGATCACACTGGTCTTCTTTTGTGCTCTTGTACCATGCTCCAGATCCCTCTGCCTGCCACAGGGCCTTTTTATAGGCCGTTCCTGTCTAAAGTGTGTTGCTATCCCTTTTCACATAGTTAACTGCTTTATCCTTCATATCATACTCCAAACATCATGTCCTTAGAGACTAGATCATATCTGTCTGTTCGGCATTTTCATGGCTTTTAAAATAAATCACAGTTCTGACTTGTGCATTTATTTGTCTGGTTATTTGACAACTGTCTGTCTCTCCCACTAGATGTTAAGCTCCAAGAGAGCAAGGGCCCTTTCTGTTTTGCACGGAAATTTATCCTCAAGATGGTACTGTGGAATCAGTGGATACGCTATAAATAATTATTTAATGGGTAACATAAAAGTAATATTGCCACTGCCCCATCCTTGATAGGGCTAGCCCCATTCAGGGATAAGATGTGCACAATCTCATTTCCCAGTCCATTTCATTTTATATTAATAGCGCTTATGGCTTATTTGCTCTCAATGTGACCCCAAATGCCTCCTTCCTGTACATGGCCACACTTAGGTCCAATTTCCTCTGATGGGGAGTCACCTTCTTTGCATATTTATTATTCACAAATATTTGTTGAGCACCTAGAATGGACAGCACACTAAGTTTGACTAGATATATAAAAATGAATAAAAGTGTGGTCTCTGCACTCAGGGTCCTTTCAGCATAGTTGGTGGAGGGAGTGGTGAATCACAGGCACAAAGCTCTAATTTAAGAAAGCATATGGTAGGTTTCCTAAGAGAGGCACTGGATACCCTAGGGAGAATGATCCTGTCATCTGAGGAGTCAGTGATCACTTCCTGAATGAAGTGACTTTTTGAGCTGAGACCTGAAGAATAAGTAGGAGTTATACACGCAAAGAGTGGCAGGAAAGGGAGGGAACCAATATTCCCAAATGGACAGCAAAGATGGAGGAACGCCAGTGAGATATTATGCACATTTGCAAAGAGTTGACGAAGTCTACAGTCTCTTTTGTTCTTTCATTTGTTCATTTATTCATTCATTCATACATTAGTTTGTTCATTCTTTCACTCTACAGCAAACACTTGGTAAGTATCACCAATGTGCCAGGCACTGTCTTGGTACAGAAATATAGCAGGACATAAGACAGCCAAGTCCCTTGCCCTTTTGGAGACTATATACTGGTATGTTCATCTGCTATCCACATCCAAGAAACCCTCAGGAGCATGCAGTAAATGTTGCTAAATATACCATCTGCTCGGCCCTGTAGGCAGATACCTGCTTAATGCTTCATTTCAGGCCATTCTTGGAATGCAGTTGTCTTTTGGAGACCCTGTCTGCTCATGAAGGTAAGATGCTTTTAAGGCAAGACTGAGTTTATATTTGACTGAAAAAGTCTTTGCTGTGATTTTAGCAGCATAGAGTCAAATGCTTAAGAAAAATGCTACATAAATGTTTTTGTTATCATTACTATTATTAACAATTTAGGATGATGAGAGCAGGCAGAGGGGAAGGATTAGTACTTTGGAAAAGGTATTCTTCACATGCATCTGTCTAGTAGAAGGGCCCCCTGTTTTAGAAAAAGGGAGGAATCCCTGGGATTTTTTATCTTCCATTGCATTGACTGGTCATGTAAGCTTAAAGTTCCACACTAGCCCTATACTCATGCCAGAAGCATCCAAGGAAGTTCTTTGCTTAGCAACAGTGGAAAGAAAAAGACCAATACATATACATCCTGGAAGACTAAAACTCTCTTTGCACATAAACTAATGCAAACCAAACCCGTTGCCAGCAAGTCGATTCCGACTCATAGTGACCCTACAGGACAGAGTAGAACTGCCCCCATAGAGTTTCCAAGGAGTGCCTGGTGGATTCGAACTGCCGACCTTTTGGTTAGCAGCCATAGCGCTTAACCACTACACCACCAGGGTTTCCTCTTTGCACATAGGCTTCTTTATATTTTTATTTCCTGGTTTTCAATGATTTTTATAAAACCTGGCACATTAAAACAACTCCCTCAGTCTCCGCATCTCCCATTTACCTTTAACTGAAGCCCTGATGTGGTCCTTAACTTACATGATTATCTCTATTCTGAAAAAGATGAAATTGAATTGAGGCCTGGAGAATTTGAGAAACTTGGCCATAATTTCAAACAAATGTAATAAATACATTTCAGTTACTGCTCAGTAATTTAATCTCAAAGACTAAAGGCTAAACTCTTACATCCTTTAATGAATTAAACTGTAAGAAGAGATCCTTAAAAGCAACGGGAGTATTTGCTTCTTGTTAAACCTCTTGTGTTCTGCTAAAGTGGAACTAGTTCAGTGCTCTCTATTTTCCATTTATGAGGTCTTTGGGAGGATTTTCAGTTGTCGCTAACCCAACTCCAAATCTATGGGTTATAAACAACCAGCAGAGGAAATGACATATGGTGGACAGCAGGTGGCTTGGAGAGATGATATTAACTATGTATATATGAAATCACAACAAGGATAAATATTTAATTTCCAATGTTTGAAAGAGAAAAGGTTGCTTTGAAAGTGGACTTAAATGCATATGTAAATTAATTATAATTCATGACATTCCTTGCACAAATCATTATTTCAGAAAATGATGCAATCATCTAAAACCAATATTGACATTTTGAAAGTTACAATACTTTTAAAGATTTACTGCCATGTATTTTCTTTTGCCTAAAGAGGGCCTTCTATCATAAGCAAGGTCAAATGAAAAATAGAGGCCACATGGTTTCTATCTCTCAAGCTTGTGTAACTTGGGCTCAGAAGAGACCATCCGTGAGGTCCTTTGGGAAACAGTGGGTAAGGGTGGCTGCAGTTTACACAGCTGTCCCACTGGACTGCATCCTGGTACCTCATTACAACCTGTATAAAGGTCATATCCAAAAGTTAATGATCTGTATGTTTTCCTGGGCACCATTTCTCATCCCTGGTGATCTCCACCTTTAGGATGGGTTTACAACTATCTCCAAATTTTATCTTCTGGCACAATCCACCAAACAAAATGCTCCAAATCTAGAAACAAATTAGGCATCCAAATGGGGCAATTCAACTGTTGTTATTGAAAGGAAATTTTGTTGGCTAGGTTGGCCCTAAATTTGAAAATGAAACATCAGTGAATGGGGACAAAGAATAAAGGTTGACTGCTGAGAAATAAGTATTAGAAGATTGAGTTTTATGAATAAAGCCATTTTCTTTGGCCACTTGATGATGTAGGAGGCAGATCTGATAGCCCAAATGGGTGTTCTAAAGACACCTAGTGGGAACAGGCACATATAACTTTGTATATCTGATGTGGTGAAATTGTGCACTACAGCTAGTAAGTACAAGTAAATTCATGCATACCTTGCTTATTGGATAATCCATCCCTTTACAGAGGGACTTAGTACCCTCTCCTGTGCATGGTCACCAACTAGGAAGCTCCATTTGAGCCTCAGGGTCCAGGGCTCTTACTGGCCTCACCACGTGGCCATGATAGATTACATCATGCCTCATAACGCTTAGTCAGCATTGGGCCCCCAGGTGGTCCCTCTTGGTCGGGTCAGCCCCACTCATTAGCCTCAGGTGTTGGTCCGGTTGGACAGAATGACAACAAAGGCCAGATTGCTTTTTGCAAGGAGATTCCACACCTCACAGCCATGTAGACAGAGAAAAGCATTTTTTTTTTAAATGTGAATCAGATTATGGCATTCTTCTACTTAAAATCCTTCAATGCCTTCCCCTTCTCCTTGCACTAGGAATAAAATCCAAATTGCTCACCTTGACATTCAACTGAAAACGTTCTTCCTGTGCCTTCTGTATGCCTAGCTCTCTCATTCAGATATCACTTCCCCTCCCACTTAGTCAATATAAACAAGTTAATCATTCCACCTCCTCCCACACACATGACACCCACTTACCCAACCCCACACATGTACACGCACATGTCTATGTACATATACCCCCATTACTATTTATTCATATCAATTACTACAATGCCAAATGTTAGCATCCTGGGCATTAAGGCTCTTCCATGAAGCTGTTCCTATACCCTGAGTTTAGCTGTCATGTCCAGGTATAGACTTAGAAGAGGAATTTGCTGTAATCATTACACTTCCTTAGTGACTCACTCATGGATTCACTGTCTTTTGTTTGGTATTATTTATTTTGGTCACTATATTATACTATATTCTGAGTTATTATAGCAAAAATCAGCTGCCATTGGAAACTTCCCTACTGCCGAAATTTCTGTGCTTGTCTCCTCCGTTATAAAACTAAAATCATTAAAAAGAAACAAAGGAAACCTCCATCTTAACACTGTTAGCACATCTCTCTCTTTGCATCCGTTTTTGCAGTTAAACACTTTTAAGAAAATTTACTACTTCACTTCTGCGAATGTCTTTTGTCATTCCAGGGATAGTGGAGAGGTCCTACTCTCAAAAATCTGGACTCGTAAGGATGATGATTTCCACTTTGGGGCCAGCTAGGTTTCTCACTGAAGTAAAAGCATTAGTATAATATCTCTAAAGGAATTCAACAATTATATTCACTTTGAAGTGATATGTACAGCATCTGACCCACAGTTGGTACTCAAACGTCTGTTATCACATAGCACACTATCCAAGACAAAAAATGTAAAGGGTTAATGTTTTTAAAAAGACATCTAAATTATTCAAAATCTGTCACAAAAGAATAAAAAAGGAAATACTAAGCAGATGTTATCTCCTTTTCTTTTTTGACTACTCTAGAACATTCTGCCTCTTAGAGGTTATAGTTTAGGCATATCATATCATCACAAATATAGTTAATCAAATTATTTCAAGTATGCACATATTGGCAGAGAGTAAGACAGAAAGAAATAAAGCAAGTGATTACCCTCGTTCTTCTTTATCTGTGTTGGTTACTGTCGTACCCTATAGCCAAACCTAATACCTGGCATATAGCTGGCATTCAGAGGTATGGAATAAATGAATGAATGCATGCAGCTAGTATATGACAGAGCTAGTATATTAGGCCAGAATTGTCTGATTATAAGCCTATGTCCAACAGCTAAATTATATTGACTTCTCTCACTCATTTGAAAAACTGTGGTGTTTTCCAGTGACACTCTTTGACCCTTGCTATATGTTATTCTGGACTGTTATTATCTGTGTTTATGTTCTCCCACCATGAGCCTGTAGGTGCCTCAGGGCAGGGTCATTCCGTGTACAGCATTGTGTACAAGTGCCCTGCACATTGGTATCTACCAAGTATTCTTTGTGCAATTAAGAAATTCGTTTTACAGATAAGAATTCTCATTTATAGACAGGTTCAATATTATGCCCAAGGACACACAATTAATGGCAGAGCTGGTTCCAGAACCTAACCAACTTGGTCCCTTCACTTTCTTTTGTCAAGATCGTGGGTTACAAATAAATAAACAACCTGTCTCTCTCTTCTCTGTGTTATTTCTGATGCCACAATGGATGCCAAAATCAACTGTTTCAATCCTTTAGCCCAAATTTACTTCATGACCTAGATGTAGCAAGGTCAGAGGGGAAGGAAAGTGAACAGTCTAATGAGCTTAGAAATGCGAAGTTCTGCTTTCCTCACCTTTGACTGAGCCCTGTCATCATATTTGCTACCAAACGATGCAAGGTATTTATTTAATAATAAAGTGCCAAGAAACTTGATATACTTCCCCCCAGCCAAAACAAAGCTTATTCATCTCAAACACAGGCATATGCATGTCATTTTGCAACCTACTTTTGCTTTTCACAGGCATTCTCACAAACTTTGTGCATTAGGGCTCCCCTCTACCCTTTCTTGAAAACATATAATCTGGTCCACCTGCATTTTTGTATGTTTAGGCTCTAGCAAAGAATCCATTATGAAAATGACAGAACTGTCAGAAAGCATTACGACTTCACTATTTAACAAGCATGTGAATTCACTGAGGAGGTAGCAAGGCAGAGGAGCAGAAAAACAGGAGGAAGAATATACCTGAAAGAAATTCACTTTGGGCTTCACACCCTCCTTCTGCATGTTGCTGAGAATGGTTTTACCAGCCTTCCAGAATGTGTACTTTTGCTTCATTACAAACTACCTTAAGTCTCTTTCTGTAGTCCAGGGCAGGATTTTTGCCTTCTAACTAAAGTTTGTTAAACTAAGAGTAATGATGAAGTAGATGATGATGATGATGATGATGGCAGCACCTATCAACTATTGAGAGGTGACTAGGTACTATCATATGCTAAGCCTTTGTAATGCATAATTTTATTCAATCCTCACAACTTCTCCACATGTTACTCCCCTCTTTAAAATCCTTTAAGACTCCCCATAACCTTTAGGATAAAGTCCAACCATAAGACATAACCATAAGACATAAACTATGTCTCAACATAGTTTATGAGACTCTCTAAGACTCCGATGATCTTTGCCTCTCTGTCAACCTCAACTTATCCCTCTCTTGAATGTTACCATCCATATCAAAAAATTAAAAAAAAAATTTTTATTGTACTTTAGATGAAGGTTTACAGAGCAAACTAGTTTCTCATTAAACAATTAATGCACATATTGTTTTATAACATTGGTTGCCAACCCCACGACATGTCAACACTCTCCCTTCTCAAACTTGGGTTCCCCATTACCAGCTTTCCTGTCCCCTCCTGCCTTCTTGTCCTTGCCCCTGGGCTGGTGTGCCCATTTAGTCTCACTTTGTTTCATGGGCCTGTCTAATCTTTGGCTGAATGGTGAGCCTCAGGAGTGACTTCATTACTGAGCTATAAGGATGTCCGGGGGCCATACTCTCAGGGTTTCTCCTGTCTCTGTCAGACCAGTAAATCTGGTCTTTTTTTTTTCTTAGTGAGTTAGAATTTTGTTCTACATTTTTTTCCAGCTCTGTCCGAGACCCTCTATTGTGATCCCTATCAGAGCAGTCAGCATTGGTAGCCGAGCACCATCTAGTTGTGCTGGACTCAGTCTGGTGAAGGCCGTGGTAGCTGTGGTCCATTAGTCCTTTGGACTAATCTGTCCCTTGCGTCTTTGGTTTTCTTCATTCTCCCTTGCTCGATATGGGGTGGGACCAGTAGAGTATCTTAGATGGCCATTCACAAGCTTTGAAGACCCCAGACACTACTCACCAAAGTAAAATGTGGAACATTTTCTTTATAAACTATGTTATGGCAATCGAGCTAGATGTTCCTGGAGACCATGGTCCCCAGAGGCCTCAGCCCAGTAATTTGGTCCCTCAGGGAGTTTGGATGTGTCTATGGAGCTTCCATGATTTTGCCTGGGACAAGTTGTTCTGGCTTCCCCAGTACTGTGTATGAGAGGTAACTATGTACTATCATTATGCTAAGCCTTTGTAATAATACATTATTTTATTCAATCCTCACAACTTCTCCACATGTTAATCCCCTATTTAAAATTCTTTAAGACTCCTCATAACCTTTAGGATAAAGTCTATGTCTTAACATAGCTTATGAGGCTCTCTAAGACTTCGGTGATCTTTGCCCCTCTATTAACCTCAACTTATCCACTCTGCCCCTCTCTTGAATGGTACCATCCATATCCAATAATTTTTGTGATTCTAATGTTTTGTGCTCTCTCTTACCTATGGGTCTCTAAATATGCTCTCTGAGCTTGTATTCACATTTCTTCCATTATTCACCTGGCTAAATCTTACCTTCCTTCAAGTCTGTAATATCTTTTTCTTGGGGAGGCCATCGTTAACTCCCCCTAAACTAGGTAGAGTCCTCCTGATGTTTGCTTTCGTGGTTCACTCTACTTCCTCTTTTGTAACTAATAAGACTTGTAGTGACTAGTTAAATACAATCCCTTCCTGTTAGAAGTAACCCCTTCAAAGATGGGCACCATGCCTTCTTATTCATGGTTGTTTCCCTAGCATCTGGCTGAGTGCCTGACATATGGTTAAAAAAAAACTAAAACCAAACCAGTTGCTGTCAAGTTGATTCCAACTCATGGCAACCCCACGTGTTACTGAGCAGAACTATACTCCTTAGTGTTTTCAATGGCTGTGACCTTTTGGAAGCAGATCACCAGGACTTTCTTCTGAGGCACTTCTGGTTGGATTCGAACTGCTAACCTTTTGATTAGTAGCCAAGTACGCTTAACCACTTGTGCCACCCAGGGACTCCTCACGTGGGTAGGCCCTGAATAAATGAATGGAAATGAATTATATATATATATATATATATATATATATATAATTGATACTGTGTATATATACACACACATCCCACATTTGTACGCAAATAATGTGCGCCTTCTACGTTTGTTTGCCAACCACTCCCTCCCCCTTTCACAAGCACTGCTATGCCAATTTTTTTTACATGTTGCTGTAAAAAAATTAGCATACAGCACTGACGAAAGTATCTCTGCGGGGGGAGCCATTGGCAGACAAATGTAGAAGGCATGTGTTATTTGTGTAAAAATACAGTGTGTACATATATATATGATATTCCCATTTTACAGATAAGGAAACAGGTTGTTGTTGTTAGCTGCCATCAAGTCGGCCCCAACTCATGGTGACCCCCCCACACAACTGAATGAAATGCTGCCTGATCCTGTGTCATCCCGATGGCTGTGCATGAGGTGCATTGGCCTGGAAACAAACCCAGGCCTCCTGCATGAAACGCTATGATTCTACCGCCAAACCACCAACGTCCACCTGAGGAAACAGGTTATGCAGGACACACAGCCAATTGTAAAGCCAAGCTTTGAACCCAAGACTGATTCCCAAACTCACACTCCTAAACACTCTACAGCATTGCCTTCTCAAAATTTCCTTCAGCTATTATAGGAAAAATAAAGACAATTACTACAGAATATCTGGGAAAAAATGGATTCAGATAGGCAGTCTTTCTCCCATCTGATTTCAGAGCAACATGAAGAAACAGGGTGATTTTGTATCTGTTGGCACTCTGGGCATGATTGTGTACCTTCCCTAAACGTGGCTTCTGGCCCTCAGCTGTAGGCAGTAGGGCATAACAGGAACCCTACAGTTACAACTTTTAGTCCCCCTCACTGATTTACATGGAAAAAGAGTTTCTCACATTCTGAGAGAGGTTGCCCAGGCAACAAGGACAGAGCCAGAGCAACAGACCAGCCAGCTGAGACATGCTGCAGCATCCACACTCTCGCATACCCGTGCCTACTTCTGAAATCTGTGGGGCAGCCACCGACTGTGTGCATATATGTACACCCTTCAGTGGGGTGTCACTGAAAGACTTACCATCCCAACTGTCTTAGTCATCTAGTGCTGCTCTAACAGAAATACCACAGGTGGATGGCTTTAACAAAGAGAAATTTATTTTTTCAGAGTAAAGTAGGCTAAAAGTCCAAATTCAGGGCATCAGCTCCAGGGGAAGCCTTTCTCTTTCTGTTGGCCCTATCATCAATGTTCCTCCGGACTAGGAGCTTTTCCACGCAGGGACCCTGGGTCCAAAGGACAGGCTCTGCTCGTGGCACTGCTTTCTTGGTGGTTATGAGGTCCCCGATTCTCCACTTGCTTCCCTTTCCTTTTATCTCTCACAAGAGATAAAACGTGGTGCAGGCCACACCCCAGGCAAACTCCCTTTACATCGGATCAGGGATGTGACCTGGGTTAGGGTGGTGTTACAATCCCACCCTAATCCTCTTTAATGTAAAATTATAATCACAAAATGGAGGACAACCGCACAACACTGGGAATCATGGCCTAGCAAAATTGATAACACACATTTTTGGGGGGACACAATTCAATCCATGATACCAACTGACAGTTTGTGAAGACATCCCCATAAACAGTAAAACAATATCTTGAAGTCCTTTCTATGTGGTCAGGTGATACAGCTAATGTTTAATCTGTAGACCATGCCAGAACAGCAACCACAAGGTGAAAAGCTCAGTAGTCCCAACGTTGTGGCTTTTAATAAGAAAAAAAGTTGTACACTGGATTAAACATTGTTTTTCAAAATTGAGTTAGACCAGTTTGTAAATAACAGCAGCCTGTTATTTACAATCTAACACTTAATAGCTGCGTGACATTTGATAAGTTACTTAACATGGAATCATGAATTTTCTCATCTATAATAAAATGGGTTATAAATATAATTCACCAAAGGGGTTTTTGTAAGGAGTAAGAGGGAAAATGCATGTCAAGTGCTTAGCATAACGTGTGGCACATACTCAGCACTTAAATGAAAGTTGTTATAATTATTAGTGGGAGCAGTGGTGGTTCATTGGTAGAATTCTTGCCTCCCATGTGGGAAACCCAGGTTCAATTCCTAGCTAATCCCCCTCATGCCTAGTCACTGCCCTTCTGTATGTGGGGACTAGGGTGTTGCTATGATGCTGGATAGATTTCAGTGGAGCTTTCAGACTAAGACAGATTAGGAAGAAAGGCTTGGCGATCTACTTCTAAAACTCAGCCCATGAAAACCCTATGGATTACAATGGTCCGATCCATTGTATGTGGGGTTGACATGGGTTGAGGGCTAACTGGACAGCAGTTAACAATAATAATGCAAATAGTGATTATTAGGGTTGTTTGAGTTTCTGAAAAGGTAGCTGGATTAGCTGTCTCTTCCTTTGACTTTATTTTCTGGCTTAAGTTTAGTGTAAAAGCAAATCGGTGTCAAGTCTACTCCTATAATAACCAACAACTTGGGCTGTCAATACCTCATGGCAGAGGCTGTCTTTGCTGTGCAAAATAAAGCCGTACTAGACCTAATAAAGAGTGAGGCACACAGTGGGCCCTCAATAAATGCTTGTTGAGCTGTTAACAATGAGGATGTGCAGGTAGTTCAAAGCACCGTTGGCATCTGGATCTTTAAAGGAAATTGTACCATCCTAAGAGTCATTAAAAGAGTTCTTTAGGGAGGGCAGTAACAACGCGCCACCTGATTGCTTTGTTCAGAAGAACTTTCCGACTGAGTTACCCCACAAGAGATCCTGTTCTTTGGTACATTACTGCATGCCTGCAAATCCCTGTAGGATGGCTTGCTGGTGTGTGTGTGTGTGTGTGTGTGTGTGTGTGTGTGTGTGTGTGTGTGTGTGTGTGTGTGTGTGTGCACGTGCAGGGAACAGGCTGGCCACTGGGGAGAGAACCACAGAGCTGGATAAAGCTTCTACCAACCTGCTCCCAGCACACTGGTGTGTTCTTTTATGGGGTGTGTGTGTGTGTGTGTGTGTGTGTGTGTGTGAGAGAGAGAGAGAGAGAGAATGTGTATTTGTGTGTCTATATGTGTGGTAGCGGAGTGGAGATTCATCAGAACCCACTCATCTTTGAAAAAAAAAAGTTTCAAATCTCATTTAATTCTATTAGAAAATTACTCTTTAGGGATAACTTCGATTCTCAGGAACTATTTTATCGTTTGAACACCAAAACCTTTTTGGAGAGGATTAAAATGGAAACTGTGTTAATGAGTACTTTTTAAAATTAAACCATTTCTGGCTGAACAGACAAAATTACTCTTCCCTCCTGTGCGGTGTACAATATGATGGCTCTCGTCTTTGATCTTGTGTAAAAAAAATTAAGAAAAGAAAGCCATTCTAGAATGAATAACCTCCCAATGCTAATTTTGCAAAACTAAATATTTGTGGTGCATTAATATGTGCAAATCATCTAGTTTTTGCTGTTTTGAAAAACAGACCATACAAAAGTGCCAATTAATAAAAGATATCATGTCTTATTAATGTTCATATAGTAATTACCAAAATCACAAATCCATCTGCTAAGTAGTCAGCAAACAAGACAAATGGCTGTGCTCAGTTAAACGGATTATCTAATGCCTTGGGGAGTACAATCTAATCGGCCCGACTAAACCATGAATCAAGTCGCTACTCCTTTTGCCACATGGACAGGCAACAACCATCTCATCTTCCCCTGTGAAGCCAGACAGAGCAATGGAGACATGCAGCAACTCGCTCTCTCAGGAGGGAAGGCGCTCTTATGCACGTGTCAATGTTACTCATGTATCTTTTGCTTACAACCTTTGTACTGACACTTAAGATTTGGTTTCTTCAAATGACACAACAGCAAAGACCCTCAAGATGTCACCTAAAGTTAAACAATCCCACTAGGCTTCTGCATGCAAAATGCACGTCCGTGAGGCCTCTCAGCTCCCATTGCAGAGAAGAAATTTCATCTTCCTGCCAACTTCTGTGCCACTTCATCTCTATTTCTCATTACCTGTACACATTCCAGGTCTCCTCTCCTAGACAGATACCTTGAGATCAGAAATTATGCTTTACTAGTCTTCCAAGTACAACAACAGCAACTAATAATAATAAAACTGATTGTGATTAAAATACTGTTTCTTGTGACTCTAAATACGTCAGTCACTTGGAAGAGTGCTTGAATTTGTTATTTCATTTAATATTCACAACTTCTGCTTGAAGTAGGTACATCCTCACTTTATACATGAGGCAACTGAGGCTCAGAGAAGCTGAGTGACAGAGCTAGAATTCATTCCTAGGTCTGAGAGACTCAAAATCTGTGCTCTGAAACGCTATGCTAAACTGTACCGATTCCATTGCATGCCTAGGTCAGGGCCAAGTCCATTGGTAGACATTGATAAATGTTGGTAGAATAAATGAATATCTTAAAATTAATTCATTCCTGCATCCCCTTGGTAGTTAAGGTTAAACCTTTGTAGTTTCTGCTTTCCTGTATATTTTCCACAGGTGTGCGTGGTGTCAAAGGTTATTATTACTACTGGGTATCCAAAATTGTCAGAAAAACTCCCCTTACCTTTTTTACATCAGAAAATAAACAGCTCTCCAGAACTCTACCTCCTAGTTCAGTGTCTGCCAGGATGATATTCACAACTGGCCACATTCGATGGCTTTTCATTTGTGTTGGTTGTTACTCACATGTTGGACTACAAGCAGATGGTAGGAAGTTGCCAGTGTTCTTGGTCCCTCCTCCCAGCTCTCCGCAAGATGCTGGGCTCTACAGTCACATGAGGGCATCTCAGGGCCTGGGGGCCACTGACTTCACAATAGTCAATGTTTCTCATTGGTGGGGTAGTGGGTTTTTGCTGCTGTAGCCCACTCAGCACTCTGGATTCTCCCTCCATCTTAGTAATAGTACCTAAAACATGTAGCCCGTGTGCTTGGAGGAAGCACACCCTGTTCTCAGTTCTAGTGTAGAACCCTGGTTGGTTTAAGCCAATCAGCACATCAGACTTGTCACAGTGATTATTTCAAAACAGAAGACTCAGTTCAGGCCAATAAGAAACAAGATATTTACTGGAGTTTCTGGGAAAGATGCTTCCTGTCTCAGAGAGCTACCAAAAAAGAGATTCTCTCTCCTTACTGGACATTCCTGTGGAATCATGAAATTCTGGAAGTCATTTTGGAACTATGAAGGAATCTAGCCTTAGGATTAAGCAAGATGCCACAGAAGACCAAGAAGAAAAATGGAAAGAAATTATTTTTGATGACATCAGTTGAATCACTTAATCAAGCCTTGCCCACAAACCTGACCTGTTTCTGGAGTTTTCAGCTACAAGAGAGTTTAAATTCCCTTTTTTGATTAAGCCAGTTCTGAGTCAGATTTTCTCTAACTGGAAGCTAAAAGATTCTTAACATATATGGGTGGAAAATTTTATTGTTTCATTCTAATCTTTGTATTCACATTTTTTTTTTTTTTAAGAATGGCAAATATGACAGCAGTCTCAAGGACCATAGGAGACCACTTAACAGCTCATCACAAACCTTAAGCAGGCAAAGTTTACCTATCAAACCCTGAGCAGAATGACCTGCATGATTTAGGGCCACGATCTCACAGAGTGCCCTCAAGTATATTTTACACTAGTGAACCACACTCCAGTCAATTCTTGCTATAGTAGTCATAAAGCCTAACTATGAAGATGGGATGAGATTGCTGTACAACTGGACCAAGAAGTAATGGCCACTCTGTCAAACAGACCAGCTCATCCCAACACAATTCCACATACACTTGTCTTCTTGGGTTTCACATATTAGAATTTTTCAAATGGATTAGTAAATATCAACTACTTAGAGAATGATACTCTTCTCTGAGACCTCCCCCAGACTGCCTTTGCTTACAACGACAATGGCTCATGAAAACCACGAAGTCAGCACAAATAAGGGACTACAGGTTTTAATGTAAAACAATCTGCAGCAAAGTGTAATCGTAGCTATCTCGGGTTGATGTGACATCTTAGATCCGGTCTGCTAGACTGCTAGCTGTGAAGGATAGAGTCCTTCCCAAATGCTTCAGATTTTGGATACAAGGATGAGAAAGAAGAGCACAACAGGGTGAGACTGGAAAGGATGACACTGAATCCCAAAAGAGGGTTTATCCAGAGTGAGAAAATGGGATACAGTAATCTCTTATTTGTTATTCATTTCTTTGTATTTGTCAAGAATTTCATTTTACTTGGATCCACAATCAACACTCATGGAACCAGCAGTCAAGAAATCACATGGTGTATTGCATTGGACAAATCTGCTACAAAAGACCTCTTTAAAGTGTTAAAAAGCAAAGACGTCACCTTGAGGAGTAAGGGGCACCTGACCCAAGCTATGCTATTTTCATTCACCTCATATGCATGCGAAAGCTGGACAATGAATAGGGAAGACTGTAGAAGAATTGATGCCTTTGAATTATGGTGTTGGTGAAGAGTATTGAATATACCATGGATTGCCAAAAGAATGAACAAATCTGTCTTGGAAGAAGTACAGTCCGAATACTTCTTAGAAGCAAGGGTGGCGAGACTTCATCTCAAGTACTTTCGACATGTTATCAGGAGGAACCAGTCCCTGGAGAAGGTCATCATACTTGGTAAAGTAGAGCGTGAGCAAAAAAGAGGAAGACCCTAAATGAGTTGGATTGACACAGTGGCTGCAACAATGGGCACAAGTATAACAATTGTGAAGATAGCGTGGGACTGGGCAGTGTTTTGTTCTGTTGTACATAGGGTCACCATGAGTTGGAACTGACTCAACGGCACCTAACAACAACTTGTTATTAGGGTCAGGTCAGCTTTATGGACCAGAAACTTGTGCAGTTGCACAGGACCCTGTTCTCATAAGGGCTCCTTGCTTGGTTTAATGATCTGCTGTCACTGACTTGAAATTCTTAACAATTTTACGACAAGGGGTCCTGCATTTTCATTTTGGGCCTCACAAATTACGTAGCCTGTCCTGCTTGTTATGGATCTTAGGTGTCCCCTCTTTACTAAAATCACAGAAGGGTAAAAAGAATAGAACGTCTATCCAAGACCTGCTTTGGGTTTTCTATGTCTCCTGTCTTTTATGACCATCTGTTCTTCCTTGACTGCCTTCTTCGTGCTGAATAAATATTTTTAGTGTGCCATTTTAATTCTTCTGTTGATTTACATTAGTTTTTGAGTTATTAGTGGTTGCTCTAAGGACGCCAATATGCATCTTAATTTATCACAATCTACTTCAGATTAATAATAACTTAATTATGGAAAATATAGAAACTTCGTACCAATGTAATTCTATTCTTTCCCCCTTCCTTTGTGCTATTATTATCATATGTATTACATCTATAAATGTTACAAACCTAACAATAGTGTTAAAATTATTGTTTTACACACTATGTCTTTTAAAGAAGTTGAAAAGAAGTGAGAAAAATCCATTTATAGAATATTTTCTGTTGACCCACATATTTATTGTTTGCAGTGCCCTTCATTTCCTTCAAGAGCCCTGGTGGTAGAGTGATTAAAGCACTCGGCTGTTAACCAAAAGGTTGGCTGTTGGAAGCCACCAGTTGCTCTGTGGGAGAAAGTCATGGCAGTCAGCTTCTATAAAGATTTACAGCCTTGTAAACCCTATGGGGCAGTTCTACTCTGTCCTATAGAATCATAAGGTCGCTATGAGTTGGCATCAACTTGATGGCAATGGGTTTGGTTTTGGTTTTCATATCCTTCCTGTGGATTTGAGTTTGGTGTCATTTCATGAAGGACTTTCTTCCTTCAGTGTATCTTGTAAGGCAGGTATGCTAGCAACAAATTTGCTCAGTCTTTTATTTATCTGTGAATGCCTTTATTTAGCCTTCATTAAAAAAAAAAGTTTTGTTGTATATAGATTTATTGCTTAAAACTATTTTTCATTTATCACTTTGAATATGTCATTCTACTGTCTTCTGGGCTCCATGGTTTTAGATGAGAAGCTAGACATTAATTGTGTTAATGCTCTCCTGTATGTGATAAGTTGTGTTTCTCTTGCTTCTCTCAAGATTTTCTCTGTGGCTTTGTCTTTCAACTATTCTACTATGACATTTCAATGTATGGATCTATTTATATTTATCCTACTTGCCTTTCTTTGAGCTTCTTGGATGTGCAGATAATTTTTTTTTTTTCTGAAATCATATTTAGGAGTTTTAGACCTTTTTTTTTTTGTCCCTTTCTCTTATCTCCTTATGGGACTCCCATTACATACTGTGTTTGATCTTGTCCCTCAGATTTCTGAGGCTCTGTTTATTTTGCTTCAATCTTTTTTTCTCTCTGCTCGTCAGGTCAGGTAAATTCTATTGATTTGCAGTTCATTGATTCTTTCTTCTGCTATCTGAAACTTACTGTTGAGCCTCCCTAGTGAATTTTTCATTTTAGTTGTTGTATTCTTCAGCTACAGAATTTCCATTTGGTACTTTTTAATAATTTCTATATTCTTATTGATAATCTCTATTTGTTGTTGTTATACTTTAATTCTTTAAACATAGTTTCCTTTAGTTCTTTGAACATATTTATAATAGCTGCTTTGAACTTTTGTCTGCTAATATCTGGTAAAACTCAGAGACACTTTCTATTAATTGCTTTTTTTTCCTGAGTATGAGTCATATTTTCCTGTTTCTTGGCATGTCTCATAATTTTATGTTAAAATGGAGCCTTTTATTGTAGCCACTTAGATTTCTAATATTTCTCCCTTAAAGGTTGTTGTTGGTGGTGGTAATTTGGCTGTTTGTTTAGCTACATGCCGGGGTTGAATCTGTAGAATCTATTGTGGCTGTGACCACTAATACCTTTGCTAACGTTTTTTTTCCTCCAAATATATATTCTTATTTTTATTTTTAAATCTGGCTTGCTAGTGGTCACTCCTGTGCCTGTGTAATTTAGTTCATGATTCCACACATGCTGCACTCAAATACCTTAAATCAGTACAGTTCCCTCCCATCCTCTGCTGTTGAATCTGTAGGTGAGTAGGGTAGTACATTCAAAGTTCAGGCTGTTTTTAAGCCTCTTTCAGTTTTAATTTCTGCAGGGAAGACTTAGCGATCACCAAAAATGTGTTATCCTAACATATGCTAATAACTCAAGAACAATAATGTGTTTCTTATACGTGTAAGATAATTTTGGAAGCAAATTATATACTACTTTTGAAACAAACCACACAAATCTACCTGAAGCAAGTTTAAAATATTGCGTGAACACTCCAAACACCACCTGCTGGCTATCCTTAGTCTTATGGCCTTTCTTCTAGGCAAGGAGTGGCAAATATCTGATGCTGGCCTGCTGCTGCTGCTGTCACTCAGTGTCCCACAACTCTGGCAGACATCACTAATCGATTGTGACCTTCTTTCCTGCTAAGCCCAGATATGACCTCAGAATCCTCCTTAAACAGCACTCTAGGCAGCCAGCGTCCCGGGAGTTAAGGGAATTGACTAACCTATTTTGAAAATCCCAGGTTAGGGTGGTGAATTTTGCTATCCACTACCCACAAAAGAAGGTAGTAGGGTTAAGGTGGATTCAGCTCAGAGGATAAGGGGATCTGAATTAAAAGTGCACAAAGGCCCATACATGGGTCTCACTGGCATTGTGGTTTTCCCTGACCTTTAGACGCTCTCATTCTTGTCAAAGACATGCTCATTTCCCTTAGTTGCCATGTTATTCTAAAAATTCCCTTTTGTGTGTTCTCTTCCACCTCCCTTTTTCTGGAGGGCAGAAACCAAGCTCTTGGGTATAACTAAACATCCAGGAAAATGCTCAGCAAGCACCACATGCTATTACTTTTAACTTGTAAAAGCTCAATTACTCACCATACCATAATTAAATCCTTTTCCAGACATAAACCCTCCCCACATGCCCAGTGAATGTAAATTCCACGTTCTCATTGGTGTTTATTTGACCTTGCCAAACTAGCCTGAAAAGTCTGTCTCTATTGTGCCAAGGTTAATTTTTTTTTAGTGTTCTTCTCAGTGACTACACTTGAAAGGAAGAGAAAGTGATATCTCTGTAACCCAAACCAGAGCCTTGTGCAATAACACATTGGCAAGTGACAATCTGATGAAATTGTTTTATGTGTGCATGCTTTTGTTTCCTATCAGAATGCAGAACCAACCTGTTTGTTATTCTTCTGCTACAGAATGCAAAATGCAGGGAAGAGAATCCCTGACTTCCCTGTAGCTTTGAGACAGAATTTCTTAACAAGAATACTTGCTCACAACAGGCCTGCCTCCTTGCGCATGCCCAGAAATAGCACCCTCACTCAGTAATCTCTCCTTTCTCAATGGGCAGTGTCATGGATTTAATCATGTCCCCAGGAAATATGTATCAACTTGGTTAGGCCATGATTCCTAGTATTGTGTGGTTGTCCTCCATTTTGTGATTGATATAATTTTCCTATATGTTGTAAATCCTAATCTCTGCCTGTGGTTAATAAGGCAAGATTGGATTATGTTGAAGAGGATTAGGGTGGGATGTAACACCCTTGCTCAGGTCACATCCCTGATCCAATGTAAAGGGAGTTTCCCTGGGGTGTGGCCTGCACTAGCATTTATCTTATAAGAGATAAAAGGAAGGGGAAGCAAGCAGAGAGTTGGGGACCTCATACCACTAAGAAAGCAACGCTGGGAGCTGAGCATCCTTTGGAGCCTGTGCAAAAAGTTTCCTGTGCAGAGAAGCTCCTAGACCAAGGGAAGATTGATGACAAGGACCTTCCCCCAGAGCCTACAGAGAAAGATTTCCCCTGGAGCTGATGCCCTGAATTTGGACTTCTAGCCTACTTGACTGTGCAATAGTAAATTTCTCTTCGTTAAAGCCATCCACTTATGGTATTTCTGTTATAGCAGCACTAGATGACTAAGACAGGCAGTGTTCTCTTGACTGACCTAAGCCCAGTCAAAGGTTCCCTATGGCAC
Organism: Trichechus manatus latirostris; assembly: GCF_000243295.1. Classification (NCBI taxonomy): domain Eukaryota; kingdom Metazoa; phylum Chordata; class Mammalia; order Sirenia; family Trichechidae; genus Trichechus; species Trichechus manatus. Next base: position 5,819,862 of record NW_004444066.1, on the reverse strand, counting down.
CAATTCAGATTCAAGGGTTGATCATTTACCTACAGGGATTTACTCAGATGTCATTTTCCTTCCTTCTCAAATTCTTGGCTTTTGAGGCATTTCATTGTTCTTACCACGTCTAGCAGAAGATAAGCAAGAGACATAAGGGATAAAATTCAGGTTATTTTGGCTCCTTCTCAGCAGGTTTGAGAAAACCCTGGATGGGTGGTAGAAAGGATTGAAATCACTGTCCAAAGTGAGGTTTGAGACTTTTCCATGAGTTTTAATTAGCCCCATCTTACCTTATTCTTTCAATACTGTGGATAATTGAGAGTTGAAAAATGAATGAGAACTATACTTTCATTATCTTAATGACTGACTAATAAAAAGATCATTGCCCTAAGTCTTCAAGTCAGACTATAGTTTAGAAGATACTTGTATAAGTGTGAACACACATGGGTATGTGTTAGTATATGTGTGTGGATGTGTGCGTATGCAACGTGTGCATGCATGTGTGTAAATGTGCATATGTTTTGCCCATCTTTAATGTGAGTGTGCATGGATTAATCCAAACTCTTTTTTTCCCAACCATCAGCAGCTCATCCAGGTCCAGTCACTAGCAACAATCTTGAATATTTCCCATTATTCTTCTTAGGGTTCAGGAGAGTTTCCAAACTCTTTGGGCCTTCCTTAGTAAGTGTATGCTAAATTATTTAGACTGGTTCAACCCATTCATTCAATAATTACTCACCTCACATCACTCCAACTTTTTTTCTTATACTAGTTCACAAACATCTCCAGAGAATTCAAATTCTCAAATTCAAGCCCTTTTGTGTTCTAGAGCATATCAAGTTATCACCCTGCACTTCACTTTTCCATTCTGATTTTGACGGATAAATTGAATTACTTAGGAGTTCAAATCTTTGGTTAATAGATGTCACAAAGAGACTGAATAGCCCAGGTCCAGGTGGCTAAGTCCCTTCCTCCCAGCTGAGTGCTTCTTTATGCATACCACATTTCTAATTGTGATAAACAAGGTCGAAGAGCAGTAAGGAATAGAAAACTCATCAGACAGTGCATGCCAAAAGATACTTCCTGCTAAAGAGTGTCAAGAGAACCCCTTTGAAAGGGAGAGTAGGTAGAAAAAGCTATATCCATCAGAGATATTGCAGCTGTGAAGGTATTAAAGAAGCCTTGAGAATTTGGAAGGATAGCCTAGGAAACAGTGTTTCTTTACCTGAGACAGCATTTAGCATGCTAAAACGTCCATGTGGGAATTTGACTGTATGCCATTTTAATTAAAGCTGGCTGCATTCTACCTTGGAACTGTAACTCATTCTGTTTGCTCTTTGAGAAATTCTGATTTTCTTTTATAAATATCCTTTGCTTTAGCAGATGAGATTTCAAATAAAGGGGATTGCAAAATAATCCCATGTGTTTCCAATTGGATGAATTGTTTGCTTGTAAAGTTATTTCCTAAGTTTTTTTTTTCTTTCAATTAATATATTAGATCCTTGAAGAGTACGCTGGATAAATGCCCAAGCTGCTTTTTGGTTAAGTAAAATAGCATGAAGTCTGTGTCCAGGGAACCTAATCCACTGATTAGGTAGCAGACTAAAATTGCACCTTAATTATTTCTTGTAAAAATCAAAAGACATTTCATGATTATTTGGGAGATATATATATATATTTCATTTTCTATCAGATAAGCATTTTGGTCATGGCGTCCGGTTCTTGAGGAAAAACCGGGTGGGGGGGGTGCGATGGACCATTTATTAGCCATATTTGTGACGCTTTTAATGACCTCTTTGTTTTGTTCTGAAATTTTCATAGGCAGATTATCAAATAACCAGACAAAAGCAAAAGGAAATAATGCAAGCTGGAAGAATTGTGGTTTATTGTGACAAGCAAAAACTATGAGTTGTCCTGAAGTTTAAAGGAATAGGTAATCTTGCACAAGGGCAAAAAAAAAAAAAAAGAAGTAGGAGTTGCCACACAGAATGTATGTGCAGCTTTTCTAGGTTTAGCTGTGGCTCAAATTTTAAAGGGAAACATTTGAAGCTTGGATCCAATTTCACTTCACCAAAGCTGAAAGCGAAATCAGAGAAGAGAACAAACATTTTCTCAAGGGTGAAAGGTGTTGTTGAGGAGAACCAGGACTAATATTTTAACAAAGGACAGCACATCCTTCCAGATCTCTGATTGCTAACGTCGGTAAATAGGCAGGGCTGGCCTGGAAGAACAACAGTCGAGAAGGCAAGACTTGCCTTTGGTGCAGGAAAATAGATGGGAAGTCACCATTCTCTTGCTGCAAAGCATTCCTACTCTACCAGTTACCCATTGATTTGTTTATTTTTGTATTTACTTATTCTGCTATTAAGTAGGCACTCTGCATCCGCGGGTTCTGCATCTCTGGGTTCAACCAACCACGGATCAAAAATATTCGGAAAAAAAAGTTACGTTGTTGCTGGTGTGTACTATGTAGTTAGACCTATGATGGTTGTGTCGGTACTGAACATGTATAGACTTTTTTTCTTGTTTTTATTCCCTAAACAAAACAGTACAACTATTTATAGAGCATTTACATTGTATTAGGTATTATAAGTAATCTATGATTTAAAGTATACGGGAAGATGTGTGTAGATAGGTTACATGCAAATACTACACCATTTTATATAAGTGACTTGAGCATCTGTGGATTTTGGTATCCACGGGGGTGCTGGGACCAATCCTCTGCAGATACCGAGGGATGACTGTATTAATTGAAATTCCTGAGTGATGCAAACAGTTAATGTGCTCGGCTGCGAATCAAATTTTGGCGGTTCAAGTCCTCTCCGCGGTACCTTCGAAGAAAGGCCCGACAATCTAGTTTCTTAAAAAAACAGCCATTGAAAACCCTATGGAGCAAGCACAGTTCCATTCTGACCACATGGGGTCACCATGAGTCGGAATCAACTTAACATCAACTTGTCTTATTATTTATTGACGTTCTACCGGATGCCAGACCCAGAAGAAACAATAGTAGACCAGACAGACTTAGAGCTGGTTCTTATGGTACTTTTAGTCTGATGATGGATGCAGACAATTATACAAAGGTGACTATGTCATATGATCAATGGTAACATGGGCGAAAACCAAGTAGCTCTGGGAGTGTACAGTGGGGCCACCCAACAATATCTGGGGATGGTGGTGACCTGTCAGAGAATAAATTACATGGGGAAGTGGCATTTTACTGGTGGCCCTAAGGATGTTAGGTATGAGCCAGGTAAAGGAGGAATGAGAGCAAAGGGAGAGGAGAAGCAAAAGTTCTGATGGTATGTTGGAGGAACTAAAAGAATTTTGGAATGTCTTTGGTGTAGAGTTTGGAAGGGGGAGGTAGAAAACTTGGCAGGAGTACCAAGCAAGTCTTGGAGCCATACTGATTTGAGCCCTGAACTCTGAGGTTTGCACAGGTTAAGAATCAGAGACCTGGGTTTGAATCCCATCTCTGACCTTCCCCAGCAGGTTGCTTCACTTCTAAGCCTCATCTCCCTCATCTATATAGTGGGGATACACCGACTTCATAGAGTTTTTTGGGAAACTCAATGACAGAACACATCTGTATCTGGCAGATGGGAGGTATTCAATAAATGGGAGCTAATAACTATTCCTTTTACAATGGTCAAATATTTTTCCTGTCACAGGTATTAGCACTGCAACAAGGGAAAATGTCTCAGGGAAAGGAAGCTCTGCTGCCATCCTTTTAGGCATCAGCAAGGCTAGAAGTGTTGACATTTCCTGATGTGTCTCAGTTACTTATTCTTTATGAGAGGTTAGCCTTAATTTCAGTTCCAGGAAAGCAAAGACTTCCCAATATAAACAGTGGAGTGATTTGCTAAAATACCATTTTAGGCATTGTGTGCATCCATTATTACACTCATTGTCCTGGTCATTTATGATGTCTAATCAAACCCTCAAATTAACCATCACGTTCTCCTTCTGAGTGGGTGCAGAAGTAAACGAAATAAACTAACAACTATAATAAACTATTAGCAAGGATTGCTAATGCATGACATACTTTCTTCTTATTACAGGCCTTAAGACTCCTTGTGAGCAGACGGGAAAAAACAAACAAACAACCTAGACAGTTATTATTATAAATGGTTTCTAAAAAAAAATGATAGTTACTATTGAGATTCTTACAGTCCTTTTGATTGCTTTTCACATTACTAGGCTCAAACAAACAAAACCTCTTTCTACAGACAAACAGATAGTGGGCGGGTACTCACAAAGCAAAAAAGCTCTATCTGAGCAGAAAAGAGAAGCCTATTGTCTAATTTCTTTTAGCCCCCAAGGCTCTGGACGGGCTTCTCTGTGCGAGTACTGTAATACATCTTTACTCGGCGCCAGGTACTGGGGATCATAGAGATAAAGGACATACTTTACGTCCCCCTGGAGCTCATGGTCTACAGGGGGAGAAAACAACTAAGCTAGCATTTTTCCAATCACTAGAAAATGACATTTTGCTTGGTAGAGCAGAGGGCCAATGAAAATAAGGGAACCCTTCAATGAGATGGACTGACATAACAGCGACAATGGACTCAAATGTACCAAAGATCATGAAGATGGTATAAGTTGGGCAACCTTTCATTTTGTTATACATAAGGTCACCACGAGTCCGAGCTAACTTGATGGCAACTAACAACAACAAACAGTTTTTACAAATGCTTTCCGTGTACAACTCCTGTGCTAAGAGCTTCACACGTTTTATTAGAGTTCATCCTATAAACAACCCTTTGAACTAGTAGTATTAACTTCAATTTGTTGTTGTTGGGTGCCATCAAGTTGGTTGCTGCTCATAGTGACTCCATGTGACAGAGTAGAAGTGCCCCACAGGATTTTCTAGGCTGTAATCTTTATAGGAGCAGAACATCAGGTCTTTCTCCCGCAGAGCTGCTGGGTGGGTTAGAACCACCAACCTTTCAGTTAGCAGCCAAGTGCTTACCCATTAAGCCACACAGATAAGAAAATTGAGACTTAAGAGCTAGGATTGGATTGAAGCAGTCTTACCCCACTGTCTTGCTTTTGAATGCTATGCCATACCATAATAGTAAATAGGTACTATGATGTGTGGTATTAAGTGTCCTAAGTACTGTGGAAACATAGAGAAGGGGCTTTTGACAGATGGCAGGGAAAGAACAAAGGAGAGAGGGAGCTAATGCAACTTCCAGGGGAAGGTGGCCTTGGCATGGAGTTTTGAAGGGTGAGCAGGAGTTGGACAGGTGAATAGCATGGGGAAAGGAGAGGTCCTTTCATGTAACCTGAGTAGCAATTATACCTTTGCGGAGGCTTAGAGAAGGGCATGCCTTCAAGGAACAGTGGGTATCTTGGTATAGCTCCTATTATCTGTGTCAATAAAGGAAACATGTCGGACAGATGATCTCGAATTCGTGTCTCTTTGGCTTCTGAATGAATAATGCTTTTATTTATTTATACCCTGCCTTGTTCCACAAACGTTTTGAGGTAAAATTCATTACATGGTTTTTATGCAGTGACCTTCCTAATTAAGTTTTTCTCAGCCCTGTCATGTTCGTCTTTGTATTCCCCGAGCCATATGCAGAGCAACTTGAAGAAAGTGCAATTGAATTTACATACTTTGAGCACACTGTAAGTAGTTAGCAAGGGCAACTGGTCCCAGAAGCGTGGTGGGTGGCAGGGAAACCTGGGCCAAAACTTAAAATTGCTTTGGTTGAGATACCATATTTCACTGAATCTAAGATGCCACTGTAATTTTTGTGCTAGTGAGAGAGGGAAAAAAAAATGCTGCCAATTAGACCACTGCACAATTTCAAGTCACCATCTATTGTAAAATGCAATCTGACTGCAACCTGAACAAAAAAAAAAAAGTGCATCTCTAAAGAGAAAATATGTGATGAGACTATTCCTTGGCCAAAATAGTCAGACATTCTAACATGTGAATATTTTGTCTGAGAACTCTGATACCACTCTGGATGGCAATTGGTTTAACATTCGAAAAGCCTAAAGAATCGGCAACACTTTGACTCAGCTATTCTACTTTTAGGAATCACACCTAAGGAAATAATCAGAAAAGTTTACAAGGATGTCATCATAGCATTGTTCACAGTAGCAAAAAATAAGGAAGAAATAACCTAAAGTCTTCATTATATACATTGTGGCGAAGTTATACAATAGATTAAAATGAGAAAAAATTTATTTACATGAAAAAAATTTATAATATACTGTTTTAAAAATCAGACGTTCATTATAGGATGATACTACTGCTGTGAAAACAAAAAAAATAGATTTTATATTTCATATTTGCATAGGAGCAAAGTCTTGAATGACACGTATCAAAATGTTAATAGGGATTGTCTGGATGA